>NW_020664598.1:5210763-5293363 GCF_002925995.2 Terrapene triunguis | reverse complement strand
GGGCCGGGGGCTGGGGCCGGCGGTGCTGGGCGGCCGGGGGGTGCTCGGCCGGGGGCTGGCCCGCGCCGCGCCGCCTCACCTCCCTTCCCCCCCCCTTACCTGCTGCCTGCTTCCCGCGAATCAAATGTTCGCGGGAAGCAGGGGAGGGGGCGGAGTTGGGGCGGGGACTTTGGGGGAGGGGGCGGAGTTTGGGCGGGGCGGGGGCGGGGCCCCGTGGAGTGTCCTCTTTTGGGACACTCCACATATGGTAACCCTATCAGTGCCCTCCCCCCCCCCCCCCCCCCCCCCCCCCCCAAAATTCTCCCTCAGCGTTTGATTATCGAATTTGTTGTTTTGAACCAGTTACTGGGTTTTGGTTTTTGGGTTTCAATTCCAGTTCGGGTTCAATGTGACTGAGAGGTTTTCAGGTCAGGGTTTGTTGTGGTTCACTCAAAACACTTCTCTGAACCAGTTTTCGGGTTCGGTTCAACTCCCTGCCTGTTTCTGCTGGTGGCCAGTGCTGACTGGACCGGAGTCCAAACACCGACGGCCTCTTCTGCTAAGCCAGTTCCACCTGCAGAGCTTACCAAGTGGACATGAAAATGTGCAGTTCTGTCACAGAAAGCCTGGTTCCCAGGTCTATCCAGGAAGCATTTTGGCTTGGTAACTAGCTCTCTCTGCTGCTGCTGGGACGCGTGTTATTGTGGGGGTTGTGCTTGAATACAGACACCCATGCAAACTCAGCTGGGTCCCTGGATGTTTCCTGGGCGTACCTGGCACGGCGCTTAGCACTGACAGGTTTAACCCTGGGATCTGAATCTGTCACTTGTGCCAAGCAGTGGTTGGGCTATAACCTGAAAGCAACCATGTGAGGACAAGGGTGCACAGGTTGTACACATGATGTGCTGCGGGCAGAGTGCTTTCGATGGGCCATCTGCAGAGAGCTGGGGTGCAGTGGGGCTGCATGGACAGAAGCAGGATGGGGCAGGAGCATCGTAGCCAACAGCACCTGATTTTGTAATGAAACCTGATCTCCTGGTGCATGCTCAGTGCACTCCCTTCCCCCACTCTGCTGGATGGCCGTCTAGGGGCTGGGCAGAAATGGAAGCGTATCCTCGCCAGCATAACCCGATCCTTCAGGGACAGGGACTTGTGATCGTTCCAAAAACAAGGCATCTTCTATTTATTCCTTGCCACTCCCTTGAGCCGGCTCTCACCGCGCCTGCGCTTGCTCTCCTGCCAGCCAGCCTCTGCACTCGCTGACTCAGGCTTCCTATGCCACCAGCCCTGCATCTCCCTCTCTCTGTGCTGAGCTGCTCCCCCGCTGCTGTTGGACCAGGGCGCCTCTGCAGGAGATCCCAGCAACGGGGCCGGGGCATCTCCCCCGGCCCCGTGACTCATGAGTACCTGGGCACAGCAGTTCTGGAAGCATCTCAAGCCCTTCCTGCCCTTCTTCCTCATCAGCGGCATGGTGGCAGCGCTCTACTTCATCCTCAACGCCATCGTCCACAGCGGGCCCTTCACTGACAAGAACTTCTTCGAAAAGTTTGAGCGCAAGTGGCCCAAGCCCCTGCCCTCCAATGAGAGCGGCTAGATGACAGGAGTGCCCCAGTTCGCAGGCATCCAGTGCTGGGAGGTCATCCAAGGTGGCTTCATTCTCCCGGCATAGGAGCTAGTGTCCCTGGCCTGCACTGGTCCGATGGGGACTGCAAGCAGCTTGAAAGGGAGCGACATAGACGAGGAGGCAGATAGGTGGTGTGTGTCTGTGAGAGAGAGAGAGAGATCTCGGGTGAGATGTGTTTGTGTGTGGAGAGGTCGTTGTATTTGCACATTCATAGGTGTTAAGGCCAGAAGGGACCGTTCTGCTCATCGGGTCTGACCTCATGCATTACACAGGCCGTGGAATCTCAGCCGCCCGTGGGTTCATGACTGTCAGTGAGGGTGTGATGGGTGGGGTCTGTTTGGGGGACGTGTTTGAGTGGGGAGGGCTGAGGTGGGTGAAGTGTGCTTGTGTCGGGGAAGGTTTTTGTTTGGCTGTGGACTCTTGTACAGCCGTTGTAACCCACTGGTCGGTGTGCATTGTGTTCCCCTCTGTGCCCAGTCCAGCGAGGAGGTCAGTCTGTTCCAGATCTCAGGCTGACTCTTCAGCTCTAGCTCTAGCTTCTAGCTCTGGAGGTCCCGGGTTTCATCCTTGGTGTTGGCCAAGATGGTAGCCCAGCCGTCGTACAATAATGTCCCAGTACTTTCTTGTGGTACCCTCACAATCTTGCTGCAGTGTTTGGGTTGGACCTTACTGTAGTGTTTCTAACAAGCCAGGGTTTGCACACATCTGAGATCTCCTAAATCTCTCAGGGAGATGTTAAGGGTCGCAGCGAGCGAGCTGTGGTGTGGCCAGCAGCCCTGAATATTTATATGTATGAATTCCACTAGGAGACCGGTCCTCCACAGCTTGCCCCCTTGCGTATTCCTGCCGCTTCTATGCATTCATGTTAACCTGCTGCTGTCTTTCAGGGTAAAGTACGAAGACCCCCAAGCAAACAAAGGGCTGGCTGGAGCCCTAGATGCCCGGCAGCAGAGCACAGGAGCGGTAAGTGGCCGTGGGGCTTTCCACACCCCACCAGTAATGGGCCCATCCTCCCTGCCCAACAGGAGTGCCAATCAACGAGGTCCATTAGGGCAGAGCCTCCCAAGGTATTTCATGCAAGCCAATCCTTAACCAGTGTGATGGTGGTATTTTCCAGTCATTGCTAACCTGGTGCTGGATTGGATTTGGTCCTGGAGTGGTGTGAGGCTCCATATCCCCTTCTCCAAGCCCCCGAGCGGGGTGGACTCCTTCTTTGTCCTATAGACTCCCCCTCCCCACCCTCCTGGAGTTCTAGAAGGTCAGGGGTTGACTTGCTCTGCTCCCATCCTCTCCTCAACCTCCCACCTTGAAAGCAGCCCTCAGTGCAGACTCTCTCTTAACCAGATGGAACCTAGCGCTTCCATTGATGGAGCCCCACTAACTAACTGGATGGTGCAGCAAGGAATGGTGAGGAGGCGCGTAGCCTGCAGAGAGCAAAGAGAGCCGGGGCTGCCAGGCTAGGGTGTGAAACTGGCACAGCGTCTGGGCACACACAGCAGGCAATGGGAGAATGGCCAAACCCCAGCGTTCATGAAGGGGACCCTGGTCTGGGCAGGTAGTAGAGACTAAGAGGAAAGAAGCCAGAGGCTGTGCCTCCTCACCTGATGTAATCATGCCCCAGGAGAAGTCTGTAGGGATTGAACCCAGGACCTCTGGATCCAAAAGCATGAGCATCTATAGCTTGAGCTAAAGATGCACAGGTCCGGTGTTGCGTCTCTGTCAGCCTAAGCAGAGGCATCATGATGAGCACTGGGGTTTGAACGGCTGCTGACCTCTGATTCTCAGGACTGGGGAGTGTGCAGTGCACGTTAACCCAGTGGGGGGTGTTGTCCCCCTCTAGTAGCTGGACCATGTCAGTTGGTTTGAGGCTGCTACTGCCTTGAAGCTACTGAGCCTGGTCCTTTAGCTCAAGCAGCAGGGCTTGTGCTTGTGCTTTAAACCCAGAGGTCTCAGGTTCAGTCCCTGGGGCAGCGATACACTCCCAGGACTTCTCCTTTCAGGCTGAGGCTTCAGGCTTCCTAGCAGGGCCTAGCCCATAGAAACCTCTGGTCTGGGGAGTCCCCACACGCTGTCCAGTTGGCTTGTATAAATCTCTACTCTCTGTGGCCTTGAGGATCCCACTCAGGACAGATTGAAACCTCCATAATCGCAGCGAACCATGGTAACTACCTGATGGCTCCTCCCAGAGGAGCTTCATCTTGACACCAGGGAGGCTGCGGCAGTACCTGTCCAGAGGCTGGGGACTGGTTTGGAAGAACCTGTTCTTAGGAGGAGAGGGATGCCGCTGTGCTTGGCTTTGCTGTTCCTTGTGGAGGGTTCCATGAATTTGGGAGACGAAGGGTCAATGGCCTCCAAATGACCACCTCCTTTTTCTACTCGGGGAACCCGCTGCTGCTGTTGCTTCTCTCTCAGCTGGTCCTGGGGCTTGCTCTTGGGATAATGATCTGAGGCTTCGGGCTGGTGTTGGGTGACTAGTTACCTCCAGCCACAAGAAGGGCCCCTCTCCCCTTCCATAGTGGAATTGGCCAATGGCGAAAGCACATCTAAAAGAGCCACTTCCGTGGGGGAGCCGGCAGTCAAGTATCTCCACCTTAACTGTAGAGGAGTTTCCCCTCCTGTACGCATTTCCACAGCTTGGCTTGGCACGTCATGTACCACAGCGAGCCACAGTTAGGCCTGGGCCTTCCTCCTTGCCAGGCTCACCTCTTCTTCACATCTGACCCCACAGCGGGGATGTGAAGCCAAACCTGTGGCAGCCCCCTTGTCTGCAGTGCGATGGGCTGTGATGTCACACGCTGTGGAACGGCATCAGACGGGAGATAAAATCTCATGCTCTTTGGGTCAGAATCTGCAGCGATAGCAAGGGGAATCCAGGAAAGTACCTCTGTGGAGGTAGCAGCCTGGCTGAGTTTGAGCCAGTGCTGCCCTTCTAGACCGAGCCGTGCTGGAGAGGGGAATGAGCCCTGTAAAGGGGATAGGCCGGGGTCAGTGCCCTGGCACCAGTCTCAAATCTCCAGCTCCCTCAGAAAGGCCTGTGTGCTAGAAGACAGGTCAATGGGTAGGGAGAAGACATAAAATGACACTGTTGGCCGGGAGAGCTGTGGTGGGATTGGCCAGTGCAACAAGGGGCTGGGTTCAGTGAACCTTGTGGGAAGGGAAGAGTTTCTGTCGGGATGGGTTGGAGAAACATCCTCTCTTTCTCTGCATCATTCCTCTCTCTTCCTTCCACTCCAGATCCCGGTCCCCCAAGCCGGCTTCATGGAGGACATTGAGCAGTGGCTCTCCACTGATGTGGTAAGTGAGGGGCAGAATGGGGGCGGTTCCTTTGGCATTTCACTTATTGCTCAGGGCTGGCAATGAACTGTGTTTCCCCTTTGGCCCCTGGAAAGGCTCAAAATTCCCTGGTGTTGGCGATGACTGTCCAAGGCTCTTGCAGGTGGCAGTGCGGGCCAGGTCAATGTGGGCAGAGGTTTCCCTCATGTTCCCTTCCTCAGAACACACCCCACTGACCTTCCCCTGCTCTTTCATTCCACACTGCCATCCTCCTCCCCACCTCTCCTGATTGCCATTATGCCCAACCACCTCCTAGAGCCTGATCCTGCAAACTCTGAGGCATGTGCTTAGCTCCACGTGTGTGCGTTGCCCCTGTGAAGTCAGCCAGGCTCTTGGAGCGGGACCTCCTGACTGAGGAGAGAGGGTGGGTAACAGGACCGGGAAAGGCTGTGCAGTGTGCCCCCGGCGCACTGCTGGAAGGGGGCAGCTGAGAGCCAGCAGGGCAACGCAGGTCACCAAGGCTCTCCTGGCTGTGTTGTGAGCAAGGGGATTGGTGGGGTCTCTCATGTGGCGTGGAAGCAGAGGGTGTCTGTCTGGAGGCCGCGAGGCTGGCAAAAGGCTTCCAGAGAAATCTGATCTGAGTGAAGAGTTTTCTTGCCCTCCTGCCAGCTGTTAGTGCTGGGGGTGGGGTAGAGAAACTTCCCCCTTTCCTGTCAGTAGGGGTGAGGATTGCAGTCCCATTTGCCTCGGTGGAGCGGAGCGCTGTGTCCACCTGGGGTGCTCAGGCCTGCTTCCCAATGTGCCTTTCTTCTCCTTTCCCAGGGGGAAGAGACGGAAGAGGCAAAGGGTGTCACCAGCGAAGGTAAGAGCCACCAGCTCCTCTCCTTCCTCCTGAACCCTTCTCAGCGCCAGCTCCCTCCTCCCCCTCCACGTCGCTAACTCTCTCTTCCCACCCCAGAGTTCGACAAGTTCCTGGAAGAGCGAGCGAAGGTGGCGGACCAGCTGCCCGCGCTCCCCAGCCCCCGAGCAGGGCCACCTGCCGCCTCCAGTCCACACCGGAAGCGGGAGAAGGAAGACGACACTATGTTTGCCTTATGAACCCTATGGACTGGTGTGCTGTGGAGCAAGAGGACACTCTGTGGTGCTCCATTCCTGCCAGGGGCTGGGAGAGGAAGGGCCCTACGCCCCCATTGCTCTCCTCTCACTCCTTCCCCCCCCCTTACCTATTTTAGGCTGCTTTGGGGTTAAGTTAATCATTGCTGTGTTTTGAGGACATCACGGAGCAGGCCTGTGAAGGGTGCTGGTGAAGCTGCTGGAGATGTCACCAGACGAGTCTGGGGGCCCTGGGGCATCTTATTGTGATGGGGGCAAGCGGAGGGCTCCCCCACACTTCTTTCCAGTGAAATCACTGTAACCCGTCCTGAGAACTGGCAGCCGGGAGCTGTCTGTGTCTGGGGTCTCGGCTGCTCCCTTTGACGGGCTGTCTCTCCCACGTCCAGCTGGGGCGCTCGGCTCTAGGCTGCTCTCCAGAGTGGGTCCCCTCCCTCCCTGCTGCTCTCAGGGCTGAGCTTTGCCCATCCCCTGCTGCAGTGGGACGTGCAGGGGTGGGGAGTGATTCTTAGGGGGAGAGCACTGACAGCAGGGAGGCCTCTAGTATTTGTTTCCCTGTCGCACAAGCACATATATGCCACACGCCCCTTGTGCCCCCAGAATCCCACCCAGGGCCCGTGTGATTTTGTCGTACATAGTCCAGGTACCGAATCTCATGGCTGGATATGGGGATGGGCCTGCAAACGGTACCAAATCCGAGGGTGGAGGGGTGTGTGCAATCCAACTCTAGAAAGGGGGGCAAAGGGGCGGATGTGCCTTCAGCAAACGCTTTGAGGTGAATTGCTTTGATTCTTGGATCTCCTTTAGTCCCTGTCCTCCCCCTCCCCTGGACTTAACTCCCCCCATGACGTCCAGCTAAGGCTCCCCTTGTTCCCGCTGTGGAATGGGGGGGACGGTGAGAGGAGAGTATCTCTGAGAGAAAGGGGAGAACACTTTAAACAAACAATGCATGCTGCCCTGTGCAGACGTGGCAGGGGAGGAGCGTGCCAGGCCCGGGGCTAAAGCTGATTATTCCATGTAAACTGGGAGACTTGCCTTTTGTATCGCACATTAAACAAGCAATGTCCTGACCCCCTTGGAGAGTGTGTGCTGCTGCACTTGTGGGCGGAGGAACCTGGGGAGCCAGGCTGCTGAGAGCAGGAGCGGGCACCGGCTCACGGTGGGAGGGGAGCGGTGGAACCAAGGCTGCTGAGAGTGGGCACCAGCTCGGGGTGGGAGGGGAGTCGGGGGGCCAGGGCTGCTAAGAGCGGGCACCGGCTCGGGGCGGGAAGGGAGCGGAGGGGGCCATGGCTGCTGAGAGCAGGCACCATCTGAACCTTCTTATTGTGATCATCCTGATCAATGTCTTGAACCTGTGGGAAGTGTCAGCAGGAGCTAACTAACCCCTCCCGTCGCCAGCTGGTAGCTGCTGCTGGATCTGCTCTTTGTTCATTTAAAGATTTCCACTAAATAAAAGCTCTGCTGAAGCCCTGGGGATGGCTGTTCCATCTCCTGCCGTGCACTGCAAGCTGCTAGACGACTGGCTCGCTTGGAAGCAGCACAGGGATGGGGGTCACTTAAAGGGCAACTGAATAAACTGGACACTTTTTCCTTTTGCCCCTCTCTGTAGGAAAGGGTTAGATCAGTGGAAGGTGTTTGAACCTGAAAGCCTTTCTCCACTAACTTGGAGCCTCAACTGCACACCTCAGAGACAGAGAGTACAAGAGCTGGGAGCAGAGCTGTGTGAGCAGAGCTGGTATGTGCTTGCATGTACCTGTGCTGGAACAGGTCGGGTGGCAGTTCAAGCTACCCTCCCCCTTTGCAGAGCAGCTGGGCTTAGGATCTATTACGTAGCCTCTCCAGCTTTCCAAGATGATGGGAGCATCCCAACTGGGTTGTCCCTTAAGCCTATGAAGCAGGATGCCTCATTCCAGTGCCCGCAGCTGCAATGGTGACCTGTGTGTGATTTTGGAGGAAGGAGTAAAGGACCATGGGTGGGAACTCTCCCTCCAGCTGTTGTAGAGTGGGATTAGACAGGAAGGTTCAGGTTGTGCAGCAGATCCAGCCTCCCATTCTCTCTGAATGCACTTTGATCTCTGACAAGCTACCATCCCTTGGAGCACAGGTGGGCCCAGCAGAGGGTGGGAAGGAACTGCCAATCGCCCTCTGTCCCAGTTCTCCCGGTTACCTGATGATGTCTTGGTTTGGTGCCTTACTGATGTCCGGAAGCAAGGAGGAAGTTTATTTGTCATTACTAACTCCCTCTGGGTGTAATGATTTTGGGTGTCTCAGTCAAGTCCCTGATTGGGACAGGCGTCCGCATCACAAAAATGTACATTATGTACCTAGGGCACTGTAAGGGTTAATCAGGTACTGTTTGTAAAGTATTCTGTTGGAGTTGTAAGTGCTTTGTATGTCCGTTATGCTTATTACTAGAGAGCTTATGGGTGCCTATTGATCCCAGGAAGAGCCGGTCAAAGTCCCCCCAAGACTAAAGGCCTACGCCTCAACTGAGGGGAAGGAGCCACGGAGCCCAGAATGCAACTGATTCCAGGGGAATCAAATGCAAAAACAAAGATGGAAGTGCAGGTCACAGGGTCAGAACCAGGGATCCCATGGGGGACACGGAGCAGAGCATTCTGTGCCCGCGACTCTTCAAAGGAGTCCAAGGAGCCGGTGGACGCCACCCAGAGGAACTCTGCCCAGATACGTGAACCATCAAGGGAGCAGAAACAGGCCCCTCAGTTACAGAGCACTACCTCCATCAAACTTCCTCCTCCTGGTCTGATGGATGGCCATCTTGGCTGTTGCCAGGAGCAGGCTGATGAAGAGCTCTTGTGACTTGGTGGAGCCACAGCTGGCATGTGCAAACCAATGAGCTGTGGGGAACAGTGCAGCCACAACCTCAGCAGGAGTCTCTGGGGGAGCTGGAAAAGGGGTGGCAGCGGGGTTGCAGGTAGTGAATGTTGAAGATAAGGCAGTTTAAAGGCAGATTTCTGTTAGGACTCATTTTCACATGCACAGTTCCCTGCCTTCACTATGTTATTCCCAGCAGAGACAGGCTGCCCATGGATACCTGCTTGCTTTCCCTTTAGAGACGGTTAACAGGTGTAATTGCCACAGTTATGTTACCCACACAGAACTTCCTATGCAAGCCTCCTTTATCTTAAAGTAAAAAGCACTACAGCAAAAACATTAAAAACAATAAAAGAACCTGCATGCATGTTAATAAGCTTACCAGTGATCGCCTGGACTCGCAGGACCAGGCCTTCACCACCCCAGCCGTGGGGTTTCCTTTGTGATCACAAGTTCATCACAGCAACACCTCAGAGCACGCACCTAATCTTATGGGGCCTCAGTAGACCCAGTCCTTCCGACTCTTCCCTAAGGATTGGGGCCCTCCGTAGACCAGGGGTCCTGTCTGCTGAATCAGGAAGAAGGCCCTGAGCCAGTTTAAAACTAGGCTATTTGTCCAAAACCTCTTTCTGTGTCTCTTAGTCCCTGGAGAATTCAGTTTGAACTAGTGCATGCATCTGTCTCTGGGGAGGGTGGCTTCAAAGGGCTGACAACAGCGGCGTACACTAGCATCCCTGCTCCTAGAGAAGGTACGTACAATGCCACAATAACACATACACAATTGCATTTTTAACACAATGGACTTCAAAGGTGTTAACCCTAATTCAATAAGGTTTATCTTAATTCCATAAGGTTTGTCCAGAATATTACAGGCTATGGGCAGTCTGTCAGAAGGGACTGGGCCCAGAATTCCAGAAGCGCAGAGGTGGCGTAAAGCTACTTTCTCCAACCACCAAGCTGTATTTCCTGAGAGATGCAGCTCAGAATCTGGAACGGAGCATCTGCAGGCCCCTGCTGGCCCCATCCAGGACTGACTGATTGAAGAAAGCAGTATAATGGAAAGGCACCTGTACCCTTGCCAGAAAAGATCAAAGATCAGCGCTCTATCTGAGCTCCCTACCTAGAATGGCCAGAGCCTGCAAGGTAGAAGGCCAGAATAAAAGAACTTGGACGCCCTGGGAGATGGTCCTTCAAGCTGCAGACCCAGAATACTATAGGTAGAATTGGCCCTAATACAGGGCTCTGTGTCTTTTTGCTGTCCTGGTGCTCACCAGCTGGTCGGGTTAAGAAGAGTCATAGGCGCCAACTCCGTGGGTGCTCCAGGGCTGGAGCACCCATGGGGAAAAATTAGTGGGTGCTCTGCACCCACCGTCAGCTCCCCGCCCCACCCCCGCTCTGCCTCCGCCGCCTCCCCTGAGCACGCTGCTGCATCCTGCTTCTCCCCCCTCCCTCCAAGCACTTGCGCTGCAAAACAGCTGTTTTGCGCGGCAAGCGCTGGGAGGGAGGGGGGAGGGGGAGGAACGGTTGTGCTCGGGGAAGAGGCGGGGCCGGGGTGGGGATTTGGGGAGGGGTCCAATAGGGGTAGGGAGGGGGCAGAGTTGGGGCCGGGGGCAGGGGCATGAGCACCCATTGGTGCCAAGGAAAGTTGGTGCCTGAGAGAAGAGTTCCTTCTTCAGAATACTTTTTGTTGTGAACGTAGAGCTTTTGAAAGGTGCCAGGCTATCAGATGACTGGGAACAGTGAGTGGAATCCAGCCACTAAAGCAACACAAGGCCCGGCCCCCTCAACTGAGGGAGGGGCCACAGAGCCCAGGCATCAACTGTTAGCCCTGGAGAGTTAAGATGTTTTATTTGTCCAAAGAATATGTGCCATACTGGCAGAAGAAGTGCAAGGTACACACTACCTTACCAACGTGCCTTAAATCTGAGCTGGAGGGCCCACCTTTGGCCTGTTCATTCCTTGGTCTCTCTGCTGAGACTACCACAATTGTAAAATTCGAGCAGCAAGTTTTATGAAGACACCTGTCCACTGGGAACTGGGCTGAATGCTATCTTTCTAATTTAACAAAGCCCAACAGATGGTAATAATTAGGGCTGTTAATTAAAAAAATTAATTGCGATTAATCACACTGTTAAATAATAATAGAATACCATTTATTTAAATATTTTTGGATGTTTTCTACATTTTCAAATATATTGATTTTAATTACAACACAGATTATAAAGTGTACAGATGCATCTGAAGAAGTGGGTTTTTACCCACGAAAGCTTATGCCCAAATAAATCTGTTAGTCTTTAAGGTGCCACCGGACTCCTCGTTGTTTTTGTGGATACAGACTAACACAGTTACCCCTCTGATAAAGTGTACAGTGCTCACTTTACATTTATTTTTTATTACAAATATTTGCACTGTAAAAAACAAAATAAATAGTATTTTTCAATTCACCTCATACAAGTACAGTCGATCAATCTCTTTATCATTAAAGTTGACCTTACATATGTAGAATTCTGTACAAAAAATAACTGCATTCAAAAATGAAACAGTGTAAAACTTTAGAGCCTACAAGTCCACTCAGACCTACTTCTTGTTCAGCTAGTCACTCAGACAAACCAGTTTGTTTACATTTGCAGGAGATAATGGTGCCTGCTTCTCGTTTACAATGTCACCTGAAAGTGAGAACAGACGTTTGCATGGCACTGTTGTAGTCGGCGTTGCAAGATATTTTCGTGCCAGATGCGCTAAAGATTTATATGTCCCTTCATCTTCAACCATCATTCCAGAGGACATGCGTCCATGCTGATGTCACCTGCTCGATAATGATCCAAAGCAATGCAGACTGATGCATGTTCACTTTCATCATCTGAGTCAGATGCCACCAGCAGAAGGTTGATTTTCTTTTTTTGTGGTTTGGGTTCTGTAGTTTCCACACTGGAGTGTTGCTCTTTTAAGACTTCTGAAAGCATGCTCCACACCTCATCCCTTTCAGATTTTGGAAGGCACTTCAAATTCTTAAACCTTGGGTTGAGTGCTGTAGCTCTCTTTAGAAATCTCACCTTGGTACCTTCTTAAAACGAACAAAAAATCTGCTGGGTCATCATCTGAGACAGCTATAATATGAAATACATGGCAAATGCGGGTAAAACGGAGCAGGAGACATACCATTCTCCCCCCAAGGAGTTCAGTCAAAATTTAATTAACGCATTATTTTTTAACAAGCGTCATCAGCATGGAAGCTTGTCCTCTGGAATGGTAACTGAAGCATGAAGAGGCATACAAATGTTTAGCTTATCTGGCACATAAATACCTTGCAATGCCAGCTACAAAAGTGCCATGCCAAAAGCCTGTTCTCACTTTCAGGTGACATTGTAAATAAGAAGCCGGCAGCATTATCTCCCATAAATGTAAACAAACTTGTTTGTCTTAGCAATTGGCTGAATAAGAAGTAGGACTGAGTGGACTTGTAGGCTTCATAGTTTTACATTGTTTTGTTTTTGAGTGCTATGTAACAAAAAAAAATCTACATTTGTAAGTTGCACTTTCACGGTAAAGAGATTGCATTATGGTACTTGTATGAGGTGAATTGAAAAATACTATTTCTTTTGTTTATCATTTTTACAGTGCAAATATTTGTATTAAAAAATAAATATAAAGTGAGCACTGTGCACTTTGTATTCTGTGTTGTAATTGAAATCAATATATTTTAAAATGTAAAAAAAAAATCAAAAAATAGTAAATAAATTTCACTTGGTATTCCATTGTTTAACAGTGCAATTAAAACTGTGATTAGTCGTGATTAATTTTTAATTGCATGAGTTAACTGCGATTAATCGCCAGCCCTAGTAATAATGTCTGAGCACTGGAGCTGGAGTCTATTGGAAGCAATGACCTACAAGTGAAAGGTTCTGTATCATGTTACCAACCCCCTGAGTCAGGCAAGTCCCTCAAAGTTTTGGTTCTGTCTTAACAGTGTTCTGAATTCAGATGGAACTGTACAAAGTCTGTTTTTCTTTTCAGATTCCTCCCCAAAATTGTGAAGTTGCCCATGAAACAGCTTAAAATGCATGATTTCAACATCATGGCTATAAAAAAGACAAAATTAGACCACATTTAAATTAACTAAAAATAAATTTTATACACTTGCATTTTCTAATATTGAGCTTTTTTTCTTTTCTTTTTTTTTTTTTTAAGTAACTTGATTGTTTGTAAAACATGGTGACCACTAGAGGTCAGGTCAGCAGCAAGCTACTGTGCTCAAAACATGCTGTCTAAAATCAGACTGAAAAACTTTCAGGGTTTTAGTTGCCAAAGACCTGGTTACAAAGCTGTGCAACCTTATGAAAACTGAGTACAAAATTTTACTATATTCTATGTATTACACTCCTACCATAAACTCTTACACAGCGTCCTAGGGTGACTACTATAGAATTTACTTACACTGATCTTTTGACCAAATTGTGCTGTCTGGGCACTATTTAGCCAGGCTGCAAATGGCCATAACATATTTACACCAGATCTGAATTTGGTCTGTGTCTGTAGAGTTACGGTAGAAAGCACATGCTATTCTGCATTATGTTCACAAGAATTTTACTCTCATTTGTATGTGTGTGGCTGTTAAAATATCAAAATCACACTCCTAGAAGCATGAAAAATTAGGGCCATTTTGTATCTGATGATAAAATCCAAAGAGTTTTAGGCTTTTTTTCAAGGACTCTTAACTAAAAAGCATCCTAATTCCCCAGTGACTGCACTGTACTCTTGAGAATGTATTCAAAGGTAACCCTTTCCATGCATGCTCCTCAGTTCAGTATGGCTTTCAGGTGATTTGCCATCCAAATATTTTCCTACAAGTGCTTTGTGATGGGGTGTGCTTGCCCCGCACTGGACAAGGAGGGGTTAATCCCCTACTTTGGGCAGAGGAAGCCACGCCCTCTTGCCCCTGTTGAGCATGCTCTAACTGGAGTGACAGTATAAAAGGGAGCAACCCAGCTCAGTCAGGGCTGACCACCACTAAAGAGGGAGGATCCATGCATGCTGCAGGCAGGCAGACTCACTCACTCACTCCTGCCTGGGAGCTGCTGGAGCCCAAGTCTGCAGAGGCCAAGCCTGCTGAGACCTGGACATTCACCTACCTGTGGGCAGGTTGGCTTATATATTGTATAATGGCCAACTTTACTCCTGAGGGCATTCTGCACCAAAAAAGTTAAAATTCTGCACACAATATTTTAAAATTCTGCAAAATTGTATATGACAAATAAATGTGGAGGCTTGAGCATGGCGTTGGGGAGCACAGGCCACTGGCTGCATAGAAATGGGAAATCACTGTGCAGCTCCCCCCACACACCTGGGACACAGACTCAGTGGTGAGGCTGCACCCAACCCTGACACAGTGCAAGGACTGGGCCTGCCCCTGAAACACCCCAGGGCCCTCCTCCTCCATGCCAGGTGCATTAGGTGTGGGCAGGCAGGCTCAGCAAGGCGGGATCCAAGTGTGGAGGAGCTTCATGTGGGGGGATCCAGGTGTGGGTTGAGAGGGTTCTGTGTGGGGCAATCTGGGTGCAGGCAGCTCAGTGGGGGATCTGGGTGCGGAGGGGATCTGGATGCACAGAGGCTTGTTGGGGAGTTCTGGGTGCAATGGTAAGGGGACTCTGCACGGGGGTCCAGGTGAAGGTGGTTGGGGCTCAGCAGGAGGGGGGTCTATGTGTAGAGGGGATAGAGCTCGGCATGGGGGTCTGGATGTGGGAAGCTCAGTGGGGGGTCCAGATGCTGGGGGAGTGGGGGTTGGTTGGGTGGAGATCTGGGTGCGGGTGGCTCATCTGGGTGGTCCAGGTGCATGATGAGGCTTGGTGGGAGGGTCTGGGCATGAGGGGGTCTGGATGCATGGGGGTTGGGCAGATGGGGGAGCAGCTCCCTGTACAGGGATCCCTCCCCCTGCAGCTGTGGTGCAGGAACCGGGGGGGTGGAGTTTTGGGGGTGGGTCTGACCCAGCCCTGGATGCCATTCAGGGGAAGAGGAAGTCCCATCCTCCCCAGCCCAGACTAGCTGCTGAGCCTGGCACAGGGTAGGAGCCACCAGCGGGGTTTTCCCCAGCCCTGCCTCCTGCCCCACAGTGATTTACCTTTTTGCCATCTGCCCTGGGCACCCAAAACATACTGTTGGGGAGGGTCACATGACCGCTCTTGTGGCTTCCCTTTGCTTCCCTGTCAGAGAGTCATTTTTCTGCAGAGAAGCAAAGAAATCTGCAGGGGACATAAATTCTGCACATGCACAGTGGTGCAGAATTCCCCCAAGAGTAAAGTTCAACTTGTATAAATTAACAACTGAACTTGAATTCCTTCTAGACTATTCACATTGCAAGTTTGTGCCATGTGTCATTTGAATGGGAATTTACCTTGTGTTTTCAATAGTCTTGGATTTAACCTATGAGCTTGTTAACCCACGGTATTAACCGCTGTGGGAGCAAACCATGCTGCTTGTTGATTCAGTAAAAATGGTATTAAGTTAGAAGGATAAACTAAATTAGCAGAATTGTTCATTTTTCATATTTTACTTGCTTCCACTGACTATATCCATTTCTTCGCTGTGGAGCTTCATTGCTATTAACCAAATAAGATCCAAGTGACAGTACAAGGCAGAAGAGAAGAGAATTTTTATTTCTGTAGTACCCATTGCCAACCTGCGGAGTGCGCCAGTGGGCAGAGTCTTTTCTGGGAGAGTATCGAGCCAACAGACCTTTTTCCAGTGCCTGGGGATCCCCTGCTCTCAACCTCATATCCTGCAGCAGGTGCTACACCGTGCTGCTCCTGGAAGCACAGGTGGCTGCCTTGCTATGGTAACAGGCAACAAGGCTAGAAGAAAAGCTGTATATTACCACCAGCCAAGGGGAATGGAGACGTACCTCTCAACCTGCCAAGGCACAAGTGTGGGACACAATGTGTGACAAAGGCCCAGAACATGGGACACCCCCGATGGCACCAGTACCCAGGGCCGGCTCCAGGCACTAGCCCACCAAGCGTGTGCTTGGGGCGGCGCCTGGAGGGGGGCGGCGCGGCGGGGCGCTCTGGCCCAAGAGCGGGGCCGCGACTGGGCTCGCCGCCCTCCCCGCGGCGCTCCGGCCGGTCGGGGAGAGCGGGGCCCCGGCCGGGCTCTCCGCCCTCCCCCCGGCGCTCCGGCCGGTCGGGGACTGCGGGCCCGCAGCCGGGCTCGGCGCCCTCCCCTGCCGCAATGGGGGGGGGGAGGGCGGCCGGTGGCTTTTTTGCCTAGGGTGGCAAAAAAGCCAGAGCCGGCCCTGCCAGTACCTCTGAGTTCTCTCCGTCAGGCTGGGGGGCAGGAAAAGAAGCAGCTGCTCAGCATAACCACTCCTCCAGGCTGCTGCTGCTGCAACAGCAGCTGCTTCTCCTCCCCCCCCCCCCCCCCCCCCCCGGTGGCAGAAGCTGGTTAGTGCAGGTAACTGGACTTTTAGCGTCCAGTCAGCTGTGCTGACTGTATGCTGCCAGTTTCCCTTTTCGACTGGATGTTCTGGTTGAAAACTGAACACCTGGCAACCCTAACAGCTGCTACTGCCCCCAAACCAGAGGTCAGAGGGTACCTGGCCCAGGAGGGAGGCTAGTCCCTACCTGTCCTGCCTTAGACCCGCAGCACTGCCTACGGGACTTTGGTCATCACCAACCGGGCTGTGAAGAGCCGCCAGGGTCCCTTTTCGACTGGGCATTCTGGTCAAAAACCAGACGCTTGGCAACCTTACTAGCAGTAGTCATGACAGTAACTGGGAGCTATCTGCAAACAAGGAGCTGTGTGGATAGGCCTAAAGGAGACTACAGATGCTGGACAAAAGGACTGGACTCTGGCCAGGGGATTTGCTAGCCAGTGCATGAGTGCTGTCGGGAGATGGGTGGCCTGGAGCAAGAATCCCTGGCACTCTATGTGAGGAGCCCTATCTTCATAGCCCTGGACTTGACTGACTCTAGGAGCTATGGGAGGCACCTGCTATGTGTGATGTCTTATCCCCTTTTGTAAGCAACTTTAAAGCAGTTGTGCCTAGGGTACCTACCTGGTTTCTGGGAGCCCTAGTAAAGCAACCCTTTATCTTTCATCTGAACCCACTGAGGGCTACAGCCCAAAGGGTCTATTGCTCTGAGTGCCTACAGGACTTGCTCCAAGCAGACCTGCACACAACCAAGCCTCTAGGGGGCAGGTGTGTCACAGTACTTGCAGTGAATTTCTGCACTGGGTTATTTACAATATTACCCGTGAAGGAAACAGAAGCTGCTATGGTTTCAGTTCAGCCTCAGCTCCAGGATGGTTTATTTCTGATGTAAATAACTTCCTCAAATAAGTGATGGGAGTCCCAAATCTGTGTGGAGTGTAAGGGGACTTTGGGATTAAAATGAGGGATATCGGAGAGCTGTGTGCAGAGAAGATCATATGAATGACAGTGGCCTAGCTGTAAAAGGAGGAAGGCAGAATGGGAAAATTGTAGGGGAGAGGCAGAGAGGGAAAGCCAAAATTATAACAGGAAGGGAAAAAAGACAGAGAAAAGTAAGAGTGAGGAGAATATACCGAAAATGGGAGAGGATTGTAACTGCACTGAGGCTTGAGGCAAGAAGATTCAAGGGGCACACGGGCCAATCGACCACAAGGGGGTACTCTAGCAAAAAAAATGGGGGTTGGAAGCTCCTGTTGTAACTGGCAGGAAAGACAGGCCCATCCACTAAGTGCTTCACAGACTGCAGGAATGGATGGAGGATTGGATGATCTACCCAAACAACATATCACCCTCCACCAAAAATAAATTCCAATAGGCCCTCACTATTCCTGATAAAAGAACAAGACAAAAATTCTATCATGACCACCTTTCGCAGGAGGCACTAGCTTCTGACCAAACACTGTGAACGTTAAGTATTTGGTCTCTTTGGATTGAAAAAGGTAAGACTATGCTTGCAATTATTTGGGTAACCTATGAAAAGGGGATATGCCTCAGGCTAAATCCCAATTGAGTTTTGATAACCTGCATGTCTTTGGTTTTTGTTGGGGTTTTTTCCCACCTTTTGCAAGTCAGCCCCTTTTTGGTTGTAGGTTGTTCATTCAGTAGATGCCTGACTCACAGCTCTAGACTGTCTGCTGAAATAGAATTCTGGGTTAAGTGACTCGTCTGAACTACTGGGGAAGAGCACTTGTTGCTTAGCCATGTATCGCCCTGCTGAAGCTTCACCAATGATGGCTGAAATATTCTGAGGAAAAGCTAATCTATGTGCCATGTCAGGTTGGAATGATCTGCCTAGAATAGTAGCAGCCTCATGAGGGAGTCTCCACAGACCACAGGCTGACATCTGTAGACATTGCTTTTGAGTGGAGGTTGGTAGGAGGAAGACTTTGAAGGTACTACAAAGGACCTTTGGACTTTGAGGGTACTTCAAAAACATAAAATAAACATCCTTGGACCATAGCCTGTCCACTAGACACCTGGGTATTATACTGCTCTGACTTAGGAAATCTGGGGTAGGGAGCAAGGGGCCCTGCATTCCCATCCCAGCACTTCCTCTTTTCCATCTGTCCTTTGCCTTACAAAATCTTGTAAACAGGGGGCAACTTCTGATTCTGCTTCTCTCTGCAAGCATCTGATTGGATTCACTTCCTTTTTCTGACTCCTGAGTTATTCAGAGTCAGAGCCAGAAAAGAGAGGGAGGAGGAGATCTGTTTATTTCAGTCAAAAAGTGCTTCCTACACTGGTGTCTTTGGAAGTAATCCCTCTTCTGCTCCATTTCTGAAGGGTTGCTCTTTCCCTGTCTCTCCTATTTCTCTCTAGCTCTTAAAGTTCCTTCTGTCTCTGCTTGACAGTCCAGCACATTATGGCCTGATTTTTAGAAGTGCTGAGCCTTCACAAATCCCATGGAAATCAACTGGAGCTGCTGGTGTTCAGCACCTTTGAAAATCAGGCTGTTAGTATCTAGAGGTCTGGAAGTCCATGTTAATGCTAGTCACAGCTAAAGAAATTCTCTTTCTTTGAGGGTAGAGCTCCTGCTTTTGTGTAGGGATCCATCAGGCCTGTTCAATAGTAAGGGGTACATTACCTCGCTCTGCCTTTGGTTCTTTCCAATAGGCACAGAATCAGGTATTATTTCAGATACAGAGATTTCTCTTAGTTGTAAATGCAAGTTAGAGATTCTACCCTTGAGCTCTCCACACCCACCAGCTTTTTCGACATCGGATATTCATGGTGCTGTTTTTTGGACATCCTGTTTGAGATTATGAAAGACACACTTGCAAGACTATGTGGTCATGCTCCATGCTTTTTGCCCTTATTCCAACTAGAATTTTGACCAGCATGGAGATTTTGGGGGGAAAACTTTTTGAATGACCAAGTTCTTTTATTGGATGGTACAGACATTGGGGTAAATTGTGATGACTTCTCACAGCTGGCCTACTATTAGAGATTTTCAGCACCTCCCTGGGAGAGGGCAACGTGCTAGCATCTCTTGCAGGGTAAAATCTCTCCTGACATATGTTGATAATTGGTGAGGCTGCCCATTTTGACTCTCCACCCCCCACACTTTTCTTCCTTTCCTTTTTTTTTTTTTTTTTTTTCAGGAAGGGGAAGAGGGAAATTTATTGAGAGAACTGTTGGGAAGCAATTCTGGCTATATTAAGAGTCTTAAGATTTCTGGGACCAAAGTCAATCCAGTTTTAGGCTTGGGGTATGATATGGAGACACTACTGGTAGATAACCTTCTGATGGCAGGACTGTCCCAGGGAATGATCTTTGACTCTGCAACTCATTTCCCAGCCTTGGTCTGAAAGAACCCAGATTTGCATCTCCAAGACCTGTGTGTTTTTCCAGGCTATCCCAGCAGGGAAGTTTTGATTGGGGTATGAGGTGACTTGAGGGGGAGGATACTGTTCAGCAGTGTGTTGGGGTGAGCTCCTTTTCTTGGGTACTAGCCACATGGGATATCTATCTGTGTTTGTAAAGACTTGTGGGGGTGTTGTAGCCGTGTCAATCCCAGGATATTGGAGAGACAAGGTGGGGGAGGTAATATCTGTTATTGGACCAACTTCTGTTACTGACAGAAACAAACTTTCGAGCAGCACAGAGCTCTTCTTCAGGTCAAGTTTGTAAAGATTGTGAGGCAGCTAGAGCAGTGGTTCTCAAACTTTTGTACTGGTGACCCCTTTCACATCGCAAGCCTCTGAGTGCGACCCCCCCCCCTTATAAATTAAAAACACTTTATATATATTTATTTAACACCATTATAAATGCTGGAGGCAAAGCAGGGTTTGAGGTAGAGGCTGACAGCTCGCAACCCCCCATGTAATAACCTCCTGACCCCCTGAGGGGTCCTGACCCCCAGTTTGAGAACCCCTGAGCTAGACTTTGAGAGAGGCACTCTGAAACTCCCAGCCTTTATGTATAAGGGAACAAGGGGAGTAAAGTGCTATCTCAATTCAACAGGATTTGAGCATCTAACTCCCTTAGGCCCCTGTGACAATCCCAGTCCAAGTAAATAAAGCCAGGGCCTTTTAAGAGTAGCAGCTCCAGCTCTCTCACACATTCCAGAGGCTCCGATTCCAAGGACCGCTTTTGCTTCTAGAACCACCTGTCACCTTTAATTCAAGTTTGTGAGCACACATACCCTGGTAGCGCTGTCTTTCCAAGACCTCTGCCTCCAGCACCAACTGGTATAGAACTGTGCTGTGTCTTGCACTGATGAGGGTCAAGGCAGAGGAGTCGGCTATTCACAGCTTAGGCTGCACTCTTGCCATTCCAGTAGTATCATAATGGAACCCCTTGTTAGATTAGTCAGTCCATCCCCTGCTAGTGCAGGGCCATTCCCTGCAGAGCATTTTCTAGTGCTTGATCCAGACTAGCTTTACAAGTCTCAAGCAAGAGGGCTTCCCTTTGGAGACTATTCCACAGCCTCACTGACACTCTCAATGCCCAGGATTTCCCCCCCCCCATTAGTCTCAATTTTCCTTCTCCTATTGTCTGTAGTCTATCCACCACCCCAAATAAGAATTTAAATAATTCATTGGAATTAACAACCATCAAGTAATTGTAGGCTATTGTCATGTCCTCCCCTTAGTCATTGCTCAGCTGAACTAGTCATATTTATGTCTATTATTCTTTCCACCTGAGTCACTCCCTCCAGGCCCCAATTAGCATTGGTACATTTCTCTGAACTCCCTTCAAATTTAGAGAGACAAGATGGGTGAGATACTATCTTTTATTGGGCCAACTTCTGATGGTGAGAGAGACAAGCTTTTGAGCCACACAGAGCTCTTCTTCGGGGCTGGGAAAGGTACTCTCAGCATCACAGCAAAGTGCAAGGTGGAACAGTTTGTTTAGCATAAGTAGTTAGCACATGTCATAAGGGACCATTTAAGGTAGAGTGGCCCGTTAATACCTCTGCAGTCATAGGACAAAAAGGGGGGTTAGTAGGTTACAGATTATTATAATAAGCCATAAATCCACTGTGTTTGTTCAATCCATGATTTTTAGTGTCTAGCAGAGTTACAAATTTACACTCCCAGGTTCATCTTTTGAAAGTGTTGTGCAGGTTTCCTTTGAGGATGAGGACCGCTGGTCAGATAAAGAGATTGCTTTGGGGAAAGTGTTCACCCACAAGTGATAGGATAGTTTTGTCTTTTATCATTTTTCTGCGTGAGTTCATTTGAAAGCTTAATAATTGTCTGTTGTCACCCACATATTTGTTGTTGGGGCATTTGATGCACTGGCTGAGGTACACCACATGTTGTGATAGGCATGTGTAGAATCCATGGATCTTGAAAGGTGTATTGTGGTGGTGTTGATCATTGTAGCAGTGGCAGGTTTTGCATGTATTCTTCTGGTAGGATCTGGTGCTGCTTTGAGTTGGTATGTCTTGGTTTGTGGGGAGCTTGCTTCTGATTATGAGCTTCGAGAAGTCGGAGGGTTGTTTGAAGGCTAGAAGTGGGGGTTAGGGGGTTGTAGTTTCAGAATGGGGTCCCCATTGAGTATGGGTTGTAGTTGTTTAAAGATACCCTGTGTGGGTTCCAGTGTAGGGTAGTATCTGACAACCAGGGATGTTTGGTCAGAGGGGGTTTTAGTTCTGTATTTAAGCAGGTTCTCTCAGGGTATTTGGGTGGCCCGTTCTATGATGCGATCTACTTCTCTGACATAGTGTCCTTGTTTGAAGGTAGTTTTATTGTTAAGGTGTATATCCCGGACTTTCTCCTCAAAGCATGTTCTGTGGTATGTAAGTGCCTGGCTGTAGATAACCGATTTCTTGGTGTGGTGGGGGTGGTATTGGGATCTATAAAGGTAGGTTTAGTGATCTGTGGGTTTCTTGTATATGGTTGTCTGTAGGGTTCCATTGTTGAAGCTGATTGTGGTGTCCAGGAAGTTGATGCTAATGTGGGAGTTGTTGAGAGTATAGTAGACAGTGATCATTGTGTGATGGTGAGAGAGTCTTGCCATCCAGAGAATGGAGGCAACTCTATCTTAGATTTATCTGTAGCACCAATAAGTGCAGTATCCAAGCGCTGCTGTCCCTGGAATTTTTAGGCCTTAAACTTTGTTTAACAGTGAGACACTCTAGTAAGTCTTTTGGGGGAAGTTGGGGCAAATTCAAAGAGCTCTGAAATTTTCCACTGGCTGATCACTGAATAATATACAGATACCCCCCTGGGTTACACAAGCCCAACTTATGCAAATCCGCACTTACGGAAAAAGTTCCGTAAGCTAGAAATAGGAGTTGGGTTTGTTGGGTTTTTGGGTAATTGTCAGGTATACATTTCCGACTTATGCAAAATTCGAGTTACGCAAGGCGTTCCGGAACAGAACGCTTGCATAAGTCGAGGAGCGTCTGTAGTATGTTCCTGATGGCTTTCTGCCTTTCTAGTCTGTAGTAGTACTACGTAAATACTAATTAATATTTTTAATCAACAAAGGACTTTACAGATATGAACTCAGCCTGGTAAAATTACTCCTGTCTGCTTGCCCTTGGGCAAGTATTTTTAATACACAAGTAAAATAACATTTCTGGCCTCTACCACACACTTCCTCAGTGGCCTTAGGCAAGACACTTAATCTTGTTGTGCCTCAGTTCCCATCTCTAAAATAAGACTTCCTTTGCCTCAAGGGCACAGACTGTATTTACTATGTATTTATACAGCACTGAACCCAGTAATAATAATTCCGCGTGCTTATCTACCATGAATCTCAAAGCGCTTTACAAACAAGGATGGTATCATTCTCATTTCTCAGATGGGGAAACTGAGGCACGGGGTGTGGTGAAGTGATTTGTCAAGTCACCCAGCTGGCCAGTAATAGAGCCAGGAATAGAACCAAAGCCCCCAGAGGGCTTGTCCAGCTCTATCTACTAGGCAGCACTGCCTCAGCAGGGCTCTGTTCTTGGATGGGGCCTTTAGGAGCTACTATAATACAAATAATAATTATGGTTCATTATCCTCGGTGAGCATGGCAAAGAATAGATGAGTAGCTATTTTGCCTGCCCTGGCAAATTTTGCAAAGGGGCATTAACTAATCCACTTCATCTACTTGTTCAATAATCCTAGCATGTAAAACCTATTTTCTTGTGGTTGTTACCCTTGCTTCCTGGATTGTCACTGTCTGTTTGACACTCTGAAGTCCAGAATGTCTGAGTCAGTGTGAAGCGGTGGAAAGAGCTGTAAGCATGGCTGAGAGCTCGGTTTGTTCAGAATAGCACCAGGTTCAGTCATCACTGGGATTCACAGTCTGTTACCGTCCAGTTTTTAGTTCTTAGCTATTTTGACTTTACGAATTACACCCATACGGTGTACAGCTTCAGTAAGGCCTGTATCTAGAAGAGTCCTAGACCACTGTGATATCAGAGGTAACTCAACCAACTACCACCATTGTTCTACAGCTAATTTGCATTCAACAGTTTGAATGGGGGAGGCTGCACAGATGGTGGATTATTTGGCCCAACAGCCACATCTGTGTGCCCAACTGCCATCTGCACAAATCTCTCAGCACACCCTACTGACACCGATCAATCCACACACCACCACCACAAGCACACACAATAACTCCAAACACTTACGCACCCCCTCACTGTAGCACGCACGCCTCATTCGCCACCCACACAAGTCCTCACAACTCTCCCAACTCAACACAAACCAAACACAAATCAACACAACCCCTCACCACAACACAACCAGCATACGCAATAACCCCAAACTGAAGTCTAGAATGTCTGAGTCAGTGTAAAGTAAAGGAAACCGCTACAAGCATAGTTGAGAGCTCTTTTTGTTCAGAATGTCACTAGGTTCAGTCAGTGCTGGGATTCGTGGTCTGTTACTGTTCAGTTTTTAAGTGCTCAGCCATTTTTGGCTTTTTTACACACATGATTTTACGAATTACTCCTGTGCAACAGCACAGGCTTTCAACTACTACTGTATGTCAACATAATAAAAATTAATCTTTTGGTGTATTGTGGTCTGACACTGCAGGCACTTAAGAATGAGTAACTTCACTCATGTGAGGAGCGCCATTGTAGTTTTTACACTGAACATGCAAAACCATGAATTCTGCTACTTTGAGGCAGAACAGTAATTTACAGCTTGTTCTGGTGTAAAATAGAGTTATAAAGAACAATGGCTCTCAACCAGGGATCTGGGGCCCCCTGGGGGGCCGTGAGCAGGTTTCAGGGGGTCCACCAAGCAGGGCCAGCATTTAGGGTGACCAGACAGCAAATGTGAAAAATCGGGACGGGGGTGGGGGGTAATATAAGAAAGACCCCAAAATCGGGACTGTCCCTATAAAATTGGGACATCTGGTCATCCTACTGGCATTAGACTCACTGGGGCTCAGAGCAGAAACCCACCACTTGGGACTGAAGCCGAAGCCTAAGCAGTGTAGCTTCATGAGGGCGCCTGTGGCATGGGGCCTCGGGCAATTGCCCTGCTTGCTACCCCTTAACACCAGACCTGGCTTTTATATGCAGACTAACAGCTGTTGTGACACAGGTGGGCCATAGAGTTTTTATAGCATGTTGGGGTTGGGGGGACTCAGAAAGAAAAAGGTTGAGAACCCCTGGTCAAGAGGGTGGGGAAGGCAGGTGGTGACAGATTTGTTTTTAAATGTTTCTTCTAAAAGCTCATTTAGATTTTATGTGGTGCTCTTTTGGTGGGGAGAAATTTCTGATCTGCCTCTTTTTCACAATCTCCTGCCATTTGTGAAGGTGAACAAAGTAGTATTTTATTTAGCTGGTCTTCCCCCTGAACTGCTGGTAACTTGGGAGCTGTGCGTTGGTCAGAAAATCCATCTGTTTTGTGAACTCTGACCACAGAACAGCAAACTCCAAAAATGCACACAGCACAGGAGACAAGTTGTCTGGATTATGCTGACTAACCCTTTCAAGGGCCTCCAATATCATGTGCTTGGCTCCTCATTTTGCTGAGTCACTGTAGTGTTTGTTTGCCTCTCCAGATTGCTGTGTCAAGTTTCAATCCAGGGGCTTTTTTTTGCTAAGTCACGGCAGGTCAGAGGCCCATGCGAGGCTGTGTATTAATCAAGCAGTTTCCTGTTCTCTGGCCTGAGATTGCAGCTGCTTCAGTTGGCTCCACTCCAATTTTGGAAACAAACAGACCTCAGAATTATCTGGAAATAGGTCTAAGCCTTAAATCCAGGGAGCCTCTAATTACTGCTTCAGGGGGAAGGGCAGATGAGTGAAAGATACTCTTTGAGCTGGAAGAAAATGGGAGCTTTGGTAAAGTGGAACTTGATTTCTAATTCCTGCTACTCTGAGAAAGATACACAACACACCAGACAGATTTACCAGTTTGTGTATGAGGTTTTCAAATGCTGCTGTTTGTGCTTAGGCCCCAGTCCTGCAAACACTTACGCACATCTTTCACTTTAGACACGTGAGTAGCCTTGTTGATTCAAAGGGACAACACAGTTAAGTGCTAAGGGTTTGCGCTGTGGGATTGGGTCATTATCTTGTTTTTTTGTGGGTTGACTATGTGAGTTTCTGTTCTCTCTCTTCTGCTCCCTCCCCGGCCAGGTGTATTTGTGAAGGTATAGCGGACTGGAGGGCATGTACAGCCAAAAGCTATTAATGCACAACCCAGGTAATTGATCAGTGCAGTGCGCATGCTGCACAGTTTATCAGTAATGTGCACTCCCACTCCAGTATGCGCTCCAAAGAGCCTGTCAATGCTGTACATGCCCTAAGGACTTTAACCGTACTATGTGCTCCCATCAAACTCTCTCCAGAATCTGTTGATACTTTGTACTCCCATTGTGTGCTCTACCAATATCCTAGCGCTCATTGCTCTCTATTATAGGAGGCGTAAGAGCATATGTCCTGGGGAGTTTTTCTGTTATCCACTCTTTCACAACCCCTGGCACATGTACATGTCACGTGTGTGCTCAGCCCATCTGCCAGTACTCTTAGCTCTTGGAACATTAGGAACAATTAACTGTACTGTGCACTTCTGTCAGGCTTGGAGCATTAGTCCTGGGAATTCACCTAGACCTTGTTGTTCTGTCACCTTTGGAATGTTTGTTTTAGAAGTTCATCTGTGCTATGTTCTCCATAAGTCTTGAAGCAAGTTGTCCTAGGAATTCATCTATAGTATGTGCTGTCATCTTGTTTGGAGCATTTGTCCATGGAGTTTATCTGTATTGTGTGAATCCATTACTCTTGAAGTATATAACCCAAGAATTCATCCATACTGTGTGCGCACCCATCACCCTAGAGGTATGCTTCTGTAGGAATTCAGCAGTATTGCGTGTGCACCCATCACCTTAGCAGTGTGCATCATAGGAATTCAGCCATACCATGTGTACATGCCCGTCACCGCACAGCCCTCATGCTAGGAGGGCGTGTCCCAGGAATTTTCAGTACTATGCACTCTGACTTCTGAACTGCGATTTCAGACTTTACATTTGATCTAGGCTTATCAGACTGTTAAATGACTGCCTACCCCTGTACCATACCTGTATTGACTGTAGGTTTGGCCATCCTGCCCCTGGTAAACATCAATGAATCCACAGTGAATAAAATATCTCACCCTGGTAATTGCCAGCTAAGGTGTGGGATTGCTGTAACCCTTGTCTCCAGATGAGTCACGTTTCTGGTTTGCTGGGGAAACTTTTAGGCTCCATAAAGCTCCTGTCCCCTCCATTAAATCTTTTTAACTGAATATTAACTGCTTTCTTTCTGTTACACTACAGGCTACCACCAGGTTGCATTCTGCTGTGTCACGGTCTGGCACACACTAACTCCTTGTTTACATGTCAGCAGTAACTTTTCCTGGGGAATGTGTTCTCTTCCGAGCCCAGCCTCTGGCATTATTCACTGCTGCCGCAGCAGGGACAGCACATCTCACAGAGAAGTGAAACTTTTTTAGGATGTGTGATTTCACGTGCTGTAGCTGGCAATATAACTTGTACTTGCAGAATTTGCTGTCAATTCTATACAAGGCCAAATGCTCCTTAATTTGTCCTTCCCCATCCCATTTACTGGTCAGTACTTCTTTATCAACTGCTAAACCATCTGACTTCTTGGTGGAATTTGCTAATCCACTAGGATTCATAGATTGTTTTTGAGCTTAAAAAAAAAAAAATCATTGTGAGCATCTAGTCTGACTTTCTACCCGGCCATAGAATTTTACCAACTGATCCCTGTATCAACCACAATAACTCGCAATTGAACAAAAGCATATCTCTTAGAAAGAGACTCCATCCTGATGTAAAGATTTCAAATGACGGAGAATCCACTACATCTCTTGCTACATAGCTCTGATGGATAATTAATCCTTAGTATTAAAAAAACATGTGCACTTCATTTCCTGTTTGTGTTTTTAAAGCTTCAGTGTCCGGGCATTGGAATTGCTTCCTCCTGTGCTTCTGCCCTTTTTGGATGTTTAACTCAGAATAGGAAGAGAGGAGCCATTCTCAAATCTGTGCCAACACACTGGCACACTCAACCCCCCCGTCCCTTCCACAACATGTCACCTTGGCAGCATGGCAGAAGTGACAGAATCTCTCTCTCAACAGCAGTGGAGGAGATCAGTGATGCCCAAGTCCGGCCACTGAAAAGACTGGGGCTACTTAATTTTCAGATTGTTCCATCCCTGTTCTACATCATCTCTTTAGATATCCACAGGCATGCAACAAGGCTGGGGGTGGGGTGCGTGTGGAAGGAAGGGGCTCTTTCATCACAAACAAACCTCCCCCTCCGCCAGAGTTAGAGGTCTGATTTCTTGCATCCTCCATCTCTTATCAGGTCTCTTTGAAGAGACCTGAAAGTTCCACTCATGTGGACAACTTGAGAGAGAAATGGTCATTTTAAGGACACCACCTTTCCACCCTCCATGAGGTGGATCTCTGAAGAAGGATCCCGTATGTGCTGACCCGCATATTAGCGGTCACCCTTCAGGACCCCTATGTGTAACAAGCATATTTTAGGCCTCATGATGTCAAGTCATGACATGAGGATGCAACATGATTTCACAACTCAAATGTGAGACAGTTATTTTATCCTGCCGGATAAATGCAGAAGAACAGCAGTACCCCAAGTGCAATGACATGTGACATGTGGAGGAGGAAGGGAACTAGAGACGATGCAGAAATGTTCTCGAGTGTTCCCATTGCTTTAAGAGAAAAAGGGAAGGCAGGAACCCCAGTTGAGTCAGCTGCAGAAGTGCTGTGTAATCTTTCCTGAACGCTCAGCCTCCTAACTCCAAATGTCTGACTGAGGCGAAAACAACAAATCCTGCCAGCCAGCTTCTATATCACAGGACTGGCGCGGTCCCCAGTCAGTGTTCTAAGGCCTGGCCAGAGGTCTAGGGTGAGAGGCTCACCCCACAGTGCCCTCACCAGGACCTTGGTCCCATTTTTAACTGTACCCTGCCCTGTTTTCTGGTTGAAGGAGAATGTTCTGTTTGCCAAAATTAAAGCCAATCAATGCATTTTCCACATCCGGCTCCACCCTAGCAGGCTGAGCTTCTAACCCATCTAAAGCCTGAAGAGAACTCCATTTTGGCCCTGTGAGTTCCTAATTATTCACCAGTTACGACGGCAGAGGGGCAGGTGCCAGCCAACTACTGTCAGGAAACCAGTCTCTAGACAATCCAGTTGCTCTTTTGCCCCTAGACCCAGGTTAGATGAACTGTTTGCACTTCAAGGTCTCTGCAGACCTCCACCAGAGTTTCCCCTAGCCCAGGTATAGTTCACCATCCTTCAGGTCCAGGAATGTGCACAATAACTGGTGGGGCACAGAGCTCCTCCGGCCCGGGGGCCATGCTGGGGAAAGCAAGCGAGCTGCTCCGGCTCTGGGGCCACATCAGGGCAACAGAACATGCCCCTTCAAAAGCAGTCACATTTTTATTCCTGCGCATGCCTTTGTTTGGGTCCTTAGCATGTACCTTCTCTGTGCCATGTACCAAGCAGTTACTGTGTGGGAACATAGTACCCTTGAAACTGCCAACTATCATTTCTATTCCCTTCTCCTTGAAGTCTGAGCTCCATGTTATCTGAAAGAGAGTACATGTACAGATAGACTCTGAGGGCTTGTCTACATGGGGAGTTATTCTGAATAGCTAGTCACGATTTATTCCAGAATATGAACATCCACATAGGGAATTAGAGTGCCTTATTCTGAATTAGTTAATCCACTTCCAAAAATGGATTAAACTAATTTGGAAAAAGTCACCCTTATTCTGGAATCAGTCTCAACACAAGGAGTTAATCAGGACTAGACATTGCACTTTAAATTCACACCCTGCTTTAATCTGAATTAATTTCCCAGTGTAACCCCCTTAAGCATTAGTGAATCCTCCCAAGCGTCCACACTGGAGCGTCTTAGTTCTCAGTGCTACCAGCTGGGCAGAAAAAGGGTTAACGAGCCTGGGCAAGATGCCCAGCCTTCTCTAAGGAGAAATCTTTCAACATCCTGTTGTTGAGCTTCATTGTTAAGACTGGTCAGGAGACTCCTCCCTCCCAGGGGGGAGGGGAGGGAGGGCAGTGAGGAAAGTGTGTATGTTGCAACATTTACACCAGGGTCAGCTGTTTGGCTGCTCACGTGATCTGAGCCTAGTATAAAGCAGGATGCAGAAGAAGGGCTGCTTAACTCCGAAGCTTCCCAGAGCCCTGAGAGAAAAGAGGACAAAGCGGGGAAGGCGAGAGGAAGACCACAGAAAAGCAAAAAAGAGAAGGAAGGAAAGAAAAGAGAAATGGAAGGTTCCAAGACACACAGCTCTGAAAGGTGAGAGCGGGGCTACAATTCAAGGGAAATTACCATAGAAAGGCATGGCATTTCTTCCCCCCCCCCCTCACTCTTTGGGTTGGGATTCGGGTTGCTGCTCTCCACCTCTACTTTACTGGGAATGGGAGGATCCTTTTCCCTTCCTCCTCCTTTCTATTGACAATCTCTTCCCCCTCTCCTGGCAGAATTTGGGATGCTGATGCTCCTTCTCTTTCCCACTCCCGCCCTCACCACCCTGCAATGCTTTTTCTCCCCACCCCACTCGTTGGGAAAGAGCTAGCTTTCATTTTGGAGGGGGTGGTGAGATGCTTCTGACACTGATGTTTTTTCCCTCTGCTTTCCCAGCATGCCTGGAGACCTATCAGAAGCCCTGAAGGAAGCCACCAAAGAGGTGCATGAGCAGGCAGAGAGCACAGAGTTTATGAAGAATTTCCAGAGGGGGCAGGTGTCACTGCAGGAGTTTAAGGTATCCCTGCAGTGCTGCTGGGGTGGAAGGGGAAAACTGGGCTCTAGGGAACATCTCGTGTCTAATTCAGAACAGCCAAGTCAGGGCTCCTGAATGGGAAAATCTTTGGGTCATGACAACATAGCATCATTGTGTCACTCATCATGCCAGCATCTAGCTCCAAGTAACTTCAGGGTTCTCTCAATGTCTTGCAAACTCCTGTTGCAGAATGTGGTGCAGAGCTGTGCATTTCTGGGTGGGGAGTGAAGCTACACTTAGCGGGGGTGTGCCTAGCTTTGCTGACACTGCATGAAAGGGCTGAAGAAATTGCTTTAATCTTTCCTCGCAAATCAATTAAACGCCCATGTGTTTGCTTATAGTCAAATGATGATTGATGGAAATATACTGTGTACAAGCATATGAAGGGTTTAAAATCACCAAGGAGGGGGAAGAATTATTTAGAATGATCTAAGTGGGTATACATGGAAGTAACCGCGGGAAAGAGACAAGGAAAATTCAGTCTGGATATTGGCAGTCATTTCCTAAAAGTGAGGTCTGCCAGGCGGTGGAATAGTCTCTGGTCCTGAAGGTTCCTAGTTGTTTCCTCTGTAATATTAGAATTATAATTTGGTTTAGCACTGGACCAAGGAGGATACGACTATACAGTTCATGGATTTGAGCAAACTGTGTCTCTCACAAATATGCAGGAGCTAATCATTGTTCCAGTTGAATGAATGAATAAATGCTAATTACCTTGTGGAGCCCTTTTTGCTCAGCTCAAGCAGGACCAGTTACATGTAACTCTGATTTCTAAATTAAAATAAATAAATGGAGATATCCTATCTCCTAGAACTGGAAGGGACCCTGAAAGATCATTGAGTCCAGCCCCCTGCCTTCACTAGCAGGACCAAGTACTTATTTTGCCCCAGATCCCTAAGTGACCCCCTCAAGGATTGAATTTACAATCCTGGGTTTAGCAGGCCAATGCTCAAACCACTGAGCTATCCCTCCCACTAATGATCATACGATCATACAATATCTAGGTGTAACCCTGGAGAGATAATGGGGTTCCCGACAGCTGAATCACATAATAAACAAAGCCACAAGGAAAAACAGGAGATCCAAGTGAGCTAGAAATTCCTGAGGGCCTTGAGGATGTGACACATGGATTGTCATGCCACAGCTGTTAATTTGATCTAGTGTGAGTCAATCATCCACCAGTTTCTGAAACTAACTGCAGTGCTGAACTCCTACAAATGAGGATGTGGCATTAGCTAGGCAATGAACTTCAAAGTGGGGTAGCAGTAACACCCCCCTTCCCCCACAAGTCATTTCTCTGAGACCAAAGGATTCAGGACAGTTTATGAGAGGATAGTGATCTGTTGTCAGGGAGAGTCAGAAGTGACTATGGGCTCCAAAAGGTAATGCCGACGGGCTGAGATTTTCAAAATCAACTGGAGGATTTAGCCACACAACTTCCACTAAGGCCTCTAGTTAGCTTTGAAAATATCGACTATTCTAGTTACGTTTTCTTAACTTGTCATGCAATTTTCCTCTATTTTGTAACCAAGCTTCCTTAGGCTGTTACCAGACCTTTCCAGGAATTTGGCTAATGGGGTCAATGTTTAAAATCCTTTTTATTTCTGTTGCTAACTTCCCCGTAATATACAGATGACTATGTAGAAATAGCTGCTGATTGTAGTGGCAAATGTAGGAATGATTACTATTTATTGCAGTCAGCCCTGTAGAAACAACACAGATCAGGGAGCGTGAATTGGTTTCTTTTTTGGTTTTTGTATCTGCAGCAGAATTTTTAACCAAGCCTGAGCCATCTGTATCACATTGCCTTCAGATTCTGCCCGTAGTTACCCCTGAGCACCCTGATTGTAAAGACAATGGGATTGTACATGTGTTAGCGAAGGCAGCATTTGAGCAGCAGAATCTTCTGGTGATGATGCAGAAGAAGGAAAGAGCCCAGTTTAACTGTCAAACCCCAGTTTGAAGGACTGGCAGTTAGAAAAAGCATCTTGTAAGAGGAGAAAATGTGATATGGCAATAGAGACACAACAAACACACAACCTCCCAATGATCTTTTCACGAAGTCCCTTTTCAGGGCTTGTCTACACTTACATTTTATAGCACTCTAATTTGCTGGCTCAGGGGTGTGAAAAATCACCCCCCCGAGCGTAGCAAGTTTGAGCGCTTTAAAGTGCTAGTGTGGCCAGGCTCCGAGCTATTCCCCTCGTGGAGGTGGATTACCAGGAGCACTGGGAGAGCTCTCTCCCAGCGCTCACGCGTGACCACACTCACACTTCAAAATGCTGCCGCGGGAGCGCTCCTGCAGCAGCACTTTGAAGTTTCTAGTGTAGATGTAGCCTGACTGTTTCCTGTCCCCTTTTATGCCAGCAGCGACCTTGACTGCCACAGTGGGTGGGTGTTTTTTGAGGATTTCTAGCTGAATGTCTCTGAAAAGATATTCCTATCTAGTCTCCTTGAGGCAGCCAAAGTGAAAGGAAAGTGGCCACCCTACTTACTGATCTTGAAGGGACAGGGGCTGCAGTTCCAACATCTGTGGTGTCTGAGCAGAGGTCTGCCCATTGAGTGAACAGATCATAAAGTAAAAAGGTTCTGTCAAGGCCTAGGAAAGGGATAGGATCCCCAATCTCTTGAGACAGTCAGAACTGAACAGTGCTCTTGAGAATGTACCTTTTGGGAATCATTCCTGTATGGGGAGCGGTGTATGTGTGTGGGAATAGACTAGATGTGACCTAATAGGATTCTTCACACTCTAATTTCTATGATCCCAAGGTGAAGGACGCTGTCTTGGTGAAGGTGAAGTTGGGGATATGGTACAACACATACACAGTGTATATATGCAGATATGTTGTATTAACGTGAAGCTGGAAGGCGAGAGACCCTGTTGCTGACTTATTCCTTCCCTTTTACTGCAGATGGTTCTGACTTCTCTGTACTACATCTACTCTGCTCTGGAGGAGGAGATTGAGCATAACAAGGATCACCCGGCCTATATCCCCGTTTACTTCCCAGCTGAACTGCACCGTAAGACTGCCCTGCAAGAAGACTTGGAGTATTTCTATGGCCCACTGTGGAGGGAAGAGATCTCATGTCCCGAGTCCACTCAGAGATATGTGAATAGGCTCCACTATGTGGGCCAGCATGAACCAGAGCTCCTGGTGGCCCATGCCTACACTCGGTACCTGGGAGACCTATCTGGTGGGCAGGTGTTAAAGAAGATTGCCCAGAAAGCTCTCCACCTACCCAGTACTGGAGAAGGACTGGAGTTCTTCACCTTTGAAGGGGTGTCCAATGCCACAAAGTTCAAGCAGCTGTACCGCTCCCGGATGAACTCCATCGAGATGGACCCAGTCACCAAGAAGAGAGTCTTGGAGGAAGCCAAGCGGGCATTCTTGCTGAATATACAGGTGAGTAACTAGCCTGCATTCCCCACTGCCTCTCCCACCTAAGGTACAGCTGCTATCTCAACATAGGCATGGTGGCGTTTGTACTGATGAGCTGAAGGAAAGCTGTGGGCTGTCAGGAGTAGTGACAGCTGTACTGAACTTTTCCTATGTGAAAATTGCTTTTATGAGCCTCCCAAGAGACTGGATACTAGAAAACTTTTTTTGCCTTTGTGCAATGGATCCTCTCCAGGATTTGAATGCAGGCTCTTCCTTTGCTGCTCTTGTTTGAACATGAGCGTTTATTTTGGGGGCAGGAATCAGAGTCCACATATCCCTTTATCCTAGTATTTCCACACATCCCCTCCCTCCCCTACAACTCTCTTCTATACGAACACACACACACCCTGCTTTCTCTCTGATCTGGAGGATGAGCATTGGGGCACAGCTTACTATTGAATTGCCCCGGGAAAGCATTTCACACACTTCATACTATTAAACAAGCAAGGAGTATAGAGGAGTTCAAGAGAGACCCTTAGGTAGACTCCTTTCTGGAGAAGGAGAGACACACAGGATTAGTGGCTGAGCCAGATATCTTTCTCTAGTTCCCAAAATCTCTTCTGGAGTAAGAAGGGGCTCAGGGAGGAGAGAAGACAGCATTCCAGGTAATGCGGTAATTGTGTGTGTGTGTTTCTTGTTCTCAAGGTGTTTGACGAACTACAGAAATTGGTGTCCCAGTGCCATGAGAACGGTCACCCTGCACAACAGAAGCCAGAGCTTCGCACAAGAGGCACCAGCGGAGCACATGAGCATGGTAAGAACCTTCCTAAAGCCAATTTTTAGAGTTTCCTTTTTTTTTTTTTTTTTAATTCCCTTTACCTTTCCTTGCTGAGTGGTGAGAAAGAGGAGTTGGCTCCAGCTGTCCTTGAGTGTCTCTATTTCCACTCCACTAGTGTTGGCTAGTGTAGCAGACGTGTGTGAGAAACTCCTGCTGAGAGCTTCAAAGGAGGCTGGAAACATGTGGGATCTTGTGAGCTCTGCAGAAATAAAAATACGCAGCTTTTATATGGTGCTTTTCACCAGTAGGTCTCAAAGTGCTATCATCATCCCCCTTTCACACATGGGGAAACTGACTGTTAGGAAGGTTTACAATTAATGGGCGTGATTCTCCTGTTCCTCTCACTGGTTTTACACCAGTATAACTCCATTGGCTTCACTGGAGATCTACCGGTGTAAGCAATAGGAGAATTAGGCCCAACTGAGACTACTTGCATGAGTAAAGGCTGCAGGATTGGGCGCAGTGTAGCACGGTAATGATTGATGCTACAGTCCTGACTGAGGAGGCACTTGCATTATAAGCCCCCTTGACATGAAGACCTACCCAAACTCCTGTCTTTTGGACTGAAACTTTTCGTGCTTGTTGTCAGTGAATATTTCTGGAAAGAAAGAGAAAATTCTTTTTCTCCTGAGTGTTGGGATAGTGCTGCTGTGTGGTCCCCGCTGCATTTCCTTACTATGAAATATAGCAAAGTCAGAACTACTTGTATCACCCCGGGCCCGGCTTGAGATCTTGCAGCTGCAGTATCCGAGGGCGGCTACTTTCCCAATCAGAATTCTAGTCTAACTTTAGAGCTGAAATGGCTCCATCTACTGACAAGATGCTGCCATTGCAGGAATGACATGGTGAGGTTCAAAGATCTCTCCAGCCATTGCAAACCATGCCCTTATTGCGGGGATAGAGTAACTATTCCGTAGCAAAGGTTGCTTCCAGACTTCTACTGGAGAAAGTGACTTATCTGAGAGTTCTCCTTGTAACCTAAGAATTTTGAAACTAGCAAGCAAGCAACGCTTTCATATGGTATTGAGTTGGGCCACCTTCATTTCAACATAAGGAACATTACTCTCAATTTCACCCTTGTATGTAGGTCTTGCTACACATTCAACCATGGGGTAATTTTCACAGAAATGGCATGAAACATTTTTAATACATCTTTTGTCATTATGGAATTTTATGGCACTCTCAAAAGCACTCAGTGTTGACCTTTTGAAAATCCCACCCTAAGTGGTTTTTTTATGTTTTGAAGTGCTTACCTGCATTCTGCAACTGCCAGGAGTTGGAGGGCCCTATGTGGGAGTATTGAACCAGGGTTGGGGGGCAGCCATTACTCTCACGCAGGCTCTTTTGACAGCTGGCAGAGCTGCTAAGATCTGACAGAGAGGAGCCCTGTTTCAGCAAACCTTATATAGTCCTATGCATAGTCTGCCCTCATGCAGACCCCAGAGGGAAGAGAGTGGACTGGGGCAGGGTACGGAGGGAGCAAGGGCTGGTTTGTGAGTCAGAGCCAAGATTGGGCCATGAAGTAGGGCCAGGGAATAAAGACTGGCTGGGGAAAACAAGGCTGGAGACTGTCCGAAAGGTTCGGGCCCTGGGCTTTCCAGGAAGCAAGGCCAGGGAGGAGATGAAATAATCTTAGGTGCTCCAGGAAAGTCTTTTCACCAAGAAAGCTTTAACCTACACTCAGGCTTTCTCTACACAGCGCACTGAGCTGCTCCTAGGAAGCAGCAGGAGCCTGGCATTGTGGTAAACTTGAGATTTACAAAAAGCAAAAGGAACCAAAACACATTAAGTTACAGCAGTGGGAGGCCACCCTGCACATCTGGCCTGGAGGAAACAGATTGAGTGCACTTGCAGGGCAGTGAGGGTTATTAGACTGTACCACACACCTGGGAGGGATGTGAGGATTTACACCACAAACCCTACCCCTCTGAACTGGTTGAAGGCACTTGACTACTGACCTTGTGTCTCACTAGCCCACCCACTTGTGGTTACATCTGGTGTATCCCTTCACCATTATCCTGTGCGATTGCTCACTTTGGCCACAGTTTAGTGTGCCAGGGATAACATCAGTGCATCTTTGGAGATTGATATAAAACTAACATAGAAGCAAACCCTTCCTAGCCTGATTCCTGCTCTTACAAATTTGATTTCTGTTGATTTTAGGACCAGCTCCTGTGAAAGAAGGTGAAAAGACATTGATGAAGCACACAGGCATGCTGCCTAGCACTCCACTGGTACGGTGGATTCTTGTCGTCAGCTTCCTAGTGACAACGGTAGCTGTGGGCTTGTTTGCCATGTGAACAGAAGGGACTCTAGGCCTTGCCCTCCTGCCGCTCCCTCCTCAAACTAACACACCTAATGCCATCCATCCTGCCCTCTACCCGGACACTCTGATCTTGGCTGTGCCACTCACCCTTTTCCAATGGATTCAGAGGACTCTAAAGGCTTCGTGTGAATTCTCCCTGATCTGTGTTGAGAGCATTTCTTAACCCACAGACTGAACTTGGCCAAAAAGCTGAGGCAGAATCAGAAAGGTCGTGAAAGGCATTGCTGGGACCTGGCACCGCTTCAGACAGTTCCTGCAAAGAGCCCCAGATGTAAAGCACAGGTCTGGTAGCTTCCCTGCTGCCTGGGAAAAAAGCCTTACTGGTGCTTTGTTCACTCAGTGTTTCGTACAGCTGGCTGATGCAGCAACGATTGCTTCTGTGGCATTATGAGGTTCCCCTCTGATAATAGACTGTTTTATATGATGCTATTAGCCCGTTGTAGCATATTTTCCCAATCATGACTCAGATCAATTTTGTTTTGAGACAGCAGAATGCAGTTGTTGAAAATACAGTGTTGTCCTTGTGTCCTGTCTGTATAATTTATACATTAACAATAAACCTCAATATAAGATGACTCTGCTGTGTGTTTCCTGGGGTTAGTGCCTCATCTGGTCTGGGGGAGGAAGGAGGTGCCTTTTGCTGGTTCTGTTAATGCTTTGGGAAGGGCTGGCTGCATGCTCAGAAAACTGATACGATGAGGCACAGAATGGGGAGTTAGCAGATCGGGGCTCTGTTCCCAACTCTGACACCAATTCATTGTGTGACCTTAGGAAATTCTCTTAACCTGTCTATGCCATGGAGATAACTACACTTACCCATCTGCATAAAGCACTTTGAGATTGATGGATGAAAAGCTCTATGTAAGAGCGAGGTACTGTTAATTATAAAATGTCTCTGACATTAAAGGAAATAGTTGGTGACCCAAAGCCCCTCCACATTTCCTGGGCCTGAGACTCAGCTGGTGTCAATTGGTGCAGTTCAGTGGACCTGTGCTGACTTACACCATTCATGAGGACCTGGCCCATCATGAATCCATTCACAGTGCCTGGCTGAGAACTTCACCGTGGATTAGAAAAACAGGTATATTTTAAAACCAAGAAGTTTAAATTCCTGACAATAACACCAGACTGGCTTTTAATTATGCAGACCAGAGCAAAAAGAGACAGCAAGCATATAACCGCACAACCCAGCATAGCTAACAACCAAGGCAAGACCAATTATTAGTCACCAGCTCTGACCTATTCAGTGAGGTGATAAAGACAGCACCATAACCAGTAACGCTACAGCAACAATTATGCAAAGGATTCTCTTTCCCCTTCCACTGACTGAAATCTGGCTAGCAGCTATTATAGTTGCAGGCTATATCACTTCACATTGTGATCTTATTATAAACAAGCACTTGCAGAAGATGCTGTCTTTCAGATGTGACATAAAACAGAGGTGATGACAACCTTTGGTCATCCCTTTTCCACTGCAGGTCCCCTCCCTCTTCCTACCTGACAGTCCCTACTGTCCACCTGTTGCCCTGCCGCTGCCTGCTCTGGTTCCCTTTCTGATCACGTGGCAGTGTACTCCTAGGTGACCTGTCTGCTAATTGCCAGATCCTGGTCAAATAACAGCAGTTAGAAGGCAGGTCTTGTGGGGAATAAAAATTGGGGAGGGGCCTCCTGAGAAAGAGGGACCAGCTTCAAACTAAAGTTTCAATCTACAAAACCCTCCTAGATACATTTACCAAGCCTGGGAAAACACCAGTTATTTGAAATTGGCTACCTTTTTAAGGTTTGAAAAGTAGGAACATTACTCATCTGACCAAACTCCAATATTTATTCATTCACACTTGTTTCATGTTTCACTGATCAGGTTCCTGTAAGTATAAAATAATTATAATTGCACCATTCATTCAAAAACATTAAACACAACATACACACAAACATGCACAAGCCTCAAACAACATATTCCACCCCAACATCTCTCCCATTTCCAACTCATCCCTCCATCCAAGGACAAGCCTGGGGAAACAGGTACGTCTTTTATTTTGCCCATAAAGTCACCAAATCTGAGTTCAGATAGACATGAAGAAAGCCATGCCATAAGCCCCTCCTATTAGCGTCAGTAGAAGGCTTGAGTCTCAAATGACCATAGTCACTGTGGTATTGCACCAAGGGTATGTCTACACTACAGGATTAATCCGAATTTAGATAATTCGAATTTGGGAAACAGGTTGTATAAATTCGATTGTGCGCGGCCACACTAAGCACCTTAATTCGGTTTTAAACCACATTAATTCGGTGGTGTGCGGCCACACTACCCCATTAACTTAAACACAGTAATTCGGTGGTGTGCGTCCACACTAACCCTAATTCGAATTAACAAAATCGATTTAGGCTCTACTCCGTTCGTCGAGGTGGAGTACAGAAATCGATTTAAGGGGCCCTTTAATTCGAATTAACTGGCTCTGTAGTGTGGACGGGTGAAGGGTTAATTCGGATTAAGGCAGCTAAATCCGAATTAAAGTCCTAGTGTAGACCAGGCCCAAGAGAGGTAAAACTTCAGGTAGCTTGAACCCAAATAATTTAAGGTGTTGATTTTTGACCTTTTAGAGGCCTAAACTTTATCCATGAAGATCAGATGAGCAATTTACATTCTGCCCCCCCAAATCCCTCTGCAGTTCCATTGGCTATTCCACCCATTCTGGCCTGTGCTGTTTAAAAAATTGCCTCCTTCCACCCAAGCAACATCTCCACTTCAGTGATGGGCAAATTCATTTGGAAACCAGTTTGCAGTGAACGTCTAAAGAAAAATGTCTCTCTCAATGTCAATCATAATTCAGTTGTGTATATTACTCATTGTCACTTACACAAGTGATGGGATAAATGACTTTTAAAAGATTGTCCTAAGCCAGAGCTGAATGCAAAGTGTACAGTAGTCAAATAGTTTTAATTATGGAACTTAACACCTTACATTGAATAAGTGCTGTACAAACTAACTAATTAATGCTCACAATAGCCTTGCTAAGTAGGTCTGTATTATCCCCTTTTTATAGACATAAGGCAGCAGGGTTGCCCTGGAGTCTCCAGGCATTAAAGATTAATCTTTAATTAAAGATTATGTATGTGATGAAACCTCCAGGAATATGTCCAACCAAAACTGGCAACCCGAATAAGGCCTGATCCAAAATCCAATGAAGTAAATGGAAAGACTGCCACTGATTTAATGGGGTTTGGATTAGGTCCATAGAGGGGATAAGTGACTTGATTAAGGTTCCACAATAAGTCAATATCAGAACCACTTTTAGGGTTCCCAACTTTCAAATCGCACAAAACCGAACACTCTTGCCCTGCTCCCTGCCCCAACCCCGCTCAATCCATTACCCCTCCCTCCGTTGCTCGCACTGCCCCATCCTCAGTCGCTAATTTTCACTGGACTGGAGCAGGAGGTTGGGGTGTGGTTTCCAGCTGGGGGTGCGGGCTCCGGGGTGGGGCCAGAAATGAGGAGTTCAGCATGTGGGAGGGGGCTCTGGGCTGGGGCAGGGGGCTGGGGTGAGGGCTCTGGCTGGGGGGTGCGTACTATAGAGTGGGGCCAGAGATGAGGGGCTTGGGGTGCAGAAGGAGGCTCAGGGCTGGGACCAAGGAGTTTGGAGTGCAGGAGGGGGCTCAGGGCTGGGGCAGGGGGTTGGGGTGCAGGAGAGGGTTCAGGGTGCAGGCTACAGGCAGCGCTTACTACAGGCAGCTCCTGGGAAGCGGCTGGCATGTCCTTCCAGCTCCTAGTCAGAGACACGGCCTGGTGGCTCTGAGTGCTGCCCCTGCCCACAGGCGCCGCTCCCACAGCTTCCATTGGCTGCAGTTCCCAGCCAATGGGATCTGTGGAGCTGGTGCTCGGGGCAGGAGCAGCTTGTGGAGCGCACATGGCCGCTGCTAGGCCTAGGAGCGAGAGGGACATACCAGCCATTTCCCGGGAGCTGCATGGAGCCGGGTAGGGACCAGGAGACAGTTATCCAGGACAGTCTGTGTTACTAAGGCCCTGGGGCCCAGCAGGACAGGCCATCTCGGCACAGTATGGCCCAAGGGACTGTGATGGAGGGCCCAGGTTACTGCAGCTGTTCACAGGCCTGATCCGCACTGGCTGCGCCCTGCGGCTGCCCTTTGACTCCCTCGGGCCCAGGCCCCCTGGAGCGATGGGCGGGTGCCCTGCGCCCCGACCCCCCACCACCGGTCGCAAGGACAGAGCCACGTGCAAGGATAGGAGCTCCCACCTCGCTCCCCCGCGCCCGACCCAGCCACCATCTTACTCCCTCCCCTCCACTTGTCACTTCCCTCCAGTCGGGTTTTCGCGCCAAACTGCGCCTGACCACACGGGAGGGCGGGGAAGGGGCGGGGCTTCAGCACCTCCTCCAATCCTCTTCCGTCTCCATGGCGACTCCCCGCTCGCTTCCGGATCAGCCTGGACGTCGCTGGGCCAATCACCGGCGTCAAGTTCCAGACTGGCCAATAGGGACGCGCGTCTCCTACCTCGGTAGAACGTTTCTTAGCCCCGCCTCAATCCCCAGTTTTGCCGCGAAAACCGGCTGGTCCGCGCGTGTCCGTTACTGGGGCGATACGAGGTGACTGAGCCGGGGGGCAGCGAGTTATCAGGAGATCTTGGCGGGGGACAGAGGAGGTGGGGCGGATGGGGGATGCCCTCGGGGGTCGGATGGGGGATGCCCTCGGGGGTTGGATGGGGAGTGGGGGCGGGGTTGGATGGGGGATGCCCTCGGGGGTTAGGCCGTGGGGGGTCGGATGGGGGATCCCCGGGGGTCGGATGGGGAGTGGGGGTAGATGGGGGTTATTGCAGGGGTGTGTCAGACGGGAGCGCTCTCTGCGGAGGGAGCCGGGCTAATCGTATCCCCTTCTCTGCGGCTTGCCCAGGGCGGTGGAGCAATCTTCGCCATGTCCGGCTTTGACGATCCCGGCATTTACTACAGCGACAGCTTTGGGGGCGACCCGGCGTCAGATGAGGGTCAGGTCCGGAAATCCCAGCTGCAGAGGCGGTTCAAGGAGTTCCTGAGGCAGTACCGGGTGGGCACGGACCGGTCTGGCTTCACCTTCAAATACAGGTGCTGCTGAGACAGAGAAGGAATCCCTCCAGCCAACTCTGCCTGTAGCTATCTGCCTTCTCTTCTCCCTTTGAAGGGGCAGCTGTTAACTTTCCTTCTAGTGTGGGTCCAATCTAAATAATTGTTAGCGCTTACATAGCGCTTTCACCTGTAGCTCCCAAACAGCTTTTCACTGGATGGTCAGTGTCATCATCGCTGTTTGTGCAGGTGGGGAAACTGAGGCACTGAGAGGTGTAGTGATTTCCCTGGGATCACACAGCATGCCAGTGACAGAGCAGGGAATGAAACCTGGTTCTCTAGACTCCTTGTCCAGTGCCCCATTCACTGGATTATGCTGCCCTCCATGGCCTGCACTGCAAAGTTTGGCTCTAGATCTGAATTTCAAGTCCCCAGTTTCATGTTTCAGGGTGTTTAAATCTGGGGTTTAGTTTGGGTTTCTCTTTAGTGTAAGTCAGTAATGGGTTTTCATCCCATGTGTTTTGATGTCTGAGGATCCCTCTGTGGATTAAATGTATTTCTACTTCATGTATTTTTAAACTGCAAGGTCTGTGATTCCTTTGTTTATAGACTAAGTGCTGAATTATTTGCAGGATGCAGGGAAATAAACAATGGGCACAGATCACCCAAGAGACTGAGAAATAACCAACCATCCATCTTTTATTTCCCTGCATCCTGATTTTTAAGGTGAACATCAACAATCCTTATTACATCATGCATTTTAAAATCCATAATTTGGGTGTGATGGACCTTATCATTTGTGCTTGAAGTATGTGAACAGTCTTATGTGAACAGTCTATGTAACTCCGATAGCACATTGGCACTAAACGTTACATGTACCATCGGGGCCAGAACTGAGCAAGGTCTAGTTCCATTTGAACACAATTTTAGAAAGTGGATTTGAATGCCCTCTGAAAAATCTGCCCAGTAGTCTCTGTCTCCATTTCCTCTGTATCCCTTATGGAGCTCTCGTCACTTTCCTAGATCACCTTCCTTGCCAAGGAACCTACAAAATCTGTCCATTCTGCTTCCAATTTAACCAGAAGGTCACTTTGAACAATTTATAGGGTGGTGACTGGGTCCCTTCTGTGGTGGTTCCTTGCTCCTAGGCTTGCTGACTATATGCATTTGCTAAGATTTGCATGATGCTTTCTGCCCTTCAAGTCGTACTCTTGTCACCTTGCAGGGATGAGCTCAAACGGCATTACAACCTGGGCCAGTACTGGATCGAGGTGGAGATGGAGGACCTGGCCAGCTTCGATGAGGACCTGGCAGATTACCTGTACAAGCAGCCTGCAGAGCACCTGCAACTGGTAAGGATGGGGGATACCGTGGAAAGGAGGACATGGAGGACTACTGTAAGAGTAGTCTTAGAACTGGCATACTGACAGCTAATCATGGGCAGTCAGGTAACCACAATAGCCCCAAGGATTCTTCTTGGTGTGAATGGCAACTTGAGCTATGTTGTTCCCTCCCCAGCTGGAGGAAGCGGCAAAGGAAGTAGCAGATGAGGTCACCCGTCCTCGCCCAGCAGGGGAGGAGACACTTCAAGACATCCAGGTCATGCTGAGGTCGGATGCCAATGCAGCCAATATCCGCAGTCTGAAGGTGAGCTGAATCCACTCATGGTATGGACCAGTGGGGACAGGAATTGTCCACTGGTGGATTTGACTGTGGCGAGAGCTGCTAGAACCTGATGACTTGCTCAAGGCTTAGTTGGGAGGAAGGGGGGTTGGGTTGGATAAATGGTTTGGGTTTTGACCCATCTCTGCTCTGTTTATCAGGATAACACTGTACCAGACGACATGTATTGACTTACTACACTTGATGGGACTCGTTAGTCTTAGGGCTGCTTTACACACAGTTGTAACACTTGAACATTGGTTTGAGCCAGTATAGTTAAAGCAGTACATTCCCTTAGTGTGGCTACATTAACGCCAGGATAAAGGTGCTTACGCTGCTAAAGCTTATTCCCATACATTTAGGAAAATAAGCTATACTGATACAAGGCACCTTTATGTGGGTATATCCATGTCCATGCTAGAGGGTGTAGCAGTGTAACTACTTAAGTAAAATATCCCCCTCCCCCCAATTGAAGTAGTTAAATTGATACCAAAACTGTGTGTATGCCAGGTCTTGTTACTGTTTTGGTGGCAAAGTGTCAGTGGATTGGTATTCTGATCTGTCTGTTCATTAGGTGGTGAGAATTATTTCTGCATCTCTGAGAGTCTTTCTGGGGAACACTGCTTTCTTCACCACAAACTTCTCTCTGATCAATACACTGCAAAATGCAGCTTCAAATAATGAAGCTTCTTGTTAAAAAAGCACGGCCCCTTCCCTCTGGTCTGTGGCTGTGTAGTGCCACCTGCTTTGTCTGTGTGGGGGGAATGGCTCCTTCCCTGAGATGCACACCACAGCTTTGAGCCCTAATGCGTTACAGGAGAAGGGCTTGGAAAGGGAGCAGGCCCTTGGCGGGGAGGGAGAAGGGGTTCAGCAGAGCACCGTTATTAAGATGATGCTCATAGCACATACTAAAGTCCAGCTATTTCATTTTTCATTTGCAAATGGAACCAAGGAGAATAACCGACCTGGTAGTCCATTATATGGATCCAAACTACTGACCTAAAATATTCTGTGGGGAGGTGTGTGTTTGGGCGGGGGATGGCCGTGTTAATTCCAAACACTCCTCCTTGATTCCCTGTATGGGCTGCTTTCCCCATGTTTCCCACAAAGCATCATACTCCTGATCCTGGCTGCTGTGTTTCCCCGCCCCCCGTCAGGCTCTCTGCCATGTTGGGGTTTCCCTTCTCCCTGTGTGAGATGTTTTCTTACCACCCCCACCTCTCCTTCCTCAGTCTGACCAGATGTCCCATCTGGTGAAGATCCCTGGGATCATAATTGCTGCAACTGCTGTGAGAGCCAAAGCCACCAAGATCGCCATCCAGTGCCGCAGCTGCCGTAACACCATCAGCAACATCACCGTGCGCCCCGGTCTGGAGGGTTATGCCCTGCCCAGGAAGTGTAATACGTAAGCAATGGGAGTCCTTTCAGGAATCCTGGGTAGGGTGGGGAGACCAAATTCCTACTCTTCCTGGGAGTCCCCCTGACAGTGGATGCTGCATGAGTAGGTCTCACCTGGTGCTGGGATCTAGGGGACTGTCATCCAGCCCTTTCCTGGATGGAGAGTCCTCTCTACTCATCAATAAGTCGGTGGTGACTAAGTTAGTTGAGCTGTGAGTTGAAGGCCTTGCCAGGTCTGCATGTGTTGGGGGTTAGGGTGGTTAAGGCCAAATGTTAGCTACCAGAGTAGCGCAACCATACTGAAGTGTGGTCTCTGCCCCCCTCCCGAGCTTAAAGGGGGCAGTCACACACACGCTTCCCTCCTTCAGCACCTCACCTTCCCCAAAAGTCCTCTCACTGCCTTCACAGAATCACAAAAGTCCTTAAGTACCTGCTGAGTACCAATGGGCTGCTCACCTGGCCTGAGCTTTAAAAATAGATGGTCCTTGTCTCCCAAAGCTTCCAGTCAAAAAAGACTGGCTTTTTACTAATACTTGTAATTGCTCAGTCACCAAACAACGCATTGTGTGTGTGTGTGTGTGTGTGTGTGTGTGTGTGTGTGTAAAGATAAATGAAATGGCCTGCTAGGTCATCTGGTCCATTTAATTAATTAATTACCCTCCCCTGTCCCCAGTGCAGGGCCGGCTCCAGGGTTTTGGCTGCCCCAAGCAGCCAAAACAAAACAAAAAAAAGCCGCAATTGCGATCTGCGGCGGCAATTCGGCGGGAGGTCCTTCGCTCCCAGGCGGAGTGAGGGACCATCCGCCGAATTGCCGCCGAATACCTAGACATGCCGCCCCTCTCCGGAGCGGCCACCTCAAGCACCTGCTTGACAAGCTTGTGCCTGGAGCCGGCCCTGCCCCAGTGAGTGCATTGTTCTTTACAATGAGCCTGATTGTGAGACACTTTCTCACACTGAGGCTATGGCTACACTACAGTTTATGTTGGGAGAACTTATGTCGCTCGGGGTGTGACTAAATCACCCCCTGAGCGACGTAAGTTACACCGACATAAGCACCAGTGTGGACAGCGCTATCTTGGCAGGAGAGCTGCTCCCGCTGACAGCTTCTGCCGCTAGCGGAGGTGGTTTTATTATGCCGACGGGAGAGCTCTCTCCTGTTGGCATAGAGCGCCTTCACCAGATGCACTGCAGTGCTGTACATGTAGACATGCCCTGAGTAATACCTTACTCCACAATATCCCCATTGAATTCAGTAGGGCTATTTATGGTGTAATGTAGCATTCAGCATGAATAAGGATATCATGAAATGGCTCTGTGCACTTAGGACGGGCTTCCCAAAGCTGCTCTTCCAAGGGATTTGGATGCCCAATTTACATTAGAAATGAACAGGAGCTGTGTGTGCCAATCTCTAGGTAGACATGCCAAACCCGCGAAAAAAACGCAGAAATTGGGCTTGTTTTTGGCTTAATTGGCTTGTGAGTTGCTTGTTGGTTAGTTTTTTTGGCTTGTAGCTTGTTGGATCTTTTTTTTTTTTTTTTTTGCTCCCGGGAAGTGGGGGCAAGGGAGGAAGAAAGTCAGGGGTGCACAGCGGGCCCACCACAGTCCCAGACTGCATGCCGGGGGGATCTAGTCCCATAGAGTGTTGGGGTTCTTAAGGATTGGCTTGTTTTGAAATGGGCTGAGTTTAATTTCTGGTTTATTGTGAAAGTCGGGGTGCTTATTTACTGCGTGAAAATTGGCAACTGTGTCTCTAAGTGCCTTTGGAAATCTCAGCTTTTGTTGAAAATGACTTCCACGTCCCTTGGGGAGCCATAGACCTCGCCAATAAATCTCAGTGTCAGGATGTTTCCCTGCTATTCAGCCTACACTTTCCCTTTTATCGTTTATCCCACTAACCCTAACTAAACCTCCTGGTACAACTGTAAATAGCTCTTCTCTTCCTTTGTGTTATAGCCTAGTAGGCTTTTGTCCCCACTTACTTGTTACTTACCAAGCTAAGCATATTTAAACCTCTAAAATCTTTCCCCATCAGTTCATCTCTTTTCCCTTAATCTCTTTTATTTCTTTTCTCTGAGCGTTCCATTTTGCCTCCCTTTGTCTGTCTAGCTCTCTGGCGCAGGGGCTGCCTCTTACTGTGTCTCTAAACAGCACCCAGCCCGGTGGAGCCCTGATCTCAGTTGGGGCCTGTAGCATTTCTCTTGTGCAAATAGCCTCCTCCAGTTTGTCACTGTCTTGTCAGAATTCAGCATCACTGTCTAAGATGAGGTGGCTTTTCACTTACCAAATCTGCCCACTTTGGGAGCTTCCATGGGGAGACTCTTCTAGGCTTAAAGGCAGGGGATCTCAGCATGCCTTGCTGCCTGCTTCACTTATGGATCACTAGGCAATGCTAAAACTCAGCCAGTGTGTTTACAGGGCACTATTCTCCATCGCATCACTGGATGCAAATAGAGCTTCCTGATGGTCTCTCCTGAGTCCTAATGCCACTGACTAGCTTTGCAATGATCTGTTTCTTTAACATTCCCCCTTTGCTCAGGGAACAGGCCGGCCGCCCGAAGTGCCCCCTGGATCCATATTTCATCATGCCGGACAAGTGCAAGTGCGTGGACTTCCAGACCCTGAAGCTCCAGGAGTCTCCAGATGCTGTGCCACATGGGGAGATGCCCCGGCACATGCAGCTATACTGCGACAGGTAATGCCGGTTTCCCTTGCTGCCTGTCCTGAGGGTTGTTTCAAGGAGAGTCAATGGCAGATCCAGCCATTTGCTGGATGAGGTGATTATCTGGGTTTGGATGTATGTTGGGGGTGCTCTCGTCTCCCCAGCTTTTTGCTGGGGGGAAGGATTGGTGGGGAATGGATATAATCTTAGTTGATCCATATTTACATACCTACCTCGCAACAATTCCATGAGGCTTAATGGTTTGCAAAGTGCTTTGAGATCCTTGGATCGTGTGTGCAAAGTTGCTCAGTTACCATCATGAAAGGAGAGGCAAACTGGAGCAGAAGAGGTTTTTCTTTTTTTGTTCAGCTTGAGGTGAAGATGGTGTGAGGTTCCTTTGTCTTGAGCGGCAGCTTCCCTTGTTCTCCAGCGCCAGGAATCTAAACACCTTGTCTAAGTTCAGATGGGAAGGAGAGGAAGAGATGAAGGGGTTTTTCCCATCTTCAGTAGCCTCCCATCCCATCCCTTTCTTATACAGAACTAACACTCCTCTCCCCTTCCTCCTCTCAGGTATCTGTGTGACAAAGTCGTCCCTGGAAACAGAGTTACTATCATGGGCATCTATTCCATCAAGAAATCTGGCCAGTCCAAGAGCAAAGGCCGGGATAACGTGGGAGTGGGAATCCGAAGCTCTTATATCCGTGTGGTGGGGATCCAGGTGGACACTGATGGCTCAGGTAAGGCCTTACTTTGGTTTCCTCTCTGGCTCAGGATATAACATGGAGTTAGACAATCCTCCATTCTGAACAGCCTTTACCTGTGACCTCCTGCTAGTGATGCCATGGACGAGAACTGCTTTTCCATACAAAACTGCAGCACATGTCCGTCAATTCCACTCATGTAGCAAAGGTCACAAACTGGTCCAGATGGGATGTAGCATTAGTCCCAGGTTCCCTGTGTATATGCACTTCTGCTTTCTTACACAGCTCTGTGCTGCTTGTGCTTGGTAAAATTAAACAGGAAACCTCATCAGCTTTAAAAATCCACCTCGTATTTTAAAAGCACGCTCAGTTTTTGTTCTGCTCCCGATTCTCCACCCACCCCCAAAGCATCAGGCATAGCTTCCTCCTCCAGATCCTCATTTTCCTCCCCCTAGCATCAATCAGGCCTCTTGAGCCTGCTCCCCACATCAGGCAGTGATCCACGTCACTCTCCTCTTTATGTCGGTTGCATCTTTCCAAGGTTGGTTGCCATCAGCTGAACCAACTTTAAGTCTTGCCTCTTTATTGCAGAACAAAACTAATGCTTTAAGGCCCTCTACTCAGGGCTGCACTCTCAGGTTTCAATAGCAAACTCCGGTCCCTGCTGTGTGTAGTGAACTCAGCCATACTTTCCTGGTGTTACTAAAGTAGTGCCCAGACCCGCAGCTGTGCCAGGCAGGTGGATTCTGGAGAAAACTCTGGTGGCCAGCCAGGCTTGATCTAGGTTCATCTCTGCTGATGACAGGTTCATTCACAGTTTACTTCCCTCCACCCTTTCTAGGCCGCAGCTTTGCCGGCTCTGTGACTCCACAGGAAGAGGAGGAATTTCGCCGTCTCACTTCCATGCCCAACGTCTACGAGACTATCGCCAAGAGCATCGCGCCCTCTATCTACGGCAGCACTGACATCAAGAAAGCCATCGCCTGCCTGCTCTTCGGAGGCTCCCGCAAGAGGTCAGGGAAATGAATCCGACTGGGCACAGTGGGATGGGAGCAGGGGCAGAGATGTAACACAAGGCATAAAACCCTTCTGGGATCCTTTTCTGTTTCCTAGAAGCAGAAAGTTTCATGTCAGTGATGTTTTTGCTTGTGCATTGTCGAACCAGAACACCCCTCACCTCCCCCTCCTGCCTTTCTCTGCAGACTTCCGGATGGGTTAACCCGCAGAGGGGACATTAACCTGCTGATGCTGGGAGACCCTGGCACAGCCAAGTCGCAGCTCCTGAAGTTTGTAGAGAAGTGTTCACCCATTGGAGTAAGTGTCCTACGTAACCCAGGTTATTTCTTTACCATAAGGCGGAGACTTTGTATCCAGGCGAGTCAGTTTCTTTTTGCTTCACGTGTCATTGAGAATCGGAGCCAGTAGATGATTCTATTGATGGTTCATGGGGCAGAACAGAAGCCAGAGTGTGTTCTGCAGAGCTTGTGAGCTCGTGGGCCTGTTGATCACAGTAACCAGCAGAGAAATGGGCATAAGGAGTGAGCAAATATGGGTCGGAACCAGAGAGCACTTCTCACAGGGTCACTTTCTGAATGCAGCCATGGTTTATTGGAATATTTAACTGGGCATATTTTCCCCAGCCTGTTGTCCAAGCTGGCTGAGCTGCATATAACAAACTGAACTAACGGGGGTTGGAAGATCAGGTGAAATAATTTTGATTGACTGCATCTGTCAGACACCGAGGTCCAAACTGAGACTGAGTGTCGAATTTTATTTCCATCCATGTTTTTCTGCTGTCTTCATCGACACTTGTATCCGGGCCCCTTTCTTCCTCTTCAGTGGGCTGCAGAGTTATGTTTGTTTCACTCAAGTGACCAAATAAGCTACTTTCTGTATTTAATAGCTGCATCATCTGCCTAGGAGCCCTCTAATTCTTTGTAACTATTAGCCCAAACCCTGGCTAAATAAAGTCCCCTTACTCTGTACCTTGAAGGCTGCCAAGGCTGAATCTCAGCGTGTGCGTGCTGAGGAGGTACTCTCCAGGGCTCGAAATCTCATCTTGCAGCTGCTGTGCCGGCCTGTAGCTATTATGAGGCTGAGGTCACAACCCTGCGCTGGGTTTATTTCATTCTCTGGCCGAGTGAGGCAGATTCGGGGTTGCCATGGTGCCTGATCTATTGTCCTCTTCCTGGCCTTCCCTCAGGTGTACACCTCGGGGAAAGGCAGCAGTGCAGCTGGCTTGACAGCTTCGGTGATCCGAGACCCCTCTACGCGGAGCTTCTTCATGGAGGGAGGAGCCATGGTCCTGGCGGATGGGGGAGTGGTCTGCATTGATGAATTTGACAAGGTACAAACATAGCACACAGAGGGAAAGGCCGTGCCGTGTTTTCTGAGGGTGGTGTGAAGGGAGGGGCCTTGGAGAGAACTGCCGTCTTCCCTCGCCTGGAGAGAAATATACGCTCTGCTACAGGAAGGGAAGGGAGTTCCCCTGGAGGGCGATGTTTTGTGCTGTAGTGTGGAAGGGTGGGGGTTGTTTGCGGTGGATGGAGACCTGTGCCCTATGGGGAAGGGCAGGAAAAGGAGCTGTCATCAGGAGGCAATTGCAAGAGAAGTCTCAATTTGTGTGCATTAAAAATACGTGAAACTTGAGTGTGCTGGAGGAGGAAACAGTGCTGGCTGCATGAGGCTGTCCTGTGAGCCCAGGCCTCAAAAAGGGGTATTCAGCTGAAATCAAATGGGTATGACCTATTTTATTTTTCCCTCTCCACCCATTAACAAGATGCGGGAGGACGACCGAGTGGCCATCCACGAGGCTATGGAACAGCAGACCATCTCCATCGCCAAGGTGAGCTGCCAGCAAACAGCACTGGCCTCCAACCTGCGTCTAGCCCTCTGTGAAACTGCAGAGCTGCTGCTGCTGAGACTGGGGGAATGTGGGGAGAGAAGGGAGGGTGGGGATGGGAGCTGTAGGAATAGGCCCCTGAATCCAGCTTAGGGCTTCTTGCAGAGCAGAGTGACCAGCTCTCATGGACCCAGGGGCCTTTGCCAGAAGGTGGCTGAGCCTCAAGCGTTGCCCTGGGTTTCCTGCTAATCACTGGTTTGACTGGTTCTTTGGGGTTTGGAGCTACCGCCTGCTCTGGTCTGGGGAGCAGCAGGCCCTGGTCTGGGGCGATGTCTCTGTCCGAGAGAGCCTAAAGGAAATCCTTCTCCAATTCAGCATGAGTGGAACCAAACTCCCTGTCTTCCCTCCCAGCCACCCTTCCTACTGGCAACTCTGCCATGCCCCTTGCCACTCAGGCTCACGCCTCAGTGTAATTTTTGATTCCTCTCTTTCTTCTGCTGCCCTAAACTTGTGTCCTAAACTTCTGCTGCCCTAAACTCTGCTATCACCAAATCAAACAACTTCCCAGTATTGCATCTCCACGAGGCACCTGTTCCTCCCCATTTCTATCATTAAACTTGTGATGGGAGGACTTCCTCGAGCACATCCGGGGTGCATCCCACGGCCTCTTCACCTGTCTGTAGAGCACCTCTCATGCTGTTGGCGTTATGTATTAAACGTGGCTTCCACCGATGGGTGACTTTAGTTTAGGGAGGTCTTCCTCAAATGAGATTCATGTGGCTGTGCAGTCCCAACCCCCTGTGCTTATCCTGCCAACCTCCACCAGTAGGGACCTTTCCTTGGCCAACTGGATGCCGCTTATGGAGCCTTATTTAAATGCTGGTATGTGTGAGGTTTCCTCAGGGCTCTGAGAACCAGAGGTAGAGGAAATGGTTAAATATCTTTCCCCACCCCCACCCCCTGCCATCCCTGGATGTTTGTGTGATCCTGACATTGTACGCTGCATTAGGAGCTGTATTAAGAGCCAACAACATGGTTATTGTGTTGATGTGGGGCTTGACCTCCACTCCCCCTTCTATTTCCCGTGCAGGCTGGTATCACAACCACTCTGAACTCCCGCTGCTCAGTCCTGGCTGCTGCCAACTCTGTCTTCGGGCGCTGGGATGAAACCAAAGGCGAGGAGAACATAGACTTCATGCCCACAATCCTGTCCCGATTTGACATGATCTTCATTGTCAAGGATGAGCACAATGAGGAGCGAGATGTGGTGAGGGCAGGCGGCGGGCTGGGTGTTGCGACTTGCCTGGGTGGGTAGGACACATGCAGGAGGATTAGCTGGGAGCAATGTTGGGGCAGAGGATTTGTGGAAGGGGGCAGTGGAGGAAAGTGTCTGCCCAGCTCACCTCCCAAGTGTGTCCGGTGCCAAGTGGGTTATTTGTTTTGAAGTACCTTGCAATGGACCTGCTACCTGTTGCCCTTCTTTAGCAGGGCTGAATACAGCACAGCCACTTTGGGTCTAGGGAAGGGAACAGAAATTTGGCAGGGACTGGAAGACAGAATTAAAGGTGTCTCCTGTGGTCCCAAACTCTGTGCACTTAGGTGCTGTCAGGTCAGAGCTTTAGAACAAAGTGCAAGGCCCGTCTGTTCTCCTGGCTTGCCCCAGATGAGAAGGGTGGAGTTGGCTTGTTCTCTTTTGCCCTGGCACCTTCTGTCTGTAGGATTTGAAGGACGGAAGGAATTCTGTTATCCACCTCTTCTCTGCACTGTTTCTAGACGCTGGCCAAACACGTGATGTCGTTACACGTGAGCGCCCTGACGCAGACCCAGGCAGTGGAGGGCGAGATTGAGCTGAACAAGCTAAAGAAGCTGATCTCCTACTGTCGAACGTACGTCTGCAGCGACTCTCGGGTGATGTGACAACTGGGCCAGGCAGCAGAACCATGTGCAGGCTGCAAATCTTGCTGGGAACGTGCTGCGTGGTGCCATGCTGATGTGTTCTCTGCCGCTCTCAAACTCCTGCTGGGACTTATGGTTACGCTTAGCAATTCTGGACCTGCTGCTGGGCCGGTCACCTCCTTGAAGTGACTTCACTTAGGCGGGCCCAGTGTCAGACCTGTAATTCCTTAGTGGGGGCCGTCAGCACTCCTCCTCTACAGTCAGCCCCCAGCGTCTTGGGTTATTTCCACACCTAGTTCTAAGGAGGGCAGGGTCACCTCTGTTTGAGATACCAGCTGGGCAAGTTCTCACCAGGGCCTGGATTTTTACAAAATCTGGCCTGGATTGCGGTGGCAGGGGAAGAGGCTTCACCATCGCACTGCCTAGGTAGGGGGGTGGCACTGTCTTTTCCCCAAGTACTGTCTGGTTCATGGCGCTTCCCGTTCCCTTCTGACAGGAAGTGTGGCCCGCGCCTTTCGGCAGAGGCTGCAGAGAAGCTGAAGAACCGCTATGTCCTGATGCGCAGCGGGGCCCGCCAGCATGAGCGGGAGAGTGACCGCCGGTCCAGTATCCCCATCACCGTCCGGTGAGAGCACGCGTCTGCCCGGGTGCAGGGAGGGACACAACAGGGATGGGAACCCTAGATGCTTGGGGTAATACTACAAAGGGAATATGGCCAGTGCTGCCCAAGTCCCCTGAGAATGGAATAGGCTCCGGGTGACCCCAGGCCTGCATTGAGTTGGACCCTGTTAAAGCCACCAAAGCTAAGTACATGCTCTAAGGCTCTTCTGTAAGTGCTTCACTCCTAAAGATGGCTGCTCCTCTCTTCTCCTTCTCCCCCTCTGCCCACCCAGCTGTCCTTACCGTTACTGCCTTCTGCTGGCGTAGGGATCATGAGGCTCCAGTGCAGGCTCTCACATAGACCTGTGACTTCCATTGTTGAGAGCTTCACTGGAGGTAGAACCACCTAAGGGAAGGTGGCTAGGGCAGAGTAATAACCTACAGATACCAGTGGGTGTCTCCAGGCTGCACGTGGATCTCGCTTATGGTGGGAGTGGAAAAGGAGAAGACTGCTCCTTCTGGCCAGAGTTTTTTCCCCCCCATTTTCCTTCTCCCCCATTTTTAATGGACAACAGTGGCCTGAGCTAGCAGAGTGTCTGCTTAGTGGTAACTGTGCACAACTATCCAGTGCTTGGGGAGGGCCCTGCCTTGGGTTAGGTGTTTCCCTTGGGTGGGAGTCATTGGGGAAAGACGTGGGACTCATAGACAAGGCCAGAAGGGACCATTGTGATGATCTAGTCTCCCCTCCTGTATAACACAGGCCAGAGAACTTCCCCCAAAATAATTCCTAGCGCAGAGCTTTTAGACAAACAGCCAGTCTTCATTTAAAAATTGCCACTATGGAGAATCCACCACAGCCCCTTGGTAAATTGTCCCATGGGCCAATTGCTCTCACTTAAAAATATACGCCCTATTTCCAGTCTGTGTCCAAGCGCCCCACTCCCGTTAGATAGGATGGGAGTGTTCTGCTTTGCACAGCTGGGAGTGTCTGGGATGTGATGACCCTTCCCCAGCTGGTAAAGGACTGTTTTTACTCAGTGCTTCGGGATGTATGCAGCAGGCGGTTTGTGGAACGGAGGAATTTCCTGACTGAAGCGGGGAAGGGTTCTGGGGGAGTAGAGGCCCATGGTGATGTTGTTAGAAAAAGCTTCCCTGTGGTTCCCAGGCAGCTGGAGGCCATTGTGCGGATTGCAGAGTCCCTCAGCAAGATGAAGCTTCAGCCTTTTGCCACCGAGGGAGATGTGGAGGAGGCCTTGCGGCTTTTCCAGGTGTCCACACTCGACGCAGCCATGTCAGGCAGCTTGTCAGGTGAGGCCCCGAGCGATGTGTGTTACCCCCTCCCCCCGGAAACCTCTTGCAGTGTAAATCATCTCCTTTGAGCCCACTCCCCTCTGAGCCGAGTGTTCAGAATAAACCCCATCCCTCTAGGGGGGGTGCCACACGGCAACCTAACCTGGTGCTGCTGGGTGGCTGTGGTGGTGACTCCCCCGGGCAGGGCAATGCGCAGGGCTGGAGGTGCCCCTCATTCATTCTGTAGTAGGTGTCGTCATGTCACTGTAGTCCAGGCAGAGGGTTAGTGTAGTGCCTAATGCTCCCATCTGAAGTCGGGGGGGAGCCTGGACTCTCCCAAACCCCAGAGGAGGTGCTGAGTCTGGGTGTTTCCTGGTTCAGAACAGCAAGCCCAGGAGCTGCAGGGGTGTGAGGGTTGGATCTCCAGCTATGCCATATTTCCATGGGGAGCAATGGGAAGTAGCCCCTTGACTCTACTGTTCCTTTCGGAGGCAGAGGCTTACCCAGGGGATTTGCAGAGCGGTGTGTTTTTCAGAAGTTGAGATGAGGATTCAGCCTGGATGTTTGCTATTCGGTCACCTTTTGGCTTGCCAAGGGTTGTCCACAGTCTCTTGATTTTTGTGGGGAGGGGACAGACTGGAGCTCATGCAGTATGAGCGAGGTCTTCGGAGGAGCAGGGGCCTCTAATCCAGTGCCTCCTCTCTAGGAGTGGAGGGCTTCACGACACAGGAGGACCAGGAGATGCTGTCTCGCATTGAAAAACAGCTCAAGCGCCGCTTTGCCATTGGTTCCCAAGTGTCAGAGCACAGCATCATCCAGGACTTCACGAAACAGGTGAGCCTAGTGGGTGTAGACCTGCCCCCACCAGGGAAGTCTGAAGAGCTGGGAAACCAAGAACCTACAAGATAGCTATGGCTGTGAGGATTCTTTCCTGAAATGTGGCTGGGCTCCTTCTGCTGCTTGTGTACCTTCCCAGTCAGCTGGGTGCCAGGGAGTGGTGTGAAACCAGGGAGGTGGGTGACTGTCTAGGGAATGCTGTAGGGGTTCTCCATTCTGTGCAGCTGTGTTGGCCCTGGGACCCCACAATGCCTGCAGTTCCAGCTCCTTCCACTATTTCCACTGATATTGGAACAGTCAGAATTCCAATTGACGACGCAGAGAAGAGTTCATCCTGTATTACAAGGCCCTTCCCTATGTAAACGTCTGTCAGTCTGGAATGACTTCAGTGTTGTTTCTCACTGGGCCATGGTGAACTTTCCTGGGTGGGCTGCAGCACCCACAGCTCATGGCTGTACTGTGAAAGGCTCATAAGAGATTGTCATTCTCCTGCACCTCTTTTTTCCAGAAATATCCCGAGCACGCCATCTACAAGGTGCTGCAGCTCATGATGCGGCGCGGCGAGATCCAACACCGCATGCAGCGGAAAGTCCTCTACCGCATCAAGTAATCTCGCTTCCTCACCCTCTTGCCGGTGGCCAAAACCATCCCAGGGGACCAGGGGCCAGCTGCTGTGGATGAGGATGCTCCTGAGTTCCAGCAAGGTCTTAATGAAGAGGGAGAAGGCCCTGTAGTGCCGGCCTCTCCTGGTCATGGAAGACGCCTCCATCTAGACAGCTAAATGGGAGGGCACCTCAGGTTTTAACCAGATTGATGGCAGGAAGGGCTGCTTGTCTTGTATCGCAGCTGCTCCGGGGAACATCATGATATTTTAATAAAACATTACAAAGCTTTTAGTTGCATTAAAACTTCAAATAAAAGATAACGTTGGTACCAGTGGCTCTTGTGGTGTTCTGAAGAGAGCGGAGGGCCCAGTTTCGTGATTATGCAGGATTCTCCATTGCCTTGTGAGCTGTTCTGCTTTGCTTGTGGCTATGCTGGGACTTTCATTTGCATCCCCTGGTAGCTGAGCCATTGGACACATTTCCTCCCTCAAAATGGGCCTTCAGCCCTGTTGATTGAGGTCACACATACACATGTAAGTGCAAGGAGTGGCTTTCCACAAGAGTTGATCTTTCCCATGAAACATAAACCTCAGTGCAAAGACACATTATGCAACCTGTGACGTTGGGCCGAGACGTGCTGGCAGCACATGAGTAACTGACTGGCCCTAGGACGCTGTTCCTTCTTTGTATGAAGCAAAGAAGGAAATCTGTTGCTTCATACAAAGAGCAAGAGGTTGCTTGCTAAGCCTTTCTTTCAGTGTCTAAATGTATGTAGCTGTCCTGTGAGTATTAGCTCAGGTAAAGAGGCAACTGGCTTGGATTTCTGCTGCAGCCCCTGCCTACGTATCGAGGATCGCCTCCTATCGTTACACATGTTGGGCAGTCCTGATTCCACACACACATCACCATGGGTTTATCCTGCAGATAGGATCTTTCAGGATAGTTCTGTCCCAAGGCAGTGTGGTGATACTGCATCCAACACAAATGGAGTGATAGGTCTCCTAGCACTCACTGGCTCCTAGGGGCAGCATAAATATGGGTGAGAATCTTGAGTGCAGGACTTAAAGTCCTTGAGGAAGAGTTATACTCCTAGCATTTTCAGAATAGAGACACCTTAGTAGGTGCAAGCAAGAAGGTTGTGCCACATCCTAGAAAGCAACTTTCAGACACACACACACACACGAAATCCCAAGGGGTGGGATAGGGAAGGATTTCCATGGTAATACATACCCATGGCCAGTAGAGGCCGCTAAAGACCCAAGAACACCATACTGTAACCCTAGGACAGCTCTGGGCCATAACTGAAACTGAGAGGTGGGGCACTGTGTTTATGAAAAGAAGTAAATCCTCTTCAGTTGGAGGGTTGCTAGTCCTAAACTCTTGGCATGTGATTGGTCACATGGCACCTTTTGGCTAGGGAAAGGTTCCCTAGTTATTCCTTTTTTTGGTAGTGAAATTCCAGCATAGTTGTATTTATTACACTTCCTGGGATGCAGCGAAGGTAGAGAAAGGCCTGAGCTATTGTGTTTGGATCTGGATTCTACCCCTAGTAGGGAGAGTTTGGATCCAGGATTTTGGTTCAACTAGGAGCTAATGTTAATCTGATCCAGCTCCAAACTTCCCTAGCATGCAGGGCTGTTCTGGGTGTGTCTCTAGCTCAGTTTCCTCCCCTCCGGTCTCCCTTTATAGGCCATGTCGGCGGGACCATCCCATCCAGGTAGTCTCATCTCCTTCCTACCACAATCACCGTGTGCTAGCTCCACAGCACTCCCCATCCCACCAATGAGGCGAGACTGGAAACAAGCACTGGGAATGGAGCCCATCTCTCCCTTACGGTAACATAAAGCACTGCCTATTGAACAAGAGTGTCGGGCGCTTTATGTTGCCATAAGGGAGAGAAACTTTAAAAGCTCCCAAACTTTTCCCACAGATAACATATTAACAGGTTGTCACTACATGGCCCATTTCCCTTCCCCTGTGCAGTCACCCAGCCTACCTCCTCTCCTGTGTGAAATCATAATATCTCTGTGGCCATGACAGCCATTCTCCCACATAGAAAAAGATTTTTAACTGCCTTAGGTGGTGGTCCGGTTTGAAACGTACATCTCCCGGTCTACTGTGGTCTTTGTTTCATCTCCCCCTCACATCTGTTCTGCGCCTCTCAGCGGCAAACCAGGAGGAAAGCTGGCCACAGGTGAACATCAAGTGCGCCACTAACCATAGTTTTAATAAATGGTCACTGCCCCGAGCTATCACTCAGCTATTTCTTTGGTTAACCTGGAAAGCAGTTTCCCTGCTTTGCCAGCCAAAGGCCTATGAAGCCCTGAGACTAGCCGAGAGGGATTTGAGTCTGATGGGGTTCAAGCTGTGGCCTCTGATCTGGTGTAGTTGCCAACTGGGTAAGAATCATCCAAAGGCAAAGCATAATTACAGGAGAGTTCTTGTATATTTTGTGGCATGAACAAGTCCAGTTGCAGGGTGTGGCGGAACCTGCCTCGCCACCTGGCCAGCTCTGCTGTCATGTTTGTCCCGGAGAGGGATGATAACTAACAGCTGGTGATGGAGGTGTGAGGCATGGCTCCTGGGTGCAGCTCCTGAAACACAGACTTCCACCTGTGCCTGATTCTGCCAGAGGGGGTTGGAGAATGGGCCCCATTCACTCAGCTGGTGGAACTGCTACCTTTGTGCCTCACCAAGCTCCCTGGTAGGGAGGGTCTGGGGCCACAAAGGGCAAGCACGTGTCTGGCTACATCACAGGGTCACCCTAGTGCAGTGGTTCCCAAACTTTAACAACCTGTGAACCCCTTTCACTAAAATGTCAAGTCTTGCGAACCCCCTCCTAAAAATGAATATTTCCAGGGATTTTCTCCTTTACCTGAGTATAAATTATAAGAGCAGTGATCTTGGGAATATAAAATTTGTTTTTATGACATGCTTATTACACACTCTTTATTATTAATTATTATTTATCATTACAGTATTTTTATTACATTATGAAAATGGCCACACTCTTCCAAGATCTCACTTTCATAGCGTGTATCACTTTGAATAAGCCTGTTATAAGACAAGGCTCCTATGTTTCATCAAGGAGTATCAGATGTGAAACAGCATGAAGGTATTTAAGACGCCAACTCAAAGAGTTCCTCCTACACAAGCATACAGGTCTTGAGCCAGGCAAACAACGCACGTTAGAACAAAGCTTAAACTTATTCTTCATAATAATTTTAAAAACAATACAAGCTGCCTATTTAATTTTAAAACCAGCAAAAAATATCCACCATCCTTTCCATTTCTTATAAGGAGTCTTGAAGTTTAAATCTCCTCAGTGTGATAGATATGCTTGCTTTGATCTGCTTAGCTCTTGGAAGTCCAGGGGCTCCGGGCTGCTGGGGCAACTCTGTCCGCCATTAGGGAATTTTTTCCTGAGAACCCCCTGTAACATTTTGCGAACCCCCAGGGGTTCCCGAACCCCAGTTTGGGAACCACTGCCCTAGTGTCTAGCCACCAGCTGACTGGCACAGCTGTTCCCTTGCGGTGAAGCAAGGAAGGTCAAAAGGCAGAGCGGTGCCTGCACCAGTGCGGCTGCTGGAGGCTGAGGAGTAGCACCCAGGCACCCAAGCGTTGGAACAAAGGAAAGGGTGGAGGAGAGGGGGCTGAGAAAGCGGCCCAAATAGGGGCTGATTCCATACCGGGTATGGCATTCTCTGCTCTCCTGCAGGAATAGGCTGTAAGGCTCAGCTTGAGTGGAGACGCAGTGTCCAATTACACATGTGGTGCCACACTGACATTTCCCAAATGGCAGCCTCCTACCCCGGCGCTCTGGAGAGGAAAGAGGCGTGGTTAATTGGCTTGACATTTACAAAGGGGGGGTGTAATTGATACAATTAAGAGCCTATCGACCTCCCTGTCTGAGTCTACAAGAGGTCAAAGGCAGGCTCAGATTGACCAAACCCTTCTTGAGAGCCAGCAACAGCAGATGTGGTCACATCCTAGTTAATGGGAGTGAACTAACTGCAAAGCTACTGTTGCAGCTAAGACCAAGTGCCGTGAATCTTCCGAGTGGGCTGTGGCAGTGGTAAGGGCGTATCTGCACCACAGTGGGCTCCGTTAGCTTGCAGGCTAAAGTGCTCCCAGCCTCTGCCAGTCAGGGTTGAGATGTTGAACCTGGAGCTCTCAGATAGCACTTCAGCATGCCCTCAGCCTAGAAGTAAAGGGCGGAGAAGTGCACCTGGGTTTCCCATAGGGCAGTGCTATATGCTAACCACATCCATTTAACCCACTGGAGGCCAACAAGTAACACTTAAAGTCAGCAAGAGGTGCACCCTGGAGTCCAATAGTGTTGTAAGCAGCCCATTCCGCTCGCAGGGAGCGACAGGGCCCAGGTGTTCAGGGGCACAGTAGGACTCCTCTGGCCGATTGTGCCGTTGCCATGATGACCGGCAGCAGCTTTTGCAGCTGTGTTGGCTCTTTTTTGCTTTGCTTATTGATTCCCTTTGCTTTCCAAGGGGCTCAGCGTGGATTTGACAGCTGGATCCAACAGGGATATGACTGGATGTGAGGGTGGGAAGAGCAATACAGGAAGGAGACGGGTTAGGGACCTCTGGTGTACAGTGGACATGGGGCAGTGCAGCTGGGGCAAAGGCTCTGCTAGGTTTAGCTGGCCAGCACAGCAATGCTATCCGTGCCTAACGAATCCCTGAGGGAGGCAGCCAGGCACATGCTGGCTGTGACACCACAGGCCACGTGCTCCTCAGGGGGCTGTCCAGGGGAGGCAGTCTGCTGGCCATAGAAGCACACGCAGGCCTCATGCTGAGTCATGCATGCTCCTTGCCCTACTCCCATTTCCCAAGGGTGCCCTGCCATGGAGTCAAGACCAGCTTGAGTTTTCTTATTTGTTTTTGTTTAAGGGCTCTGACAGCCGAGTGCTGGTGGTGACATGTTCCCAAAAGGGAACGTAAGAGAGGATGCAGGGGTGCTCATTGCAAGCCATTTGACCCCTGACACGGAGCTGACAGCATGTAGAAACCACAGCGCTCTTCTCAAGGGCTCCCCTCGTTCTAGGGGCTGCTTGGAGCAAGCAGGGGTTAAAGCCAGGGACAGTACAGAGCCCCTTCCCTAGAAGCATGAGACCTCCTACAATGGCATGTAGCCGATCTGCAACTGCTAGCAGAAAATATCTTCAACAGCTAGTGATGGGACACTAGATGGGGGGTGGCTCTGAGTTACTACAGAGAATTCTCTCCCAGGTGTCTGGCTGGTGGGTCTTGCCCACATGCTCAGGGTCTAACTGATTGCCATATTTGGGGTCAGGAAGGAATTTTCCCCTGGGTCAGATTGGCAGAGACCCTGGGGTTTTTCACCTTCCTCTGCAGCCTGTGGCACGGGTCACTTGCAGGTTTAAACTAGCATAAATGGTGGTTTCTCTTTAACTTGAAGTCTTTAAACCATGAGTTGAGGACTCCAGTAACTCAGCCAGAGGTTAGGGGTCCATTACAGGAGTGGGTGGGGGAGGTTCTGTGTCCTGCAATGTGCAGGAGGTCAGACTAGACAATCATGATGGTCCCTTCTGGCCTATGAGTCTATAAGCAGAGCTATATCTTCCCTCCCTTTCCACGGTTTGGGGGAGCGCTGTTCCCCCTGGGGCCCCACTCCTCTCTGGTTGATAAAGCGAGTGCTCCCCAGGCAGGGGAACTGGAAGTGGGAGCAAGAGGAGATGGTGCCTGGCTGGGAGGTTCCTGGGACTCCTTGCTTCCTTCCAGGGTGAGCACTGAATAGCACCTGAAGGAGAAAGGGAGGTGTCCCAGCCAGGAGTCCACCTATCTGCCTCATCCAAAGTCAGTGGCTTCAGTGGGCTTTGGTTCGAGCCCAAGGAAGAGCTGTCCCCGTGCTCACTGAAGGGAGAGGGAAAGGAAACCTACTGATACCAGCTCCTTTCCCATCTACAGCGGGGTGGTGGTGGGGAGAGAAACGTATTTCCCCCCAAAAACAACATTGTTAAGGAGTTCTGGGTGAAAGAGGATGTTGGTGGAGTCCAGCTCCCACCTGCTGCACTTTCGTGACAAAAACTCTACTTTAATAACACCTTAAGCCTTAGAATGTCTGGAAATGAATGGATCCCACCAGCTCCTCACTGTGATATAATCCTCACTCACACCCTCCCTTCCCACCTGACTCACCCTGCCCACACACCCTTCCTTTGCCACTTGGTTTGTGCTGTAATCGCAAAGTGCCACTGGATTTCTCCTGTTGAGTTTATATATTGTTTACTGAATGTGCAGTTCAGATTGTGAAAGGGACACAGTCCCAGGGTACAGCAAGCTAGGGCAGCCTGCGATGGGCGCTCTCATTGCGTGATACATTGGAGGAGCAGAAGAGTATTCCTGTGACTGGGGTGGAATGATTGATGTCTTTGGGGGTTATGAAATGTGTTGATTACAGGGTGCTGGGTTATGTAAGTGTGACTAGTATTCTGTAGCTCCTATTGGATGGAGTTCTGTTGTAATCAGGAGTGCTGGGGTGTACATTACTGTTATTCTGTCTTGCAAATGAAATTCTCTAGTTAGTCATTTGTTTTTTTGAACATTGCACTTTTTTGGTAAATTTTTGGGGGCAAAATTAAGACTGGGTGGGATGAGATTTATTACAGTAGTGCTGTATAGCTATTAAGAGAAGGATTGTCCAGTGGTTAGAGCACTAGCCTAGCACTTGGGAGATCTGGCTCCCTGCTCCACCAGAGATTTCCTGGGGGACCTTGGGCAGGTCACGTAGCCTCTCTGTGCCTCAGTTCCCCATCTGTAAAATGGGGCTAATAATACTTCCCTACTTCGCATGGATATTAACATTTGTGAGCAGCTCAGCTACTAGAGTAATGGGGACCAGATAAGTAGCTATATAGGAAGATGATCCCTACCCTAAAGAGTTTAAAATCTAAGGTCAATTCAAAAGTGCTTGTGATTTTGGGTGCCTCCATTTTTAGATACAAAGCTTGACATTGTAAAGAGGCTTGATTTCAGAGCGTGAGGGTGACTCATGGCTGGGACACATCTCTTTCATCAGCCCTGGAGTTCCAGGTTGCTGTGGTTTGCAGCATGGCGACAGTTCTGGAGTTCTTAGATGGCCCTGGAACGCTGTTATAGGGCCATATTGCTGCACACCTAGATGAAAATGCTTGGTTCCTTTAGGATAATTCCGCTAGAGGAGTAGGACTTCCAAAGCCAGAGAGCGCAGGCAGCCACTTGAGAACTATTGTGCGGCCTCGGATTGCCCCCTTTACACGTTTGTGCTCAGACAGGAGCACCAAATTTTGTCATAGTGAGGGCCATGGTGCCAACTTGCTGAGGATTGACTTGATTTGTTTAAAACGAAGCAGGTGCCCATATATATAGGTTGGACTTTAGGAAAAATTTCCCAACTGTCAGGGTGGTTAAGCACTGGAATAAATTACGTAGGGAGGTTGTGGAATCTCTGTCATTGGAGATTTTTAAGAGCAGGTTAGACAAACACCTGTCAGGGATGGTCTAGATAATACTTAGTCCTGCCATGAGTGCAGGGGACTGGACTAGATGACCTCTCGAGGTCTCTTCCAGTTCTATGATTCTATATTTCATACAGAGGAGTGCTCCCCAGATATCACAGGTGCCAGCATGCAGAGTTGTACCAGACTGTTTGGATCACCATGGGGCACTGAATGCAAAGACCGGTCATCTCTATGAGCCACACTGGGTGGCAGTAGCCAGGAGCCTCACTTCAGGCTGTTGTGGCTAGGGGAAACTCGCTGGCCTGGACTCTCCTTATGCATGCCCTTCACTCGGGAGTCTCTCCACTGAAACACGCCAGTGGAGCTACATTGCTGTAAAACCAGCATAGCTGAGAAGAGACTCAGAGTGGCTGAGTCATGTCTGCATCACTCAGCTGTGTCCCATCACCAAGCCCTGCACGAGATGTGGCAATGTGGTGACGTGACCACTGCAGGCAGCTTATGTGTCATTTAATTAAAACAAATAAATAAATTGTGGAGTCCTGAGAGCTGTCGCTACAGGGGGTGAGACAAACAATGGAAATGAGGAAATGCTGATTCTGATGCTTCCAGAAGCAGCGTGATCCAGTGGGTCAGTCATTGGACAAGGACTTGGGAGAGATGGGTTCTGTTCCCAGCTCTGCTGCTTGGTGACCTGGAGCTAGTTACTTCACATTGATCTGCCTCTGTTTCCCCTCCTGCTGTTTGTCTTTGTCTTCTTCGCAGCAGGGACTTGCTCACTGTGTGTCTGGCACAGGGAGGCTCTGATCTAAGTGGGGGGTCTAGGTGCTCCGGTAATATAAACAATAAAGAACAGCAGCACATGTAGGGGCCCGCTCCTGTTCTCAGTGTAACTAGCCGTGGGAGATCCCGCGATCTCATCACAGTGGGACTCCGGGAAGCCAAGAAACTTTCATTCATTCCTCTGTGAAGTGCCAGCAATGAGAAATTAGAAGAAAGAGATCTGTGGGGACTGCAAACCATGGGGATTTAAGAGTAAAAAGTCATTCTGGTGTGTGGCCAAAAATACAGCCTGGCCCTCAGTGGCATTATGCTGTGGCTCTAATAGAAGGAGCTGTTCATATTAGCCCTTTGGTTAAACATGGGGCTGTTGTAGAATTGCAGATATATCCTTGGTGGCAGGGCTGACTAACTGAAAGCCAAGAACAGAAACCTGATCTGGTGTTGAAAACAAAGTGGGTAACTAACTCCCACAATTGCCTCCCTGTGATCCCCTAATTCCGGGTCTATTTCCCTCACAATTCCAGATCTTGTTCAACTCCACAAACACACACACACTCTCCCTCCCTTCTTGTCCAGGTGTCTTCCTCCCCACAGTGCTCCTATCAGTTCTCATTGTGTTCCCATCCTTTGTGATCTTGTTCCAGATCTCTCCCAACAAACTCCATTATTCCCTCTTTACCTGTTCCCCCCCTCCTCCTCCACCCCCGTGCTCGCCTTGTGCCAGGTTCCTATTAATTTGCCTTGTCAGGTCCCCTCCCACACACCTTTCTAAGTTGGGCTGTCAGCCTCTGGCTGCCTTGCAGAGTTCCCAGCACAGCCCATAGCTTCTATGTTCAGACCTGCTGGGTCTGCTCAGGGGCAGGACAATGAAATGGAATGCTCTGTATCGATTTTCACAGCTGGTTATTAGGAAGTCCTTCATGGGCCAAGGGACACATGTCCCAAACTGCCCCGTCCAGCCTTGTGCTCCCCCTTGGCCCACTCCCGCTCCAGCTCAGCATGGCCACTCCTCGCCGCTTCCTACTCCCGACTTTCGTCTCTGCTTCTTCATTTTTAACACATTCTGCTTTCTCTTTTCCCTCATTCTTTCCCTTTGCCTGGCCTGGGTTCTTTCCTTCATTACCTGCCCCAGTGGTAGAAATGCAGAACCTCCCCCACCACCCCATTCTATGTAGGCCTCCCATCTATTATGTCCTGGAAACTCCATCCACCTACACAAATCCACCCTGTTTTCCTGACCAGGACTGTGGAACTACCAAAGCAGGAACTGTCACAACCTCACCCAGTCCCCCTCGGGACAGACAGAGCCTGTTGTGAGTGGACTCTATCACTGGGTCCCACATGCTTCCAAGCCAACTGGGCCTGGGCAACATCCGGTCATGGTTTCTAGCTCTGGGACTGTAGGACACACTCCCAGGCTCAGACCTTGTCTGATATCCTTCCTTAGAGGATATGGTGCACCACTGTCCATCTGCCCTAACCCTGAAACTGGTGTCTGAGATCTCTTACGCCCCCCAGTCACATGTATGTAATTTCTAGGGTGACCAGATGTCCCGATTTTATAGGGACAGTCCTGATTTTGGGTCTTTCTCTTATATAGGCTCCTATTTACCCCCCACCCCCATCCCGATTTTTCACATTTGCTATCTGGTCACCCTAATAATCTCCCAGAGCTCCACCAAGGCTGTGGTCACTCTGGGCTTCTAGTTTAACCCCTTCAGGGAAAAAGTGGCAGGAAAGCGAGGAACACAGGCTTAGCAAAGGAATTTCTTAATCACGGAGACTTTACTCTTAAAGCACTTGAGAGTTACAGATCTTTGAAAATGGCATAAGTCCTGTGATGCCCCCTCCACCATAGGCGCTGACTCCATAGGCTGGAACACCCCCAGGGAAAAATTGGTGGGTGCTCTGCACCCCCCAGCAGCTCCCTGCCTCAGCTCACCTCCACCTCCTCCCCTGAGTGCGCCGCGTCCCACTTCTCCCCTCTCCCTCCCAGCGCTTCCTGCTGCAAAACAGCTGTTTCGTGCAGCAAGTGCTGCGAGGGAGGGGGGAGGAGCAGGAACGCAGTGTGCTCAGGGGAGGAGGTGGGGAAGAGGCGGGGCTGGGGCGGTGATTTGGGGAAGGGGTCCAATAGGGGCAAGGAGGGGGTGGAGTTGGGGCGGGGACTTTGGGGAAGGGGTTGGAATGGGGGCGGGGCAGGGGTGGAGTTGCGGGGGGCTCGAGCACCCACCGGTGCTGGGAAAAGTTGACGCCTATGCCCTCCGCTGGTCTGAGCTGACCCCTTCCATGAGTCCAAGGTTTGTTAGTGTTTCAGGCTGGCAAGAGGCCCTCCTGCCCTCTTGTTCCTGCAAGCCCTTCTATTCTGTCTTCATGGTCAGTCTCCCTTGCTCAGAGCAGCACCCCACTCATAAAATGAGTCTCTATCTCATTGCCATGTGCTCAGATGGAAAACTCCAGCTGCTTTCTTCCCTTGTGGGTCCTCTGTGTAGAAAGCCCATTGTTCCATGGGCCAGCAGCTGAGAGAGAAGCAAATCCAAGAGCTCCAGATTTCTATCTTGATGGCTTCGCTATGAGAGTCCTTTAACAAGGGGTCAAGCACTGTTCCTGGGCCTGCTGCCTGGGATGCAATTCAATAGGCTTCCCTTGGGCAAATTCAGATGCGTTCAACACGTAATACAAAATGGAGCTCATCATCTGATATGGACATATCCTACCCTATCACAGGGACCAGAAGCCACCCTTTCACACAAGATTCAGGGCATGCTAGCATATAGCTGTGAGAGTTTTAACTGGTTATTTGTGGATGTCTCACTAGAGGGAACATGCTCAATAAACCTGATAGTTATTTACTTTGATACCAGTTCATCCTATGGTAATCCTAAGCTCTCAAAATTCAAGGAGGCACATTAGCTCTACTCTGTTTCTTGAGGCTCTTCTAATACCTGTGAATCACATTTGCTCTGTGAAAAAATGGGGCTATCCAGAGCTCGTGAGGTATGTTAGGTCATGCGTGCCCAGCACCAGTGGGCCGACAGATCTTGTATATATCAGCTCCCTGTATTGTGAGTGTGCCCCCCAGCCTCTGCTGGATGGAATCTATCAGCTTTGACAATGTGCCCGGAAAGCACTTAGCACTGTGCTGTCCTTACCATAAACGAAGGATCATGATAATGATGTTCAGCATATCATTAAGGCTGAAAAGTTAAACACCACAAGTCAGGATATTAAACATTTACGCTTCTTAGATCAACCAGGGCTGGTTCAGCTCGTGGACTTGCAATACCTACCTGTTACATTTGTGCCTGACGCACCATAGATGCAATTATTTTGATTATTAATAATAATTTATTTGTATTACAGTAGCACCTCAAAGCCCTGACTGAATTTGGGGCCCATTAGGGTAGGCACTGGACATAGCAAGGGACAGTGCCAGTCCTGGAGAGCTCACAATCCAAATAGACAAGACAGAAAAAGGATGAGTGGGGAAACTGAGGCACAAAGAGAGGACACAAATTGCCTAAGGTTACCCAGCAGGCAGAGCTGGAATCAGCTATTACTAGGTCCTAGGCACGATGAGCGGGGATTGGGGGCAGGAGGTGATCAGGCTGCATTTGAGTGCGTGGCATTGCAACCTGGCAAACAGGGTCGCAATACCACTTAGGTTTGGCCCAGCCAACCCTCCGTCGTGACGGAGGGGCAGCCAAGCCAAATATCCGTGAGTAGCATTGTGACCTGGTGCATAGGATCACAGCACTGCTTCGGTTGGCCAATCCTCAAATTTGGGGCCTAGGCACATGCCTAATTTGTGTCTGCATTCATCTGGCCCTGCCAACAGATCAGTGGCACAGCTGGGAATAGAGCTCAGGTCTCTTGATTCCCAGGCCAGTGCCCTGTGTGGCAGCATTAATGTTGCTATGGGAACAATAATGTTGGATTTTCCTGACTTCTGTGCATTTTATTTCTAGAGTCAGGCAATTAAAACATGGTTCCACAGCAACGCTACCGCAGCCACACTGCCCCCGCGGCAACATACTGTACTGTATTCGGGTACAAAAACAAGAGCATACACCGCAACATAAATGTTACATGCATGCAGAGTGCCGCTGCCCCAAGCTGGGGTTGCACTGCAGCTTCTCCACAGATTCCATGGCCATTGAGTCTCATTGAGTGATTCTTGCCTCTAGCCCAACAATCTGAATGCTTCTGACGTGTGTGTGCGTGTGTAAATTCATCATCATAAATAATACAATTTATTTATATTGCAATCCCACCCTCGCCAAAGTGCCCAGGGTGCAGAACAACACTCATAAAAACAATTTCTCCTTCATTAATAAAAGAACACCCCCAACAAAATTACAGATGAGGTGGGTAAACAAAACCAGTCAGAACAAAACAATTAAACAACAGCAACCGTGGCAGTCATTTAACAGCACCTTTGGGAAAAAAATGTCAGGCCAGTCCCATACAGAGCTTTATAGAGCAATAAGGCTCATTTATACTGAGTCCACCATTGAACAGGCAGCCAATATAAAGAAAGCACCTTGGGCTGAATGTGATCATGATAGCTGCAACACATTAGCAACCAAGCTGCTGCATTCTGAAGGAGCTGCAAGCGGCAGATCAGCACACAGGGAATTCCAATAATCGAGCCCGTAGGTCACAAGGGGAGGCATTGCCCTCACCATGTGGTCACAAGGTAAATAAGGGTGCAACCTGTGCAAATTCTCAACCTTCATGCTGCACTAGTTTTTCTTTTTCATTTAATTGCCCAGTTTTGGTTTTCAAAGGGGTGGAGGGAAAAACAAAACAAAAAAATTGATCGAGGTTTTTTTCCCCTGTCAGGACAAAAAAAGAAAAGAAAAAGTTATCTTTGGGCTGAGAATGAACATGAGAAATTGCACCCAAGGGGGTAAATTTTTCCTGACAAGCACCATAAAATTGGGGGTTTGGACGAAAGTACATCCTTAGCCAGGACTCTTATCCAGCACCACTAGCATGAAATTAACATGCATGGTACCCAGAATCAGATAGGACAGACACGTCCCAGGCTTCCATGTGAGCTGGGTGTATTTGAACCATAAGCCCATTGGAAAGGCAATTGCAGGGCAACAGCTCTTCCTCTTGCCACGTTACTTGGCTTTCTTCCTGCAGTGACTTCAAGGGTGCTGGAACAATTTGTATCAGTGGTGGGCAACCTGTGGCCTGTGGGCTACACACGGCCCGTCAGGGTAATCCGCTGGTGGGCCATGAGACAGTGTTTACATTGACCGTCGGCAGGTACAGCCGCCCACAGCTCCCAGTGGCCGCGGTTCACTGTTCCCGGCCAATGGGAGCTGCAGGAAGTGGTGGCCCGCACGTCCCTGTGGCCTGCGCCGCTTCCCGCAGCTCCCATTGGCCGGGAATGGCAAACCGTGGCCACTGGGAGCTGCGGGTGGCTGTGCCTGCGGACAGTCAATGTAAACACTGTCTCGTGGCCCGCTAGAGGATTACCCTCATGGGCTGCATGCCGCCTGCGGCCCACAGGTTGCCCACCACTGATTTGCATAGTGGGGGTGCTGAGAGCCATTGAACCAAACTGTAAACCCTGGATATGATGGAAACCACTTCAAGCCAGGGGGATCCCCTAGTTCCAGCACCTATGTGACTTCACCTCGGTTTTGAAGCCTTGCTGGCAAAACCAGGCCTTCTGTTCTCTGGGCTCTGGATATTTGTCACCCTGCACTGGAGAAAGGGTGATTTCAAGCCAAGAAACAGACCCACAGACAGGAACTTGGCCACTGGGTCCCTCATCTATGAGAAAAAGGGAAAATCTATTTGTCTGGGACTTGTGCTGCTTGCCTAAATCCTGGACACACAACTTAAAGAATTGACCCTTTCACCTCCTTGCTCCTCAGAGGATAAAACTGTTTCCTGTTTATTCTGGGGACAGCTGTGCATTCAGAGGGGAGAGCTGGTGTACTGTGACTTCCGGGGCTGCTGTTTGGAATTTTTTTTTTTTTTCAGGGATTATTTGTCTGTTCGCTTGGGTTTTCAGCAGCTATTGAAATTTATCCCTTTAGGAACCTGGAACTCCCAGCCAGCTCTTGGACGCCTGGGCCCAGGGAACACTCACTATCCCCTCAGCCTGATCTCCTGTTAGATAAGGGACCTCTTCAGAGGAGAGGCAGACTCTTTGGGCCAGATGGAGCTAGACCCTTGGGCAGGAATGCAGCCACATCTAAGGAGCCTCCCTACCCTTGTGTACCCTGTGCAAGGGCCTTTCACAGTGGCATTCCCTGTGCTCCAGGAGGCCCCTTGGGGTGGTGGGCATGCACTGCACCAAGGTGGGCCAGTGCCTAACAGGCATGATAAAGGCCTTTTGCGGTAATGCTGGTGCATTGCGTGAAGGAGAGGGAAAGCCTGGAGCACTGAAGGAAGCTCCCTGCAGTGAGTCCCTGGGGAAAAGTGAGCCAAGGAATGGGAGGGGAGGAAATCATCAGAGAAGTAGCAACGAGTCAGGGGCCCAGTTCATTACTGCACCACATCCCTTTTATGGTGTCTCTACTGGAGTCAAGGGGTCAGAAATAGAGTGGAGCCAGCCCTTGGATAATTCCTGATATAGGGGGCTAGTGTACAACCACCGTAGCTGGCCCTATGCCACCCCCACATGGGATGTTTTAGCATGTTGGGTAGGACAGGATGGGGCTGGGAACAAGTGCTGCTTCACTCCAGGTATTCCCCGTGGCCGCAGTCACCCCTTGGTCCTGTGGCAGCAGAGTGCAATTGGAGGCAGCCTTCAGATTGCTGTATCCTGCACCAGAGGCCAAAGTGGCTCTCAGCTGGTTCAGGTTAGGGGAGGTGCAAAGGTGACAAAACCATCTTTGCCCCCACCACCCACCTGCAGGCTCACCTCTCAGCCTTTACATAAGAACATAGGAACGGCCATACTGGGTCAGACCAAAAGTCCATCTAGCCCAGTATCCTGTCTTCCGACAGTGGCCAATGCCAGGTGCCCCAGAGGGAATGAACAGAACAGGCAATCATCAAGTGATCCATCCCGTCACGCATTCCCAGCTTCTAGTAAACAGAGGCTAGGGACACGATCCCTGCCCATCCTGGCTAATAGCCATTGATAGACCTATCCTCCATGAACTTATCTAGTTCTTTTTTGAACCCTGTTATAGTCTTGGCCTTCACAACATCTTCTGGCAAGGAGTTCCACAGGTTGACCGAGCGTTGTGTGTGGAGGAAAAAACCCCGTCCTTTTCTTTGTTTTAAACTTGCTGCCTATTAATTTCATTTGGTGACCCCTAGTTCTTGTGTTATGAGAAGGCATAAATAACACTTCCTTATTTACTTTCTCCACATCAGTCATGATTTTATAGACCTCTATCATATTCTCCCCCCCCTTAGTCGTCTCTTTTCCAAGCTGAAAAGTCCCAGTCTTATTAATCTCTCCTCTTATGGAAGCTGCTCCATGCCCCTAATCATTTTTGTTGCTCTTTTCTGAAACTTTTCCAATTCCAATATATCAGGGGTCGGCAACCTACGGCACGCGTGCCAAACACGGCACGCAAGACGATTTTGAGTGGCACACTGCAGAGGTCCCGGCCCCCAGCCCCACTCAGCTCCCCCGCCCCCCCCGCTTTCCCCTGCGGGGGAAGGAGGCAGAAGCTTGGTCCTGCGGCAGCCAAGCTTCCCTCCTCCCCCGCTTCTTCCCCCAGCATGGTGCTTTCCTGCCCCTCCTCCTCCCCCTCCCTCTCCCTGCGCCGATCAGCTGATCGCCCTTGCGAGGGTGAGGGGGACGAGTGGCAGCGTGCTCCCTGCTCTGTAGAGGAGGCAGAGAAGAGGTAGGGATGGGACCTTGGGGAAGGGGGTGGAACAGAGCATATCCCTTCCAGCCCTCCCCCTGCCATGAGCCGCTCAGGGCAGGGGGCTGGGAGCACCCCCACGAGCCGAGCACCCCAGCCCTCTGCCCTGACCCCCCCAGCCCTCTGCCCTGACCCCCCCACACACACCCAGCCTTCTGCCCTGCACCTCCACACCCCTGAACTCCCCCACCCCCAGCCTTTTGCCCTGTACCCCCACACACCCCCAGCCCTCTGCCCTGACCCCCCCACACACCCAGCCTTCTGCCCTGCACCTCCACACACACCCAGCCCTCTGCCCTGACCCCTGAACCCCACACACACGCAGCCCTCTGCCCTGCACCCCCACACCCCCCAGCCCTCTGCCCTGACCCCTGAACACCTCCCCAGGTCTGGGGTCCCGGCTGCCAGCCCCACTCAGCCCGCTGCCAGCCTAGGTGAACAGAACCCCAGGCTGGCAGCAGGCTGAGCAGGCTGGCGGCGTAAGATCAGCATTTTAATTTATTTTTAAATGAAGCTTCTTAAACATTTTGAAAACCTTGTTTACTTTACATACAACAATAGTTTAGTTATATAATATAGACTTAGAGAGAGAGACTTTCTAAAAAACGTTAAAATGTATTACCAGCACACGAAACCTTAAATTAAAGTGAATAAGTGAAGACTCGGCACACCGCTTCTGAAAGGTTGCCTACCCCTGCAATATATCTTTTTTGAGATGAGGCCAGGGCAACCACATTTGAACACAATATTCAAGATGTGGGCGTACCATGGATTTATATAGAGGCAATATGATATTTTCTGTCTTATTATCTATCCCTTTCCTAATGATTTCCAACAGTCTGTTAGCTTTTTTGACTGCCACTACACATTGAGTGGATGTTTTCAGAGAACTATCTACAATGACTCCAAGATCTTTCTTGAGTAGTAACAGCTAATTTAGACCCCATCATTTTACATGTGTAGTTGGGATTATGTTTTCCAATGTGCATTACTTTGCATTTATCAACACTGAATTTCATCTGCCATTTTGATGCCCAGTCACCCAGTTTTGTGAGATCCCTTTGTAACTCTTTGCAGTCTGCTTTGGACTTAACTATCTTGAATAGTTTTGTATCATCTGCAAATTTTGCCAGCTCACTGTTTACCCCCTTTTCCAGATCATTTATGAATATGTTGACTAGGACTGGTCCCAGTACAGACCGCTGGAGGACATCACTATTTACCTCTCTCCATTCTGAAAACTCACCATTTATTCTTACCCTTTGTTTCCTATCTTTTAACCAGTTACTGATCCATGAGAAGACCTTCCCTCTTATCCCATGACAGTTCACTTTGCTTAAGAGCTTTTGGTGAGGGACCTTGTCAAAGGCTTTCTGAAAATGTAAGTACACTATAGCCACTGGATCCCCCTTGTCCACATGCTTGTTGACCTCCTCAAAGAATTCTAGTAGATTGGTGAGGCATGATTTCCCTTTACAAAAACCATGTTAACTCTTCCCCAACAAATCGTGTTCATCTATATGGCTGATAATCCTGTTCTTTACTATTGTTTCAGCCAGTTTGCCTGGTATTGAAGTTAGATTTACTGGCCTGTAATTGCCGGGATCTCCTCTGGAGCCTTTTTTGAAAATTCGCATCACATTGGCTATCCTCCAGTCATCTGGTATAGAAGTTGATTTAAATGATAGGTTACATACCACAGTTAGTAGTTCTGCAATTTCACATTTAAGTTCCTTCAGAAATCTCGTGTGAATATCATTTGGTCCTGGTGACTTATTACTGTTTAGTTTATCAATTTGTTCCCAAACATCCTCTAATGACACCTCAATCTGGGACAGTTCCTCAGCTTTGTCTCCTAAAAAGAATGGCTCAGGTTTGGGAATCTCCCTCACATCCTCGGCTATGAAGACCGATGCAAAGAATTAATTTAGTTTCTCCACAATGGCCTTATCGTCCTTGAATGCTCCTTTAGCATCTCGATCATCCTGTGGCCCTACTGGTTGTTTAGCAGGCTGCCTGCTTCTGATGTACTTAAAAACATTTTTACTGTTACTTTTTGAGTCTTTGGCTAGCTGTTCTTCAAATTCTTTTTTTGGCCTTTGTAATTATATTTTTACACTTCACTTGCCAGAGTTTATGCTCCTTTCTATTTTCCTCACTAGGATTTAACTTCCACTTTTTAAAGGATGCCTTTTTGCCTCTCACTGCTTCTTTTACAAAGAGTCCAACTCTGGTGTGGGAATCAATTGGGCTTCAGGGATGTATTTATCCCTCTTCAGCTCTTTCGGATCACCCCATTTCCCAGGAATAAACAAGAGAGGTAGGTTTGAAAGACACTGTTGTTTGGCTGCAAAGAATCAAAGGTAATTTCACGCAGGAGGGATATCTCTGATGTCACTGTGCCTCACTTCTCACATCAAGGTACCTCTCACAAACACTTCCTCTCTCTGGTTTTGCCTAAAAAGACTGTGTTCTTCAGGTTTGTTGTTGTTTCTAGCCAAATGCCACACTGACCCAGATTCAGAAGCAGTGGTGGCCAATGACCCAGGAGGTGGACTTGTACACGACACTGCTTGTGCAGTTGACTATGAATTGCTGTGATGGAATAAAAATCAAAGCCTGGCCCCCTTAGTGACCCACACTTGGCCACTAGAGTCATTAGCAGCCTGGAATTGGGGCACCAAGATGTAGCGTGTAAAAAGGAAATGTGTCTGGCTATCCAAATGAATCAATTGCAACATGCAAACAAGCAGGAGCCGGCCCTGGTTTGCAATCTATTAATCAACCTTATTTTCCAATAGCTTCTGCTATGCTCAGCATCCCCCCAGCTGTGTGAGATTAGGACTCACAGGGATATCTTACTGCACACAGGATGCAGTGGTTTGGAGTGTCTGGAATGTCCCTGCCAAGCATCAGCTGCTCATGCCTGGTTTTGGAAGAGGGTGGTTGATGCATTAGCTGAAAGAATGATTTTCTGTACTCAGTCATGTCTCATGTATGCCAGATCCTACTGTACTTCATGTTATCCCACCGTGAGCTTCATCAGCACCTCCTTATCTATCAGCCCTTTCTGTCCCTGTATCAGGACAGATACAGATAGCAGGTTTTGTGGGCTTCATTGTCTGAAGATGAAAGTTTGGGTGGGTGGATTCTGGTGCTCAGAATTAGAACAGCCAAGGGGCGCTGCACGGCAAAACGGAGGTGCACTGACACCCATAGAGATAGGGAGGGAGGCTAAGACTGACATAGCGGGGGATGCTGCAGATCAAGGCTGAGGTTCATTAGTAGAGACTGAGAGGCATGGACAAGGCTGGAATAGCAGCAGGGCAACAGTGAAGAGCTTTTGCAGAGCTGGGTGGGGAAAGCTTGTGAAGGGTCTGTCTATACTATTTATGGGTCTTAGCAGAGCGAGGCAACACTTTTCATGCAAAACTTTGAAAAATGCAGATTCAGGTTGATTGTCACAATTCATGAATTCAGGTCAATTTGGATGAATTTTCATTGGAAAGAAAAGAAAAAAATGGGGTAATGTTGCAACTGTGTATTAGGATCCTTGCAGGAAAGGGTTGCTAGAAGGATAAAGTATTATTTTTCTATTATTATATTTATTATTCTTTATGATATGTTAGATTTTTCCCATGTTCTAACCTTGGTGCCACCCATTGGGATCCTGCTGTGTCCTCTGTCACATTGTACCACCTGCCACTGCAGCACTGTTTCTTCTTATAGTTCCTTCATCCCACCTTTCCTTTATTTTATATATATATATATATATATATATATATATATTAGCATTCCTGGTGCTTCATCCCATTGTATTATGAGCTCCTGCAGAGAACAGACATATGCACACAGCCAAGCACTTCCATGTGAAATGAAATGTTGTTACCTCGGCAACAAAAGTTTTGAAGTCAGGGAAGAGTTCCGAACAAACCGATTGTGATGGAAAATGATACCCGGAATGAATGTGCCATGTTGCTATGGCAGCCAGAATACTTAAGTGGAACTTGGTGTGCTGAAAATATAAAAAGATTATGTTTAAGCAAGTCCAACAAACTTTATAGATTTGCCAGGTAGCTGCATAATGCCAACCACATGATATTTATCTGTCACACATGGCTTGTGACTGAGCATAACACTTCCTAAACGTTGCAGGCCTTTCTTATTAATCTGGCATATGGCTAAATGAGATTGCAGTTTTTGTTAGACGCTCTCCGGTAGTATTGCTCTGGGTTTTGGCTGTTCCACATCTGCCCCCTGTCTTTGAGGTTCTTTGAGTTCCTTACTTGTCTTGGGTTTTATTGGTGGTTTTTCTTTCTGTTACCCACTGTGCTTTCCTCCCAGAGGATCAGGGGTTTTTAAAACACCTGGCAATTTGTTCAAAAGACCTGGATTTTTCACCTGCTCACTAGTAATTTATACTTTAATTTTTGAACGTTGGGTGTGTGAGTGATTTTAAGAATGTGGCCCTGCTTCACTCAGCTCATCGTCCTGATCCAGAGAGGCTTTTTCCCCACTACCTATAAACATACTCTTAAATCATCTGGAAGGAGGCTGTGGCATAATCAGCCTGCACCGGAATCCTCTGTCCCCTGGAATGGACTGTGGGTGCAGCCCCTGGGAAGGAGGGAAGAAACCTGAATTGGATTCCTGTGACCAGCTGGAACGGATTCTGGAAGAAGATTCTGAACTGGAGCTGTGTGCCCTGGAATGAACTCTGAATGCCAACTCTGGGAAAACCTGGCTCTAAACTGGCTTTCTGCATCCACCTGGAGTTGCTTCCTTTTGCAACCAATGGGGAGGAGAGACCTGTCACTGGATTACTGTGCCCTATTGTTACTCTTTATATGAATGATCAATATTTATTTACTTTGTGCTTCTGATAATGCCCACAACATGCTAGGAACTTTCAAACACAAAAGGAGACATCCCTGCCTCAGAGAGTTCACACTCTAAAAATGCAAAGCCAATTTTAAAAAAGGGCTGCAACATACAAAAAAAGTGGCCAGGAGATGATTAGCCATATCATGATAAAATGAAGTTTTAATGGAACAATGTGTGTGTGTGTGGGGGGGGGGGAGGGTGTTGGTATTTAATGTTATACGATCTTAGTGTTATATTCATGGCATGCAGACAGAGAAGTTAGATAAAAAGCATAAAAACTACTCTTTCAGGAAGGTTGCAAAGTAACACTACTTTATTTCTTAAAACCCAGAACTTTTATCACTGAAGAACCAAAACCAGAGAGAGACAAAGCAGGCTGTTCCCTAAGGCACCGAGGCACAACTAGCCCCATGTTGCTCAAGGTTGGCTCTTAGCACCGTGGCTCTGCTAGATCCAGATTGCTCACTTCCCTACAGAGACCCCCTAGCCTGCAAGGACGAGGGCAAAACGCATTGCATTTAAAGAGATAGATTATGATTTTAATACAGCTTTCCATGCACCACACTTAGGCCCAGATCCTGCAACTAATTCCATAGGGGTGGACCCTCACGGACTGCAGGGCACAGGATCTGCTCACACAGTTCTCTTTGCAGGGTAAATGTATTAGATTATCCTACAGCCATTCCATTGTAGTCGCTATAGAGGTACGTCTGCAGAAGGGATTCGAAATAGGAGAGACCTTGTGGAATGAACTCGGGGGGGAACCCCCAGAGGGAAGAGGGATGTGGATTTCTGTGGCTTCTCGGCATGGGTTGAGACCAGTAGCTAGGATCAGGTCCATACACACTGCAATGACTACTGGCTCCCAAATCTTCCGGCCCAGCTTTAAAATTCACAGGAGTAGCTTCTTCTCTGATCAAAGGTTTCCTAGCTGCTCCCATTCTGTCTCGGTCGAGCTAAGTGCACACCTCTCCCTGAAACGTTCCTCTGTAATTAGAGAATTAAGGAGACCGTTTATGTCAAGCGGTTTGGAGTGGACGTCACCATTTAAATTCTTAATTTAATTACTTTCCTTTGCAATGATTTCTAGTCTCTCTTTTTTTCCCCTTGACAGTTTTATTATGGAAATATTTCTTTTCCTCTCGGCTCTCTTTTCTGCCTCCATGCGGCATTTACAATAGGACTTCTTGAGGTTTTATCTCAAGTAGGTCAACAGAGGGATTGGCTTATACAAAACATCTGAGGAGACGGATGGGGTAAAAGAAAATGTTAAATATTTCATAAAGATACATTGTGTTCTGCTCCAGTCGCCTCAGCTCTCCCCCCCCCCCCCCCAGCCTTCTCTTTTGTTTTTACTGCCTTTGATTCTGTGACAGAGCAATGAGAGGGTACAGATTCTTCTGTCTCATACACTGGCACTGCAAGCTTCGTCATAGCAGAGATCTATCAGCACCAGCCTTGGATTCTCCAGTCAGCTGAGCTTCCTCATGATGGTGTCCTGCCAGTCCCTGCTCCAGACTCTAGTGCTGCGAGCTTCCGAAGCAGCAGTGCCCTGGACTCAAGAATGTGAGCTTCTTCAACAGTAGTGTTGTGTCACTGGCTGTTGGGCCTCTTGTAATCTGAGCTTCCTTTCTACTCTGCTTATTATTTATGGCTTACAGAGCACCATGGCTATGTACGGTGCTTACAACACAGATAAAGATGGCTTCCCTTACCCAAAGAGCTTACCGTTCTGATTGGGGCCTCTAGGTGCTACCCCTATACTAACAATAAACAATCCTAAATGAAGGTGAGACCAAAAGTAGGAGATGGTAGTCCAGAGATAGGTAGGAGAAGAGAGAGGACAATGGGATAATGTGGTCACAACCATCAGGGCTAGGTACATATGTAAATCCCAGAAGTTCAGGGAACTAGAACTCCCCCTATAGGGAAAAAGAGGAAAATCCTGTTCTGGCCAATGTCATTTCCATAAAATATAATGTTACTTACCCATAATTCCACATACTGTGTTTTGCTGATTTAGCTGGAATGTCCCTGTTCTGCCTCCATATAAATTGATTGTTACGGTAATCGTACTCCTGAAAGGGAACAGGAAATGTGCAGTGGGCCCTTGTTAGGGAACAGGATTCAATTCACCCGGAGATGGCGGAAGGTTTTGCTATAGAAATCAGAGGCTCTACTGCAGGTCCTTAGTCCCAGGGGCCTGTACTGCTCTGGGTTCTGCATTTGAAGATTTTGATTCCTGTGTGGAGTGTTTCTGCAGGACCGGACCAAGCTGAAGTTCAGAGAGGGGTGCAGAGCTGGCTTTGCTGCAGAGCCTGCCTGGACCATGGTGGCTCGGTGTTGGTTCTGCCTCAGCATACGGGACTGAACTAGATGACCTTTTGATGTTCGTTCTAGCCCTACATTTCTATGATTCTCTGCAGGGAGGCCCAACTGGACCGATGGCAGCAATGCACAGGTGACGCCACAGAGTTTCAACAGGCATCATTGTAGAGATTATTGCATCTAAAACCTACCAGACCCACCACAATAGAGCTGATGTCGTAGAGCTGGACCAGGTGGTATGGCGTAATGATCTGGCCTTCTCTGGTCTGGAGCAGCTGGTGAAAGAGAGCCAATCCCCTGATAGCCCTTTCTACTCCTGCATCTAATTGGACCTGTGACTGCGGTTTTAGAGGGGTGGGGGTTGCTGTGTGGCTAAAAGTTCTGGACCCAACAAGCCAGGTAATTAATACATTGGAACTTTGGGGCTAACCAAACTCCTGATGCACCGATTGGGTGTACATACATACATACATGTATACCCAATAGGGTTTCTTTGTTTGGATTTTTTCTTTCTCCTCTACAAATAAAAGGTACTTGTGGTTCCATGTTCCCAAGCACTCCTGAGTGCCAGCAGGTGGGGAAGAGCCACCTGCAATGGCGACCAGGGAAGTTGGATTTTAATTTCCCAGAGCCAGAAGCAGACAGGGCACGGCTCTAGGTAGGGCTTGAGACATCCTTCAGTTTATTTTAGAAAAGTGCCACTGCACCGACTGTACCCAGCCCTAGTTGATTCCATTGGCACCTGGCAGAAGGGCTCCACACACCTCCCTTTTAAATGAAAATTAGGTTTTGCAAAAGCGAAATCTGTCACGGGGGCCAGATCATTATGTGAAACAGGTTGGATCCAACCCACAGACTGGGTGTTTGACACCCCAGTCTGAGATTCTGGTGAGCTGAAACTGGAAGGGTTTAATTATAGAATCTATGTGGGAGGAGATAAAGAGAGAGAGGAGCTGAAGATGACACCAGGGTTTGGAGCCGAAGGGACAGGGAGGATGGCGGCATAGTTGACAGTTCCAGACAACGGTGGAGGCGAAGATTCGGGAGGAATGATGAGGAGTTCAGTTTTTGTTTAAGCTGCTTGTCTTCACTTTCAAGATCCTTCACAGTCTCTCATCTCTCATGCACTACTGAAATGTCGATTTCCACCTCTAATCAGTCCATGATATCAGCCTCCACTGCCCACTCATTATATTGGCAAACAAGCACCTTTGTGCTTTCTCCCATGCTGCCCGCCCCCAAACACACACACATACACAGGAGTAGCTCCCTGCAAACATTCACAGAGCTGCCTCATTATCCTCCATCAAACCGCTCCTCCAAACTCTCCTTTGCTTACAAAAAAACTTGACAACAGTTAGGCTGCTGGTGTGCTGAGACCACAGCTTGTAGTTCTGACCAATACTGTCTCACTGTACTCCCCCATCTGTCTGTATCCATCTGTTGTCTCTTCTCCTATACTTGAATTGTCAGCTCCTTGGGGCAGGGACTGTCTTTTTGTTCTGTGTTTGTACAGCGCCTGGCACAATGGGGTCCTCCTAGGCACGGTGGCAATAATAATAATTAATAAATTTATAATAAATAGTTGATAGGTTGCAGTGGATTGTCTAGGAGGAGATATGAGAGATGCAGTTGGAAATGCAAACCGGAGGCGAAGGGGAGGAGTCAGGGTTGGAGAGACAAATGTGAGAGACATTGGTGAGGAGTGGTAATTAAAGCCATGAGAATGGATGAGGTTGCCCAGTGACTGAGTATTTGTGTTGAGGAGAAGGAGGGTGGGCAGAGTACAGACCCTTGTGGGACAGTGTCAGGGTTTAACCCTCATCACACCTGCAAGGTAAGGGATAAAACCCCTATTAGTCATGCTCCGCACCTGGGGAGTGCAGAGGGCTGATTAACTAATTGCCTCCTGGTAAGAAGAGGCGGATCTAGGCCTTTAAGTAGACAGAAGGCGCTCTGTTGAGAAGGGAAGACCCTCCCTCTACCTGGGAAAGGCTTGGAGTAGGCAGGCTAAGGAAGGCCACAGGACAGGATTAGGCCCTGTGGTGGGGCCTAGAAAAAGGGAGCATGATTTAGGGAGAGACCGTGGACAAGGCAGGATTCTCCTATGGAGGGACACTCACAGGGAGCAGAGGAGGCTCCTGGGCAAGGGAGCCCTGAGATTGGGTTTATAAGCAGAGAAGACTTCAGTAGCCCAAGAGGGCAGAAGAATTATTCAGTTTCGTTTACACTTGCTTATGATATGCCAGAAGGAGTCTGAACTTGGGTGACTTGGCCAGAGAGCTGAGCCACAGAAGATTTGGGGCCAGAGGCAGACCGCCTGCAGAATGTTCTGGAACCGAAGATAGCGGCAACATCCCGCACTGACACAAAGGGGTGCTCCAAGGGTGAGTGAGCCCCACCACAAGAACCCAGACATAGTGAGAGGGCAGAGCAAGGAGAACCACAAAAGGAGACCCTGAGGGAGTGGCTGGAGAGGGCGGAAGAAAACCGGGAAAGCCCAGTCTCTACAGCCAAGGAAGTGGCGGGTTTCTTGACTGGAGCACCTCACTCAAGTAGAGTGAGAAGGATGAGAATAGTGAAGAGGCCTTGAGCAGGGCCGGCTCTAGGATTTTTGCCGCCCAAGGCAAAAACAATTTTGGCCGCCCCCCCCCC
>NW_020664598.1:5142071-5200763 GCF_002925995.2 Terrapene triunguis | reverse complement strand
GAGTAGACACTGAATAGGACTAAACTATGTACATAATAGTTTTTTGCCTTTTGTTTCATAATAAATTTTATTTATATAACCCTTTTGCTGATTTTTAAAGTGTTACATAAACAGGACAGGTGAAATATTATCATGTAAAGCAACCATAAACACATGAAAAGACCTAGGTTTACATTGTATGATTAAAACTCTACTATCTACACAATATACATAGACATAAAATGTAAAAAGTTAAATATCTTAGAAACAGTAGCCAATCAGTTGTTTTAATTGTCATATTTGAATTCAGCACATCAAAATACATAATAAATAGCACATTTTATCTCTGAAGCAGACGACTTCTCAAAAATTGTAGACCAGTGTAACCAGATTGGAATTTGGCCAGGACACCATGGTTCAGGCCACTACCCTTTCAGAAAGTGCTGTTCAGTCTTAAATGACCATAAGTGGTTAGGATTAGGAACTTGGTTTTATGTCTGATCTATAGTTCAGGAAGTTTTCAGATACCCAAATGTCTCCTACTTTCCCATCTGAATCACTAAATTCAATAGCTACTCTAAGCAGCAGAGGAAATGTTAAACTAATGACTCCCTTTCTCTCATGAATCAGCACGGCACTAAAAAAAACCAGTAAATTTTATTAATGCTGTGAGCGGAAGTCGATAAAGAGAAACATTAAAACAAAACACCAGAAGTTGTACACAGCGAGACATTTCACAGATTGTTTGTTTAACCGGGAAACAAGAATCTTAATAAATCAGGGCACATTTTTAACCTTTCGAAAGTTATTCTATTCCATCTGTAAATGCTTTAACGAGGGAGACAAGTCTATACTCCCATCCCAAATTTCTGTCAATTCCCTATGAAAAGGATCTCATGAAAGGTTGTTTCTCATTTTAATGTTTCATGTAACACCAGTGTTTATGAAAGGTACCAGACAGGCAGCTCTGAAGAAAGAAATCCTCTGTTTATGCATAGAAGAGGTATGTTTGAGGCGTCAGTCGCAGTGCAAGCTACTCCATGTTCAACCTGCCTTGGAGAAAACACATATAACGATGTGAAAAGGGAGTTAATTCCTTATGGCCCATTCAGTCCTTGGGCTCTCTGCTGAGAATACCAATAAGGGTGCCAAACGCTACAGTGGCTTTTGATGTGGCCACCTATTCACTGACATTTGGCTCAAGACCCATCCCCTCTCTCCATTCACATGGCTCACCAGAAAGTCATCTGACTGTAATGACTTCCAGTTATTCCCAACCAGGGCTGGATTTGAAGCAGCGACTAAGGCCCAGATCCTCAAATGTATAGAGGTGCCTAACTCCCTGTGTCAGGCACTTCAATACCTTTGAAGATCGGGGCCTAAAGGTTTATCAGTCCCCAGATTCAGTCCATTCACAAGAATTCATTTAGAAGTTTATTCTGTTGCATTTCTGTATAGCTTTGGATCTGGCTGTATTTTCAGTGGACAGCACCAAGGAAGGAGGAAATGCATTGTGGGAGGCATGTCATTATGGAATAATTATACTAAGATATATTGTGTGGCTGTAAGGAAGGTGGATGAGACTAGCATCCAGGCTCTCTGGCAATGGTTGATCAAGGAGACCCTTAGACATTGTGGATGTACAAAATAACCAGCAAAGAGGCGGGTCTCCTTAACTGTTACTCTGAGGAGGCTGTTATGGACAGTGAGACATATGAGTTGGCAGAAGGTAAAGCACCATGCTAAGGTCTTGTAACAACTATAGCCAGTTTGGTTAGGGCTGATCCAGAAATCTCTCCTTGCTGGAAAAGAAAATAGGCTTGATGCTGATACATTAGTCTCAGGTAAATGATGCAGAAAACACAATAGTACTGACCAGGGTGCTCCTAGGGATGGCAGGGAAGGAGCAGCACTGAGCCAGCCAGAATGGCCTGAACCCAGACCCGCTGTTCTTTCCCCTCCAATAGTAATAATAGATAGACATATACAGAATCCATTTCCATAGCACTTTCCCTCTGAGGCTCTTAAAATGCTTGACGAACATTAATGGGCTTGAGTCTCATTTACACAAAGTACTCCTGGGGGAATTTTGTGCCACTGTGCATGCGCAGAATTCACGTCCCCTGCAGATTTCTTTGCTTCCTTGCAGAAAAATGACTTTCTGACAGGGAAGCTGCAAGAGCTGTCATGCACCCCTCCCTAGCAGTGCAAGTACATCGTTTTGGGTACCCAGAGCAGCCGTCAGAGAGGTAAATCAGAAATTGAAAGGTACAGTGACTAGAGTGAAATCCCTGCAAGCTGCATGGACACTTTTCAAAGACACCATAATAGAGGCCCAACTTAAATGTATACCCCAAATTAAAAAACACAGTAAAAGAATGAAAAAAGATCCACCATGGCTTAACAACCATGTAAAAGAAGCAGTGAGAGATAAAAAGGCATCTTTTAAAAAGTGGAAGTCAAATCCTAGTGAAGTAAATAGAAAGGAGCATAAACACTGCCAAATTAAGTGTAAAAATGTAATAAGAAAAGCCAAAAAGGAGTTTGAAGAACAGCTAGCCAAAAACTCAAAAGGTAATAACAAAATGTTTTTTAAGTACATCAGAAGCAGGAAGCCTGCTAAACAACCAGTGGGGCCCCTGGACGATCGAGATACAAAAGGAGCACTTAAAGACAATAAAGTCATTGCGGAGAAACTAAATGAATTCTTTGCTTCAGTCTTCACGGCTGAGGATGTTAGGGAGATTCCCAAACCTGAGCCGTCCTTTGTAGGTGACAAATCTGAGGAATTGTCACAGATTGAAGTGTCACTAGAGGAGGTTTTGGAATTAATTGATAAACTTAACAGTAACAAGTTACCGGGACTAGATGGCATTCACCCAAATGTGAAATTGTGGAACCATTAACTATTGTTTGTAACCTGTCCTTTAAATCAGCTTCTGTACCCAATGACTGGAAGATAGCTAATGTAACGCCAATATTTAAAAAGGGCTCTAGAGGTGATCCCGGCAATTACAGACCAGTAAGTCTAACATCAGTACCGGGCAAATTAGTTGAAACAATAGTAAAGAATAATATTATCAGACACATAGAAGAACATAAATTGTTGGGCAAAAGTCAACGTGGTTTCTGTAAAGGGAAATCATGTCTTACTAATCTATTAGAGTTCTTTGAAGGGGTCAGCAAACATGTGGACCAGAGGGATCCAGTGGACATAGTGTACTTAGATTTCCGGAAAGCCTTTGACGAGGTCCCTCACCAAAGGCTCTTACGTAAATTAAGTTGTCATGGGATAAGAGGGAAGATCCTTTCATGGATTGAGAACTGGTTAAAAGGCAGGGAACAAAGGGTAGGAATAAATGGTAAATTTTCAGAATGGGGAGGGTAACTAGTGGTGTTCCCCAAGGGTCAGTCCTACGACCAATCCTATTCAACTTAGTCATAAATGATCTGGAGAAAGGGGTAAACAGTGAGGTGGCAAAGTTTGCAGATGATACTAAACTGCTCAAGATAGTTAAGACCAAAGCAGACTGTGAAGAATTTCAGAAAGATCTCATAAAACTAAGTGATTGGGCAACAAAATGGCAAATGAAATTTAATGTGGATAAATATAAAGTAATGCACATTGGAAAAAAATAACCCCAACTATACATACACTATGATGGGGGCTGATTTAGCTACAACTTATCAGGAAAGAGATCTTGGAGTCATCGTGGATAGTTCTCTGAAGATGTCCACGCAGTGTGCAGCGGCAATCAAAAAAGTAAACAGGATGTTAGGAATCATTAAAAAAGGGATAGAGAATAAGACGGAGAATATCTTATTGCCCTTATATAAATCTATGGTATGCCCACAACTTGAATGCTGCATACAGATGTGGTCTCCTCATCTCAAAAAAGATATACTGGCATTAGAAAAGGTTCAGAGAAGGGCAACTAAAATGATTAGGGGTTTGGAACGGGTCCCATATGAGGAGAGATTAAAGAGGCTAGGACTTTTCAGCTTGGAAAAGAGGAGACTAAGGGGGGATATGGTAGAGGTATATAAAATCATGAGTGGTGTGGAGAAAGTGAATAAGGAAAAGTTATTTACTTGTTCCCATAATATAAGAACTAGGGGCCACCAAATGAAATTAATGGGCAGCACGTTTAAAACAAATAAAAGGAAGTTCTTCTTCACACAGCGCATAGTCAACCTGTGGAACTCCTTGCCTAAGGAGGTTGTGAAGGCTAGGACTATAATAGCGTTTAAAAGAGAACTGGATAAATTCATGGAGGTTAAGTCCATTAATGGCTATTAGCCAGGATGGGTAAGGAATGGTGTCCCTAGCCTCTGTTTGTCAGATGGTGGAGATGGATGGCAGGAGAGAGATCACTTGATCATTACCTGTTAAGTTCACTCCCTCTGGGGCACCTGGCATTGGCCACTGTCGGTAGACAGAATACTGGGCTGGATGGACCTTTGGTCTGACACAGTATGGCCGTTCTTATGTTCTTAAATCATCACAGAGCTGGGGCCACCCCAGACGGTGGCTCCTACTTGTGCTGGGATCAGCTGCTAGTCCAGGCTGGGCTGGAGGCAAGGGAGGACAAAACTTCTTCTTCCCCTTCAAGGAGCAGATGGGGCTGGGTCAGACCCACCCCCAGAAAAACCTCCCCCATCTGCAGGAAGCTCAGCATCCTCCCCTGCTTCCTGTCCCCATTGCTGCTCCCCCATCCACCTAACCCCTGTTCAATCAGACCCCCCGTACCCAGACCCCCCACCAAGCCTCACCCTGTACACCAACAACCCCCCAGCCCTCCATCCTTAAACCCCACCCCGCTGAACCTCAACTCCTGCATCTGGAGCCCCACTTCTGCACTCAGACCACTCCCCAATGAGCCCTCTGCACTTGAACCCCCACCCTGATGAGTCCCACCCCTCTGCACCTGGACTACCCTGATGATCCCCCCACACCCAGACCCCCACACCACTGAGCCCCAACTAGCTGTACCCGGACCCCCACCTCACTAAGCCCCACGCCCCCAGCACCCAGACCCCCCTGCTGAGCCCCAACCATCTTCACCACGAACCCCCTGGAGAGTTCCATTGCCCCTGCACCTGGAAGCCCGCTCAATGAGCCTTTGTGCATCCAGATCCCCCACACACCTAGACCCCCCACTGAGCTGACCACACCCAGATTGTCCCACAAAGAACCCACACCTGGATCCCCCCCACACTTGGATCCTGCGTGGTTGACCCTGCCTGCCCCACACCTGGCATGCCTGTTGTGGCGGGCCAGGGCCCCAGGGTGTTTGTGGGGCAGGCCCAGCCCTTGTGCTGTGTCAGGGTCGGGTGCAGCCTCACTGCCGAGTCTGTGTCCTGGAGGAGAGGGGGGCTGGAGGGTGATCTCCCAACCTCTGTGCAGCCAGTGGCCTGTGCTCCCCACTGCCATGCTGGAGCCTCTGCATTTATTTACTGACAAATAAAACATGCAGAATTTTAATATATTGTGTGCAGAATTTTAAATTTTTTGGTGCTGATTTTTTTTTTTTTTTAGCTTCGAATTTCCTTAGGAGTAACTAAGGCCACTTTACACAGCTCTAGCAAATCAGATCAAAACTCTAACAACATGAAGACAAAAATACAATTATTTCTAGCTTACTTAGCTGCAGGGTCGAAGAAAACTAAATGCTACATTATAAAGCAGCTGCTGCACTTGAAAGCCAATTTAGAATCTACAATGTACAGATCTCTGCTTTACCGAACAAGGATGGAGAGGAAGATCTGGGCTCATTTTTTGCAGAAACAGCTCCCCAAAAAACAGCAAAGAGCAGACTCCACAAAAAGACTACATACAAAACCTCTACAATTTTTACGTTTCTTGTCTTGGATCCCAGTATCCAGGCAACAAGGCATTCTTTAATAACAGGGGCAGAGTGTAGCACATGTATGGACAAGGTAGAAAATGATGAACGGGCCCAGGAGTGTGAGGGAACCCAATCCTGTATCACTGAAAGCAACAGTTTATTCTTGCCTTGTAACAGGAGAGAGGCCAAATAGGGGAGTGTGCAGTTTAGTGCCATGCTGAGGATCGTATTATAAGGGTATGTCTTCTCTGCAGAGTTTACCCAGTCTCTTACTCAGGTGTTGCCCCGAACCCCGCCTCTTGTCCACACACAAAACCCTCTCCCTGGAGTGTGGTGGCACTTTTTAAACCAAGGCTAGCTGGCCCAGCTGGGGATACAAACTAGAGCTTAGTACCACTTTCGCTCAGGCTGGTAACCCACCCACTTTGCAGTGAGGACGCAGACTAAATCATGCCAGTGCTGCTAGTCCTCCAATTCCTCCCCCTAGTTCCTCCATGTGCACAGAAGGGTGGACAAATTCTTCCACAATTCACTGGGAAAGACTCATAGAGCTGCTCGACTTACTCCAGCACAAGGAACCATGGGCTGTGCCCCCAGAAGTCCTAGCGAGGGGCAGTGCAGCACCAGTGAGGATGCAGTAACTCGGGAAGGGCTTTGCAGTGTGGCTGCTCAAACTTGGCTGCCAATCACCTGAGTTAACTCTGCAGTGACAACAAACCTTTAGACTCCGTCTCCTCTGATGTGCCCATTTGCCCCCTCCCACACACACCTGCCCTCTTTTTCACTCAGTGTTTTTGAGCGTCAGAGAATGTGTGTGCAAGGGAGACTTACTTCTGCTCAGCAAGGTTGACTAAGCCCAGCACTTAACTGTATTTCCGTCCATCCATAACCTGTGCTTATACTCCTGGCTGTGTACCACACCAGGACTTGGAGGATCAAGGTTCACAAAGCCCATTATAGGAAAACGTTGGGGTTGCAGCCCTGTTTGCTACAAATCTCAGAGTACAGCACAAAGGCAAAATATGTTTTGTTCGGGGATCCTAAGCAAACCATAAAAGTACTGCAGATGACTGAAAATCCCTCTCATTAACTCCCTTTCAACTCAATGGCAGCACAGAAGTTTGATGACCTGATCTATGTTGGAAAGATATATAGGTTGTGTCTGTCCTTTGTAAGGACTTTCCAGTATATTCCTTTCAGAAAGGGAAAATTTAAAGGAGCTAAAACATACAGTTGAAATGCTGCTCAACCTTGATTGCTTCTGATGGGTAGGTTTGATATTATCCTCTGTTAATGCTGTTTTGTTTCATTTACTAGCTTTAGGGTTTGATCCTGGCTCAGCAAAGTCAGTGGTAACACCCCCAATGGGATTTCAGTGAGGCAGGTGCAGGCCATTCATGACAATCACTTTCCCACCATCTGAAATTCCCCAAGCACATTTATACTACTGCAGAAAACAGAGATGCAGGAAAAATAATTGTCATGTGATCTTACTTTGGTGGGCAAGTTTGCTTCTGAATACCTGCCTCAGGCTGGTTGACAATGAAACCCAAACAGTAACTGAATGATTAGCCTAACTAACTCAGAAACAGAGCTCTCAGTAGAGGAAGGTGTGACCTAGGAAAAACCATAAGTAGTAGGGGTTATCCTGTTTGCAAGTGGAGATGATGGATGTTTGGAAGTATAACTGCAGGTACAGAGACTCAGTGTGCATTTTTCATCTAGGAAGTACGTGGATACTGGGCTTGCTTTGTGAATGGAAGATCACAGCCAAGTCTGGCTATAATATGCTGGAAGGATTTTGCATGAGCTTTTGCTATGTATGATAGAACAATGTCTTGTCAGTTAAGTTTAGGTGTGCTATGATTTCATGTTGTAAGTAACCCTTTGTTTCCAATATTTCTGCTTGCTGTCATTTTGAATCTCTGCTCTTTGTTAAATAAACTTAGATTTGATTGTAGAGAAAGCAAGTCTAAGTGCTGGGTGTTAAGTGGAGCTGTGGTTCTACAGTAGAACCAGTAACCTGGGTTGTATTGTCCCTCTGGGAAGAGAGGATCTGGGAATTCTGTGAGTGTCCAGTGGACCAGGGGCTGGACACTCCAAGTTGGTGCTTGGAGGACTCAGGGGTTAGAGTGAGCCTATTGCTAACCTGTAGAGAGCAGGGCCTCCAGAGGCCTAGAGGGGAGTGCTTGTGTTGCGAGAGACTGCTGGTGTTGGGGAACAGTTCCACGGCCCTCAGAGACACAGGTTCTTCACACTAAGGGCAGGTGGTAGCGAGGTGCCTCACATTCCTGCCCCCTCCTCCCACCCAGGCAGCATCACAGAAGAATAGTCTGGTGATTAGAGCAATAAGATGGGATTTGGGAGATGTGGGTTCAAGTCCCTGATCTGCCACAGACTTCATGTGTGAACTAAGGCGAGTCACTTGATTTCAGTGGGAGCTAGGTACATAAGTACCTTTGGGAATCTAGGTCTTAGGGTACGTCTATACTTACCTGCTGGTTCGGCGGCAAGCAATCGATCTTCTGGGATCGATTTATCGCGTCTTGTCTAGACACGATAAATCGATCCCGGAAGTGCTCGCCGTCGAAGCTGGTAATCCTGCTCTGCAAGAGGAGTAGGCGGAGTCGACGGGGGAGCCTGCCTGCCGCGTGTGGACCCGCGGTAAGTACCTTTAAGTTCGAACTAAGATACTTCGACTTCAGCTACGTTATTCACGTAGCTGAAGTTGCGTATCTTAGTTCGAACTGGGGGCTTAGTGTGGACCACCCCTTAGTCTCTCTCTGCCTCACTTCCCCAGCTATAAATTGGGGATAATAGTGCTTCCCTACCTCAGAGGGGCATATTGAGGGTAAATACATCAAAGATCGCCAGGTACTCCGATACTACAGAGATCGGGGCATACAAATACCTCAGTTCAGAAAGTCCAAATATACATAACCAGAGAAGCAATCTTGGGTTCTTTCCATATAGTTGTTTTTGAAAGCAACTTCAAAATAACAATCTCAATCGTCTGGAAGTGAGAATATAGACAGGTCCGCAAAGATGCAAGTTAGTCAAATTGTTCTCCAGTGTACTAAGTAGCAATTAATAGGGGCTAGTATGAGTGTGACGTAGATTTCTTGAGTGTTCTACAGGGAGGGAATGCCTGGTAATCCATGTTATCTCCCCCTCACTAGTGTTCCCTGTGGCATGTAGGAGTTGGATGGATATTCCACTTCAGCACTGCAGTTAGGTCTCAGGAGCTGCATGGACACAGACAGACAACACCTGTTACCTCGAATATCAGGCCAGATTTTATGAGCAACAGGTGAACCCTAAGGATGTGGGAAAACTTGGCTATTTCCAAATGGGAAGAGGGGTTGATGTCTAGGAATAATGAATGGGAGTGAAGGAGAATTCTGCTACCGAAGGCTGGGACTAGACACTCAGGTGGCTTAAACCACTGCTACCTGGTGGTTGAGGTCGGGGGAGCACCCTTAATGGGGCAGACTGTCCCCCCCACACACACACAAGCTGTCCCATCTGGTGGAGAAGAGGAGCTGGACTGGAACCATGCCAGTGCAGCAGCTCCTAGACCTGCTTCTGCTCCAAGTGGTGGTGGGATGGGCAGCCTTAAAGGAACAGCCACCATCCCCAAGCTCTCTGAGCTGGTGTCATGGGGGCAGGGCTAAAGCCACTTCTAAAAATAAGGTGCCATAGTCAGCCACCTGTTTAGCCTACCCCAATGGTGGCTCTGCTGCTGCCTTGAAAATAACATCTTATTTTGGATCTCATACAGTAGCACACACAGGATAAACTGTTACTAATTGTACTTCTTCCAATGCTGAGAAGCCAGTCCAGATTGGCTGGCTCTGTAGTATTACTCCAAGAAGTACTGATTGCAACATCACGCTGCCCTTAACTCATGGCTTCCCCACTGCACCCATACCTCCACAGCTGATTCCCATGTGAAATCCTACGAACTCCAAAGCATCTGCTGCATGAAGTCAACGTACAGTGCCGTGTTTAGTTGATGTTGGGGTTTTTCACCCTTCCTCAACAGACTCACTAAACCAACACTGAACAGAGCTGTTCCATCTATCAAACCCCTGTATTTATTTTCATTTGACAACAGCCAAATCCCAGTTCTAAGTTTCCCAGAGAAATCAGAGTCTGGATCCAAGCTTATAAGCAGGAACAAAAGTCACTTTTATTTATATTAGAAATATGTGGTTTTGTGCATGTGGAAAACAAAATGTCAGGGTAATCCAAGGTTCCATCTGTACTGCAAGTTTTTATCATATCTGTAGTATGGTTGATTCTACCTCCAGTCCATGCCCACACAACCTGGTTAACATGTGGTTTCTAACCATGTAGAAGTGCTGTGTTTCAACCCTCTGCTAGAGAAACCATTTATGAGTTCAAGGGGCCTAAAAGAACAGTTTGATTTACTTGGGGACAGGTGGTTCTGTTAAGACTAATTGAGCTGTAATGGGAGGGCAAACTAGGCCTACCTGTGGATGGTCTGAGCTGTACCTATGCTGAGGACAGTAGCTATAAAAACCTCAGACTAAGACAAAAGCAAGAGAGAGGTTTCTTCCCTGAGAGTTGTTGGGAGAGCTGCTGGCTGGAAAAGCTGGTTATAAAGCGAGTGCAGAAAGGCTTGAGGTGGGAGATGCTTTAGGGAGCCTAGCTGAATGTCCTATGGAGGGGACTGGGCTCTCCTGGTGTTTGTAGGTCTCATTCATTTTCTCCAGGGAGAGGTTTAGGGACCCTTTCTTAATGTTTTATGGATAATTTTTAAAGATGGTTCAGTATGTCCATTTGTGTATCCCTTTGGAGCATGCTTGTGCTAAGAGGGAACGTCCCATGCTGAGGAATGGGATCTTGGAGTAGTTTTTGGACTACTTAATCCATGCATACTGCCACAAGCCCTGCTCATAGCACGGCTGTCAGGCTGTAAAGCTTTAATGTGGTTCTTCTGCTGTACAACTGGGTTAGCTAGTCCTCCTGCCGCTCAGATCCTTGTACAAGGGGACATTCCAAAGTGCTTTGCTCTGCCTGAAAAGCACCAACAATCTTTTGCCACTGAGTAGAGAATTTCCCAGAATGCATTGATATAGTTGCCATGCATAAGTGAGGGCAGTGTTGGAGCCTGGATGACAACTATGTCAGCTTGTCCACATCTACCATAAGAATTGCCAAATAGGATCAGATCCAAGGCCCATCTAGCCCAGTATCCTGTGTTTGACTGTAGCCAACACCAGACGTAAATACAAGAAACCTCCTAATCCCTAGTAGTTAGAGACTGTCTTAACCTGTCCTCAGAGATATTAAATGTCATGTTTCAGGGCTTAACATGGTTGAGGCATAAGTTCTGATTCTGCCCTCACTTGCACAGAGCAACACCTGTTAACTTCAATGGGGAGTCGTACCTTGTAAATGAGGGAAGAATTGTATCCGCACTTGTGTCAAGAAAAAATTAACTATGTAAACATACTGAAATGTGTTTGCTTCATGTCAAGTGAGTGTATCAGAGACCAGGTACACTTAACATGGTTCCACCTTTAAGGTAGACAGGATCTAAGGATTTTATTTCCACTCTTTGGCCTTCCAAATGTCAAACTCTTGCTGTCAGGCTGTGTCGACAGTAGGCAGTTGTTCGGGAATTCCCATTGGTGCTATCTTGGGTTTAGATATTTATTATTATTTCCATTCTGGCTACAGACCACGATGTCCTAGATTAAAGAACAGTCTCAGTCCCAGATTGCTCACAGTCTAAAAACAAAGGATAAGGGAAAAAGGCCCAGCAGATCAGGGAAGGAATCAAGGTGGTGACTGGTCACAACAGGGTAATGTAAGATTATTTTAACAGAGGGTTGTATGTCTGAGTATAGGGGGGCAGCGGAGGAGGGGTAGATTATGTAGATTATCTATCAATTATCCCAAATTACATCTCAAGATTATCAGTGTAAGGTGATATGCATATCTTCAAACTTTTGCGGACTCAAGTTACGTCAGCATAATGCTGCCACAATTAGTATATCGCTTGTGCGCATGTGTGCTAGGCTCCTTGTATTGGTGCTGCACGTAGACACCAGGAGTGCTTGTGTCGATGCAGAGTGCAGTGCATCATGGGTAGGTATCCTAGTGTGCAATTTGCCACCATTCAGCACACTGTCTTTTGCAAAGTTTTGGCAATGCATGAGACACGCAAGGGTGATTGGGAGCAAGAGGTCAACTTCCCAGCATGGACCTTTCTCCATCCCATCATGTCATTTATGTCCCATAATTTTTGTGCCTTTTTAAAAAATCCCACAAACCCACCCAGCCCTTCTCACTGTCAACCATCTCTGACGGAAGCGTGGCGCCTGCACAGCTCTGCACTATTGTCATGAGCGTTGCAAACACAGGAGGCACAATCCTCCAGTATTTGCAGAGCTGCAAGAACTGAATCAGTGGGGAACGTGACTATTTTGTGCAGGACAGATTGCTGTGGGACATAGTGAGAACCTGTTCAAGGCTGTTGGTGGTGTTCCCAGAGCAGCTGCAGATGGTGGAGCACTACTTCTGAGGCTGAGAAATGAGCACTGCCTAGTGGGATCGCATCATAATGCAGGTGTGGGTGACGAGCAGTGGTTACAGAACTTTTGGATGTGCAAGGCCACATTCCTGGATCTGTGTGCCAAGCTCACCCCCAATCCTCCAGCGCAGGGACACCAGAATGAGAGCGGCACTGACAATGGAGAAGCAAATGGCGATTGTACTGTGGAAACTTGCAAAGCCAGGTTGTTACTGGTCAGTGGGAAATTATTTGAGAGTTGGAAAATCCACTGTGGGAGCCATTGTCATTCAAGTGTGCAGGTCCATTAATCATCTCCTGCTATGCAGGAATGTGACTTTCAGTAATATACAGGACATAGTGGATGAATTTGCAACAATGGGGTTCCCAAACTGCAGTGGGGCAACAGACATCACTCACATCCCTATTTTGGCACCAGACCACCTTGCCATACAGTACATCAAGAGAAAGGGCTATTTTCTATAATCATGCAAGAATCACCAGGGATTCTTCACCAACATCAGCATTGGCTGATCAGGGAACATGCATGACATTCGCATCTTTAAGAACACAGTTCAGAAAGCTACACGCAGGGACTTTCCCCCCCCAAATGGTGGATTACCATTGGCAATGCAGAAATGCCACTAGTGATCCTGGGAGACCCAGCCTATCCTTTGCTCCCCTAGCTCATGAAGCCATACACCGGCCACCATGATAGCACCAAGGAAAGGTTCATCTGCTGGCTCAGCAGGTGCAGAATGACAGTTGAATATGCTTTTGGTAGATTGAAGGAATGCTGGTGTTGTTTAATCAAAGATTGGATCTGAGTGGAAAAAATATCCCAAAGGTTATAGCTGCCTGTTGTGTTTTGCATAATATCTGTGAGGCAAAGGGGGAGAAGTTGCTGCCAGGTAGGGTGACCAGACAGCAAGTGTGAAAAATCGGGAAGGGGGCGGCGGGTAATAGGAGTCTATATAAGAAAAAGACCCCCAAAATCGGGACTGTCCCTATAAAATCGGGACATCTGGTGACCCTACTGCCAGGGTAGAGGTGGAGTGGCTGTCTGCTGGGTTTGAACAGTGAGCCCCCAGAGCCATAGTGCAGAACTATACATCTCAGGGAGGCTTTGAAAGAGCGCTTGAACAGTGAACCACAGTAATGCCTTGTGTACTGTGCTCTACTTTGCCCTACTGTTTCAGGGCCTGTTAGGAATCGTGTGGTGGTTGGTGTAGATCTATAAATATAACACTGTCAATGCCACATGCTTACTGTACGTTTATGACTATTACAGTTTGGGCTGGTCTACACTGGGGGGGGGGATCGATCCAAGATACGCAACTTCAGCTACGCGAATAGCGTAGCTGAAGTTGAAGTATCTTGGATCGAATTACCTGGGGTCCACACAGCGCGGGATCGACGGCCGCGGCTCCCCCGTCAACTGCGCTACCGCCGCTCGCTCTGGTGGAGTTCCGGAGTTGACGGTGAGCGCATTCGGGGATCGATATATCGCGTCTTAACAAGACGCGATATATCGATCCCGGATAAATCGATTGCTACCCGCTGATACGGCGAGTAGTGAAGACATATCCTTTGTCACTGATCTTACGAGTTGTGTCACACTGTACAATAACAAATAAGTGGGTGCTTTCAGTACCGCAAGGCACTCTGGAGCATATATTGGGAACTAATAAAGATGAATTATTGTCCAAACGACAGAATTTTAGTAACAAAAACTGCAAAAAAAATTCTGTACAAGTTAAAAGCAAATATGTTAAAAACGTAATACATTTATGGATCAGAGCTTAAGAAGGAGAAAACATTCATTTCCATATTAGCTATGCATACAGCAACCATGGCTTTCACAGGTCAGTGTGTGTGAAGCCATGATTGTCCTTAATGTCTCCCTGTGTGGAGTGGTGGGGGTAGGCATGCGGCCCCTGATGCCACATGGAATATTGAGGAGGGATGTAGGTGCGGTTAGATGTTTGGCTGCATGTGTGTGTTCTTTCTGTGTGCTGTCCCAGCTTTGCACAGACAGTTGGCACAGCAAACCTTGAGCGAACCGCCCAATGACCACAAGATCCGTTAAGGTATGAAGGCACCCAGCCAGGTTTATTGTTGACAAAGCACAGTACTAGTATCCTGAAAACTTTACTGGACCACTAAAACAAAGAGAGAGGGCAGAAGTGAGGAGAGGCGGGGGAAGATGAAGAGCAACCTAGGAAGGTAGGGAGACCTAATTTAAGAGAGACTAACTCTGTTAAAAGCAGCAAAGTTGCATCCGAAGAAGTGGGTATTCACCCACAAAAGCTCATGCTCCAATACATCTGTTAGTCTATAAGGTGCCACAGGACTCTTTGCTGCTTTTACAGACCCAGACTAACACAGCTACCCCTTTGATACTTAACTCTATTAAGGTATTTTAAAGTACAGGCAGCAGCAGCGAGTTTACCAAACTGAGAAAGGATATAAAGGAAAACTTAATTGGTATATAAAAATATTTGAGAAAGAAAGTTATATTTTTAGCTGTGAGCGCAGAGTGTAATTCTGTGGGTCGAAGCAGTTGGGAACCCACAGATTAGGGACAGCGTTGGCCCAAAACCACAAAAGATTTGAAGAGGTGGTAGGTTATTACAGCAAAAGTCTGTTGTGCACAGAGGAATTATTACCATCCCTGCTGGGAACTTCTGTCAGTAATTAAGTCTATAGATCTTTTTCACTGCTATCTGAACAGGGGAAAAAATTGTGATCAGGGCAAACCATCGCTGTTTACATTCAAGAATCCTGAGGGCAACTGCCCAGTTAGCTAGCTACTGCACACACCATCTCTTCTTTAGACAGATTTTGAGATGGGTCTGTGCCATTCTAGCAGTGTGCACAGCTTCAGTTAAATCAAGCTCAGCTCTCTGCTTATTATGGTAAATTTGTCCCAAATGCTTCCTGTCCTGAATAATTTCATCCACATTCATAAATGCACAGTCCTTAGTCAGCAATCGTAACTCTGTCACTAATTGTTCCACAGCTTCACGAGGGCCTTGTGCTCTGTTATATAACTTCTCGCATACCAGTACAAAGCTGTTGGCGTGACATGTTCATGGCATCTATTGTACTATGCCTTCAGCTCCTTTTTTCTCTCCAGCTGACGTATCACCTCACTCAGAATATTTCCAGGCTTTCTGAGAGGTGTGTGGTTTTTAAAGGTTTAGCATTTTTGTAAAGAAGATATTGCTTTTTGCGTAGTACCTGGAGTCCAGTGAAACGCAATTTCAACCTAATCCCTTTAAGGTTTTTGTTTAGGAAGTTCCCTGGGGCTTTTTTAATGAGGGCCAAAAGTTTAAATTGAATTGCTGCTGTCAGACTCTTATGGGGCCCAGCAAAGATTCAGCAAGACCCTACAGTGGATGTGCATGGGAGTGAGTTAAATCTGGATGAGATATGGCAGTAAGTGGGTAATGGGGAGGTGAGTTGGGGGTGTGTGACTTCTATCCTCACTCAAATATTAAGGTCTAAAAGTCCATGGGAGCTGCAGGTGCTCATCACCTCTGAGAATCAGGAGTTAGGGAGAGATTCTGCCCTCCCTCCCCCCCCCCCCGCCCTTGCTCCAGCCCCTGTATGCTGCTGCAGTGGTGAAGGGATTGCAAAGGCACTACAAGTGGTTGGGGAAGAATTGGCCCCATACCAAGCCCCTTGCAAGCCTCAGTCTATGGGGATGGGTGCAGAGCCAGTGGCGGGAGTGGGGAGTCTTAGTAGTGCCCATTGCTACAAAAGTCCCGGACTGTACCGCAGCCTGTAGGCAAACACTGTAAGGCTGCTGTAAATCAGAGCAACCCCAAAGCCTGCGTCAGACCCCAGTCAATCCTGGACCCGGGTGGGACAAAGGTGGCTTTAATCCACATTTGTCCCCCTCTTGCCCTCCCAGTCTGCACATACCTGTGCTATGCCTGCCATGTGGTGATGGGCACGGAATAAGAACCAGAATAAAAGAGACCAACAAAGGGTAAAATAATGGGGAGGGTGAATCCATCGTGACAAGCTGAGTCAGAGAGTGACTGATGTGCTGCTATGGATCTGCCTGTAGGAAAAAGAGAACAGGATGCTGAGAGCGAGCGAGTGAGAGAACAGAAGAGTGATTGTCTGGGGACATGGTTGTAGGTAATTCTTCCCTTTTTTGGCAATGCCGCAGCATATGGCACTGCAGAGGGGCCTCCTCACTTTGTTGGTATTACGCTCTTACAGAGTTCCTATAGTTCTTCCTCCTCAGGGTGGTTTTTCGCTCTCACTTTGGAAACCAGTCCAGCTCACTGGGGCTAGCAGGGTGGAGCCTGGAAGTATAGCCACAGGAGAACACAGCTTGCGTGCCAGGGGAGCAGGCCCCAGAAGTAGAGAGAGGCTTATGCTGCAATATAAAAACGGGACGTCTTGGATTTTGGAGAAGGGATGAGGAAGGAACATTCTGGGATTTAGGCAGTGGGGCATGTATAAGATCAAAAAGCCAAGCTGCAAAGTGGGGCAAAATGCAGGAGGCACAATCTGTTCAGGAGGATGGGTGAGCACTGCGGCCCTCATAAGGAGACGGGGTTGTCTGATAGATGAAGGGCCAGCGGGAGCTGGGTTCAGTTTGAAGGAGCTCCATTTAGTGAATTCCAGGTGGGCTGAAGCCAGGATATGTGGGGAGTGAACCAGAATACTGCCCTGCCTTCTCTCTGGCTGCCCATTGTGCCACTATAGTGAAACAATCTGGAAAGTCCCACCACCATCACAGGACTTTAGAACAGCTCCAGGAGAAAAACACCCTTCCCCAGGTTTTACATGAGACCCAGTGTGGGCTGGGGGCAGTCCTAGCTAGTTCTGCATAGACCTCCAGCTAGGTCAAACCTATTCAACAAATTTGCTAGTGCTTTTCGTTAACGCTGAGTATGTTAGCAAGGGTCCCAGTTCTGAGGGCCACCCATCTACTAGGTGTAGTGAATTGAAGGGATCAAGGTAAGAAATGGGGTCATCAGCACTTTTTCTCCGAAAACCTTTACCTACAAAATGTTGTGGCTTTATGGGGTATACAAACTCCACCCTGGGCCCAAAGGGGTTAAAAAACAATACTGGGCCCAGGTAGCCCCGTCTCTCTGGGCCTGCCGAGCATGCTCTGACTGGAGGAGCAGGTTAAAAGGTGCTCAGAAGCCCAGGCAAAGAGTGGTAACAGACTACAGGAGAGGGGAATACTTCTCCAGGAAGCCAGACAGAAGGTTGAGCCTGAGAGGGGACCACAGAGTGGGTAAGGCCCCCAGGCAGAGCCTTCTCCAATCACCCCCCGCCCCCCTTGAGAACCGCAGGGCCCTGCTCTTTTGGACTCTGACTATTTGGACTATAGGGGCCATGGCCCAAACTGAAGGAACATAGGTAGGAAGTAGACCAGAGAAGCATTCTTGTCCTCTCTGCAGAGAGGACCCTGCCAATGTTGCTTCCCACAGAGTCCTGGGCTGGGACCCAATGGGGAGGGAGCTATGGGTTCCCCTACCAGATCCTCTTAACGACTGTCATCCCATTGCAGGTGGAGGCCATAAGATTCCAAGCTTAGAGTCAGGAACCAAGCCCCTCTACTAACCTGGCAGAAACAAGGGGCTGGAGGTCAGGTGTGCTAACTGCTAGACCGCCCAGCCCTCCAAGCACCCTATCACTCATGCCATAGACTTTAACCACAGTGTCTTTAATTGGATCCTAATGACAGCAAGAAAATAAAATGGCAAAATAATCAAGATAGCACAGTAAGACGGTCACTTGTTTATAAGCTACATCCATCCCCACTTCATTCTTAGTCTTGGTCTCCCACCATCTTCCAGCTGCAACTGCTTCCACCTGACAAGTCTCTTTGAACTCTGCACCCAAAATGTTCCAGGTCTTAAAGATGCTGCAACCACATGAAGTTGCCTTGCCACATAAAGAAATGCCATTTTAATGACTGCTATCAGTCAGCTAGTGAGTGGCATAGCAACCAGCTTGCCTCTCTCCCAGACGGCTACTACTCCATCTGCTGGAAAAGCATGATGCCAGCTTTCCTGAGAGAGGCAAGTGACGACGACTGGCATTCCCTCCCCACCTTCATTAGGTGAAGGGCATGCTCCATCTTCAGTGACTGGCACCTCCATGCATCATCTCCATGCTTCCTGGAATATTCATCCAGTATCACTAACCAGAGTGACACTGGACCTCAGAACAAAGAAGGAGGTAGAGAGAAAACTCTTCAAAGTAAGAGTCGGAGTTATTGTACAGCTTAAAAGGGGAACCTGGGCATTCCTTATTTGTAAACTCCTCTTTCCTTCCCTGTTGTTTGTAATAACCCCTTGGCAGATTAGAACTGAAATCTGGTTTTATTTAAATTGCTCACCAGCTCGCACATGGGTTTGTTGTTGCAGGGCTGTACTTGAAGGCTGAGCTGCATGTTCCGGCTTGTTTTTGTAGGGTTGCTTATGATTGTTGATTTTTGTTATTCCACGGTTGCTCATGTGGGCCAGAGCTGTGTGTGTGGCGTTGCTTATTTTGGGCTCATGAGGGCTGGAGTTGCTCATGGCGCCATGTCATAGTAAGGTCATAGAGATAGCAAAAGCCCATTTTGATCTTAGAGTCAAACTTCTTGCCAATGGAGGATTGTTCCATGCAATATATGTTCTGTTTTATTCTGTCTAGTTTTAAAAATCATGTGATGGACTTCCACCGTTTCCCTTGGGAGATTATTCCACAGCTGAATAGATGACACTGTTGGGAAGGCTTCCATGATAGTCAGGCCAAACTTTCTGTTAATTTCATTCCAAACAGTTCCTCTCTCTCCTGAGTTTCTGCACCCTTCAGATATTTTCAGATTGTTATATCCTCTATTGATCTATCTGCCTAGGGCCTTATCTCCACAGGAAAGTTTTACCAGTTATACAGCTGTAACTGCCTATGTGGACACTCTTAGGCCTGGTCCACACTACCCCCCCCCCACACACTTCGGACTAAGGTACACAAATTCAGCTACATTAATAACGTAGCTGAATTCGAAGTATCTTAGTCCGAACTTACCGCGGGTCCAGACACTGCAGGCAGGCTCCCCCGTCGATGCCGCGTACTCCTCTCGCTGAGCTGGAGTACCGGTGTCGACGGCGAGCACTTCCGGGATCGATCCCAGAACACCGACTGCCTGCCGTCGGACCCGGAGGTAAGTGTAGACATACCCTTAAACTTAATCTTTAACATCTTAAACGTTTTCCCATAAATTAAGCAATATAAACTAAGGCCAGGTCTATACTGCAGACGTATGTCAGTATAACTACATCGCTCCGGGGGGGGGCTTGCTTATGACTTGCTTACAAAATCAGACATAAAAATACAAAAGTGTCACAGCCACTATTACTAAAAAATTGCTCACTTTCTCATTTTTACCATATAATTATAAAATAAATCAGTTGGAATATGAATATAAATATAAATATTGTACTTACATTTCAGTGTATAGTAGATAGAGCAGTATAAACAGGTCGTATGAAATTTTAGTTTGTACTGACTTCACTAGTGCTTTTTATGTAGCCTGTTGTAAAAGTAGGCAAATATCTAGATGAGTTGATGTACCCCCTGGAAGACCCCTGCGTATCCCCAGGGGGACACATACGCCTGGTTGAGAACCACTGGTCTGTAGTAACATTAGTCATCTCTAGCCATACAGTCCTTTAGCTAAGTTGTATTGGTGAAATTCTGACCCCATTCAGGTCAATGGCAAAACTCCTACTGACTGCAATGAGTTAGGATTTCACCGTATGTATTTAGCACACTTAGGACCCAGTCTAGCTCCCATGCAAATCAATGAGATCTCTCACTGCCTACAATGGGAGTTGGATCAGGCACTTAGGCTGAGATTTTTACAAGGGACTTTAAGTACCCAACACCCATTGAATTTTGATGGGAATTGATTGCTTAACTTCCTTAGTCTCCTTTGAAAATCTCAGCCTTAATTTTTCCTTATAAATCAATACAGTAACTCCTCACTTAAAGTAGTCCCAGTTAACGTTGTTTCATTGTTACGTTGCTGATCAATTAGGGAACATGCTCGTTTAAAGTTGTGCAATGCTCCCTTCTAACGTCGTTTGGCAGCTGCCTGCTTTGTCCACTGCTTGCAGGAAGAGCAGCCCGTTGCAGCTAGTTGGTGGGGCTTAGAACCAGGGTGGACCAGCAGCCCCCCTATCAGCTCCCTGCTCCCCTAAGTTCCCTGTGCTGCAGCTGCCCAGCAGGCTATCAATTGCCAGCAGTTCAGCTGTCCCTCCCCCCACTGCCATGTGCTGCTCCTGCCCTCTGCCTTGGAGCTGCTCCCAGAGACTCCTGCTTCCTGTGCAGGAGGGGAAGGGGGGGGCTAATGCCAGGGTGTCCCCCTCCCCTCTGCTCCTGCACCCCGCTTACCCCTTCTCCATATAGAGCAGGGGACAGAGAGAGAGAGAGAGCTTGGGACAGCAGCTGCTGTCTCAACTTAAAAAGACAATGCTCTTAAGACTGGGTCAGCTTACTTAAAGGGGCAGTGTGCATCTCTCTCTCTCTCTCTCTCTCTCTCCCACACACAAGGTGAGTGTCTGTCTGTCTCTGTCTGCTATGCTGTCTCCCCTCCCTCATGTTCGTGCTGCTTTGTGTGAGAGGCTACATTAACAATAATGTGTTAACCCTTGAGGGCTCAGCCGGGTGCTAGTTCATCATTTAGCAGTAAGGCATTTCTTGGGAAATATCCCTCCCTCTTCAACCCTCTAACTTCACCACCTCAACCAAGCTTCACAATCATCATAGCTGTGAACAGTATTAAATTGTTTGTTTAAAACATATACTGTGTGTATATCTATATAATATATAGTTTTGTGTCTGGTGAAAAAAATTTCCCTGGAACCTAACCCCCCCTATTTAAATTAATTCTTATGGGGAAATTGGATTCGCTTAACATCATTTCACTTAAAGCCGCATTTTTCAGGAACATAACTACAACATTAAGTGAAGAGTTACTGTACTTACAGCACCTTAATTACTTCTGTTGTTCTTCTCTAAACACCCTCCAATATCTTTCTGGTAATGAAATGACCACACCACAGATGAATTCAATATTCCACGTGTAAGTGTGCCAGAGCCATGCAGAAAGGAATTTATTAATTCTCTATATGTGATATGACGCCAATGTGTATTCAGCCCAAAACTGAATTGCCCTTTTTCTTCCTGGCTGCCACATTTGGATTGTAAAGCCAAGACTGACTTGCCACCCACGATTTCTTCTTCGTCTCTATTGCTTTGGGGTTCTCCCTCCTATTGAGCATCTGTGTTTCAGATTGCTTTCCCGCAGGTGTATTAGTTAGTATTTTCCTACATTTAAACTCATGTTATTTATCGTCTCTCCAGCCAAGTACCTGATCTGTTTAGGTCCCTCCTGACTTGAGCCCTAGAGCATGCATTGGCATGTGTGTTCGGTTCACTCATAACTGAGGGTTGGCGTTGGTATGGTGTTTCTTCTGAGTGCTGGAGGTGTGCCAAGCCCGCTTTCACTCTGGGGTTTCATAATAATATTGTGTTCGTTAGCTTGCCCAGGAGGAAGGATCATGGGGTTACAGTGGTGCCAATTAGCACATCTTGTGTTTAAAAATATTCACTGCCCATCTCTGAGGTGAGAGAAATCCTTTTTTGTTAATGATGTTTTCCTTTTGAAGCCTGGCAGCTACCGCAGCCAAGTTGGTTTCAAAGAGAGTCAGGAGAAGCAGCACAGCTTACCTAGGGGAAAGGTGCCAGGCTTCAGCAAGGAACAGCTCAAGTCATCCCAACACCAGGAGGCAAGAGCAGAGTTTGGGGGATGGAGCAGAGGGGAAGGAGATGGGTGGAGGGGGGAAGTAATTCATAGAGCCCCCCAAATGCTATTGGAAGCAAAGTCTCTGAAGAATCCTGTTCTGTATGGTGGGCAATGGAGCATCTCAAGTAAAATCTGTCCCATTCCCAACATCTGGGGACAGCTGGGAACGGTGGAGCTGTTTGTGTCATTCAGAGCCTGTGCTTGTGTGCCATTCTCTACAGCACCTGCTGCTGGGAGAGGCTGGGATTGGAGTAGGTTCCCCCACAAACAGTGCTCCAACACCATTCCTGACAGGGCTTCATGCTCAGGGACATCAACTCCAGAATGGCTACGAACCAGCCATTCCCTGCAGCGACGGATGTAGAGCACTGAAGCTCGTCCATTCCTGAGAACATTCTCCGCTGACATACCCTAGTGCTCATGACAACTGCAGACAATGAAACACAACAGAGACGTAAAGCAGCCCTGCTAGCCTCCCACCTGAAGGAGGGTTTAGAAATCAAGGTAAATTAAAGAAAATGGCTGGTGTCAAGTGCTTGTAAATCACTGTGTGGATGGTGAAATTTCAGGGCATTCAGTAGAGAGGCTGGGAACAATGGAAAGAACTCTGATGGCTCCCATGTAATTCCATAGCAAGAAGCCCAGCTGGAGTGCAGTTCAGCTGGTTCTGAAGTGCATCTGATTATGAAATTCACTCATTAGGGGGTTGTTGTTTTTAGGACTTGACACTTTGATTCCGATGGAAATGAAACACGCTGACGAAGAGTTTGAAAAGTCTCATCGAATCCTCCTGCTTCTTATCTGATTTCCTTATCATGCCCGTGTGCCCGTTTGGGGTTTGCGGCAAGTCACTGTGGCTCTTGATTGGTGATAGCCAATGAGGAAGAGGGCTCGATGCAGGAAGATGGCTGACGAGGAAGATGGCTTGATTCCTGAAGGGTTAAAATAATTAATTTACTGGATTTATTTAAAGTAAAGTTTTTACCTTGTTTTCTTTTTGTTTTGTTCTGTTTTCATACGTCATACGTCTCTTCGAGTCCCCACCTGTGCTGGCCCGGAGACAGGAATCAAACAAGGAAATGGGGAATTTAAAAACAGCTGTGTTTCTTTTTTTTTGCTTTCCCACCTCACCCCTTCCCATGTGCTGAACTCTCTCCTTCCCTTTCCGTTAGCTTCTCCTCAGGCCATCGCAGCTTGGTCAGGTTGAGCGTTGCATACATTTCATTATACTTCCCCCTTCAGCTGACATTTGTGATGGGCTTGGGGGATTTTTGCTAGCTGTTAGTGGACGCTCTTGACAGTTTGTTTAACTCTGCACTGTTTAGATGAACATGTGGACTTACACCTTCAGAGCAGCCTATGTCTGCTTGCCAAGTCCTCTCTGTCAGCTCTCTCCCTGCAGAGTATAACCACAGCCTGGAAATACCCCAAAATTCTTTGCAATGTGCGGCGTTGCTGTAGGGTTTAACTACAGAGACCACCATGGTAAATGCCCATGTCTGAGTGCTGACAAAATGTCCTAGCCCATGGGCTGGTGATTATTTTTGTAATGGAAAAGATCCTTACCTGCTAGCAGGTAGAACTTCGGGTGGAATCACCACTTACTAGCGAGACCAGAAGGCTTTCCTCATGCAAATACATGATATTGCTCTAGGACTGACCCTTGCTTAAAGGATTGTTGGCTTAGTCAGTCAGTAAGTGGGTCACGTTCACTGAATATATAACTGAAAGCAGGGTGTCTTTGGCAGGCCCTTTGCACTGAGGGATGTCACGATATTACAATTAGGAGAGAGGAGACTTTATGCATATGTCATGCCTATATGGAAAGCCCTACACCTCCACTTCCTGTGGTGATCGATGGGTTGGCCAACCCCCAAGCATTCAAAATCATGAGTCGAGTCCCCAAAGATCATGAGATTGGCTTAACAATAATGAGGTTTTTAAAAAAGGGGGCCCTTCCTGTTTATCATCTGGTTTCTGAGCTTCTAGGGTGAACTTGGTGTGACGTGACGCTCCATATTCTTTATAGAAATATGCTTATGATATGAATATGGCATAATATATGCAAGATGGCTCATGTAAGATATCATTGGAAAGATTATGATTTACTGAATGCGATTTTCCAATGTGTATGCATGTATCATGTCTGTATCTGGAGTTAGGAATATTGACTATGTAACAATTACATCTATGGTTATACTTGGAGACACCCACCAGACAGTAAGCAATCAGCCTTAATGGGTTATTAGGAAAAAGACAATGAGTCTTCGAAGATGCAGATCCCCCATCTTCCGGGAGTTCCTTCCTGTGGACATTGCAAATAAATCTGGTTTCATGGTTGCTTTGACACTGCAAGGTCAGGTGATAATGTCACCTGGTAAAAAGTACCACATTGGACACTTCTGGTACTTTTCCACTGGAAACAAAGGCTTCCTGCCTTATGTAAATTCTATTTAAGGCTGGGGAGTAAGGCAAACAGGGCTCTTCCTGCCCAAGAAGAAAGAATGCTGAAAGTACCTGAAGAGACAAAGGAAATGAGCTGTGGGAAAGGCAAGGACTGAATCCAGACTAAGACAGGAGTCTAATCTGTAAAGAGAAATAACTGGAGCTCTAAACTACAAAAACTCTGAAACTTGCCTAAAACAACATTTAGGGTGAGAAGTTACATTTTGTTATCTATTTCTTGAGTGTATTAAGCCTAGTTTGTGTGTTTCATTTAATTTGCTCAGTAATCTGCTTTGTTCTGTTTGCTATCCCTTATAATCATTTAAAATTTACCTTTTATAGTTAATAAATGTATTTCTTGTTTATAACATAACCCAGATTGTGTAATTCATAGCGGGGGGGCGGGAGGGGAGTTGTGCATATCTCTCCACATTGAGGGAGAGGGCGAATTGTGTGCAGATCTTTCTATATAGTGCAAGACAATATTATCTTGGGTTTACTCCCCAAAAGGGCGTGTGCACTTGAGTGCTGGGCAATTTCCTACCTGAGACTTCTCAGAGAGAGCTGTTTGCAGACTGTGTGTGATTCTACAGGTGTGTCCCTACCTGTGTGTGTGCTGCCAGAGGCCGGAAAGCCTGATTCAGCAAAACGGGGAGAGGGAGCCCAGGCTAGTTGAGCAGGCGGGCTCAGTGAAACCTCAGCGCATCGGGTGGCATCCCGGACCGAGAGTGGGGGGGTCCAACCCATCACACTTGGGTCACATTTCTAAGCTTTTCGCTGAAACCATTCGGTCTAGACACCTTGTTTTTTAAATGAAAGCTGAGATTCTCCAGAAGTGAGGTTTTTACCCATGAAAGCTTATGCCCAAATAAATCTGTTAGTCTTTAAGATGCCACCAGACTCCTTGTTGTTTTTGTAGATACAGACTAACATGGCTACCCCCTGATACTCCTCTAATCATATGAATCTAGAGGCTGGGACTTTATGAATAGCACCAGATATTTCAAGACTTACAGTAAAATCACAAGAGTTTGCAGCATTGCTGTGTTAATGTTATGCTGAATCTGTTTTCGGTGTATGGTCTCTTTAAATCCCTAAGAAGGCAGCCTGGTTGTCCATTTTAAGGTTATATGCAGTGTTGTGATACTCTCAGTACATTTCCCAGATATAAAGAAGATCTCTGTCTAAGCTTGAAAGCTTGTCTCTCTTACCAGCAGAAGTTGGTCCAATAAAAGCCATAACCTCACCCACCTTGTGTTTTTTCATTTTTCATTTTGAGGCTGTCCATATTGGAGATCAGTTTTAGCTTTGATCAGATGCAGGGCATTAGTGAGTCACTGTCCTCCCTCTGTCACGGTGACTTTGGAATTCTTCTCCAGTTGTTTTCTTTCATCTGAAATAAAATGCATCTAGATACAGACTGAGGCTCCTGAGCCTCAAAAGGCTCTTTAATGTGTCTCCTGCAGCTCTTTGCAGCACATGATATTACAACACTGATTTAATTATTAACCAGTCAGGATGCTTTTACTATGTTGTTAACTAATTGTAGATGATAAAATAATAATACTTGGTCAGTCATTTTGCTGTGAGAATTACATATAGAAGCTAAATATTTACCCTGTCATACTGTTTATATAGGAATACATAGCCATATGAAACAATGAATTCACACTACTGTGACTCTTCTGGGTAATGTTGATTGCTAATTTGGCTCCTGAACCACTGAGGTCTGAGTATCGCTGCTCTACAACAAAAGACGCAGGTTGTTCTGTGTGTCTGAAAATACAGAACAGGCACCCCCAAGGATGCAATGAGCAAATGTGGTCAAAGAAAGCAATACCCTGCTCTCACGCCAGGCACCACCATGCTCCAGCAGACCCACTTGGAGATCAGTGTGCAGATAGACAAATGTTCCTGGCCTCTCTCTGCCTTTCTCCTTTGTGCGGGGTGGGGAGAGAAAACAGCTTCTTTACTGTTTAGCGTCTAAATCGCCAAGCTTCCAAGTGGCAAGGAGAGCAAAACACAGTCACGTTTACTCTAGACTTTGTGCCTTGTGTCCTCAGAGCTGCGGAGCTGCATTTCAGTGAAGTAGTCGCAGAGACTAGTAGCAGTAACATGCCCACCTCGTCCAACAGCATTTCAGTCCAGTCTCACCACAGTGGTGTGGTTTTGGGGTTTTTTTGTGTGCACCTGTTTAAGTGCTGTGACACTTGGCTGTGGATGCTCATGTTTGGCTGATGGCATGGTGGGAAATGGCTTGCATGGATGCCTTTCCAAGAACAGGGCTGGTCTGTTGGCAGAGGGCGGTGCACACACAAGCTTGCAATCCCACCATGCAAGCGGCAGTGAGATGTGACTGAAGAGGGCAAGGGCTGTGCCAGGAAGAAAGTGCCGTAGCTCTGGCAAACAGATTGCCTCCGTTTAACCCCACAGCACTCAATTGAACTGTAACTAACTAAAGCAATTCTTCTGCCAGAAGGCAAGTGCCCCACTGCACCTTCCAAACCTGCTTATGGTTGCATAAGACTGGAACTGCAGAGTCGGAGGTTGCTATGACAACTTCCATCCCCGAGTCTCCGTCTCCCTCTTGGTAGAAAACTTTGTGTGTGTATGTGTGAAGGAGAGAGAGAGTAGAGCACACACTGTAGTGATGGACAAATAACTCCCTTGTTTGGGGGGGCTGTGATGCTCCCCGAATTGTGAGGCACCTTACCACTACCTGCCCTTTGCATGAAGCGGTCTTCTCTGTGCTTGCTGTGGATCAGCTCCCTGAAACCAAGAGCCTCTGGCAGCACAAGCACAAGGAATACTCATGCTAGTATCCAGGCCTCTGCAGACCTTGCACTCTCCATACAGGTCGCGACAGGCACACGCCAACCGCTGAATACTGGGAGGGTTCCCTGCAGTGTCTAGAACTGAACACTTTCAGAATAACTGGGCCTCCTGTCCCCCCAGGAACAACACACACCAGTGTGTAAGATTCAACTCAGGACCAGCACTTTGCTTAGCAGCACAGCACTGATGTATTTATTGTGAAAACAAGAATAAGTTTATCATCAAAGGGCAGAGTCAAGTCATAAGGAGTACGAATGTTGGCAACAAGTGGCCACGTGTCAAATAAAGTCATAACACGCTTACATTTCTTTGGGCAGGAATCATGTTTTCAAGCTTTTCTTTGCAACTATGAGGGCTAGAAACATAAAACTTAAAATTTAAAATTAAATCTGAGGGTTTCACATCATCACATTAATAAAAATTTAAAAATTGGGATCTGGGGCTTTAAGCAAAGCACCAAATATTCTGTAGCTCACAATAAAATTGTAAGAGTTGGCAACAGTAATGTCAGGTGGCACTGCAAAGTTGGACTGAGGTTCATTGGCAAGGCTGTTTTTGTGAGCTGGAGGGTTCGGGAAGGGGATTAGCAGGGGGTGATGTGGGGTGAGGATTTAAATGCACTGGCAGAGCTGTCGGAGGGGGTGGGTCTCAGGGCTAGAATAGTAGGGGAACTGCAGGTCATGATTTAGGTGCATGGGTAGAACAGGGAGGAGTGCCCAGGATTGAATTAACAGGAGGCTGGGACAGAGGTCACTAGCATGGTGAATGTGAAGTTTGTATAGTGTCTTCCCATCTGGGCTATTTGTTACCTCAGTTTCATGAGCATCGATTTCACCTCAACATTCCAGGTAGCATGTCCTTTGCAGATGTCTTTGGCTTTCAGTCCTCATTGAGCACGTATTGTCACCAGCCAGGGGGAACTGAAATGCAGTATGTATCTCTCTGTATATCTGTGTCTCTTTCTCTGGGATTAAAATAGAATAAAGTGCTTTTCAAAGAAACTAGCAAGGAGGGTGAGGGTTTTTTTTTTTCCAGGTGGCTATATAAGCTTTCTAGAGCCAATCTCCCCTCACCTCCCGCCCAAAAAAATCAATATTAACTTCATTAACTTTCTTTCTACAGTCTTTTCTTAAGGCAGGGACAGGGAAGTAAACTGCAAATGCCCAAATGGAGAAATAGAGTAAGACGGTAGGACCCTTGATGCAGAGAGATAATTCAAGGGTAGATTAGCTGTGTATTATGTGGAGCAGAGGTAGGATTGCCAATTGTCTAATCACACAAACCCAAACACCCTTGCCCAGCCCCCTTTCCCGCCCCTTCCACGAGGCCCCGCCCCACTCACTCCATCCCCTCTCCCTCCATCACTCGCTCTCCCGCACCCTCACTCACTTTCACCAGGCTGGGGCAGGGGGCTGGGGTGCGGGAGAGGATGCGGGCTCTGAGCTGGAGCCAAGGGGTTCAGAGTGTGGGAGGGGGCTCTGGGCTGAGCCTGGGGCAGGGGGTTGGGATGCAGGAGGGGGGTGCGGATGCAAGCTCTATGTAAGGGGACTGTTGCCCCCTTACTAACATTCAGTGGGGGTGTTTTGGTTGGCTAGCTCCCAGCACTAAAAGGGGAAGGGTCGATGGGAAATCAGGAGCCTGAGACTGACAGTCCCCAGGAATAATGGGGAGAGGCCAATGCTCCAGATCAGCCTGATTGACAGGGCGGGCAGGCTAATCAGAGAGTCAGGAAGCCAGGGGGTCCCGTCCTCCATGTGAGCTGGAATTGCCTGGGTCAGACAGAGTGGGGCCGAGCTAAGGAGAGAGCAGGGGCCCGAGCTAAGTTGCTGGGAGCAGAGCTGCAGCCCCAAAGCCAGAGCACAGCCCAGAGAGAGCAGAGCTGCCCTGGGAGGAGAGCTGCAGCAACCACAGCCAGAGGGACCAGAGAGGCAGCCAGGAAGCAGGTCAGAGCTGGGAGCAGAGTCACAGAAGCAGCCTGCAGAGCCGACCTGTGCTGGGGGCAGAGCTGTAGCAACCAGAGCCAGAGCAGCAGCCCAGGGAGCTGAAGGCAGAGCAGCAGCAGCCGTGCTGAGGCAGAGTGGAGCTGGGGCTGGGGCTGGAGCAGTCCGGAGCTGGGTGCGGTGAGCAGCTGGGGAGAGTGAGGGGGACCCTGGGCAGCAGGCCCAGCGCAGGGAGACACCTCAGCCAAGAGGCTCTGCAGGCCAGACTTGGAGGGGGATCATAACTCTGACAGGGCGGGGGTGATGCTGGGAAAAAGGGTCCTGCCACCTAGAGCTTGAGAGCGTGTGGCCACCACCAGAGCAAGTGTCCAACCCACAGCGTCTCTGCAGCACAGCCAGGGCCTGAGAAGGAGCCTGGGACCTACAAGGAACAGACTGTGAACTGCCCTGACATTCCAGAGACACTGTTTGTGATGTTCCCTGCCACAGAGCGGAGTGACGTGTTTTCCTTTAACTTTTCCCATTTTTCCTTATTCTTTTTTTAATTGTTAATTAAACAACTTGTATTTGCTTTAAATTGTATGAAATGATCAGTGGGTCAGGGAGGTGCCCAGTGCAGAGAGAGTACCCCGGAGTGGGGACACCCTAGCCCCTGTCCTGGGTGACCACAGCAGGGTTGGGGGTCAAGACCCCCAGGAATCTTGGGCCCAGCCTTGTCGGGGTTTACGAGGACTCTGCCAGACAGGAGAGTGGAAGGGAAGCCCTCCAGGGCAGGGAGGCCTCTGGGTAAAGGAAGTGGGAGCGAGGACTCAGATCCTTTCGCTTGCCCACTTCACCGGGGTAGTGCAGAAGCCAGGAAAGTTCCCCACAATAGCGGGACCATTCCCCCGCTTACATCTAGGAGAGAGTCAGGGTGGTGGAGGGGGCTCAGGGCTGGGCCAATGGGAGCTGCAGAGTTGGCGCTAGGGGCGGGGGCAGCACACGGAGACCTGCCCACTCCCAGGGGCCGCAGGGACGTACTGGCCACTTCTGGAAGGGGTGCGGGGCCAGGGCAGGTAGGGAGCCTGCCTTAGCCCTGCTGCGCTGCCGGACTTTTAGCAGCCTAAAATCTCCTGGTTTGGCTCCAGTAGCCTCTGGGAGATAGAGCCTGATTCCAAGAGACTCCTGGCGAAACAGGGAGGGTTGGCAACGCTAAGCAGAGATGAATATACACAGTTCATGTCCTAATTAGCTGTAAAATGGTATTCTGCACTGCACAAATGCTCATAGTTTCCCTCTTTCCTTTCTTCTCCTTGTTTTGTCCTAGAGTTCTAATCCCCGTATAAATTGTAGCTCGCTTTCCCTGTGCTCTAGCACTGCAAGGAGTGGGACTCCAGTTAGTTAGTTTGATACTAATTAAAGTTGTTTCTGCTGTTCATTTAACAGATGCAGTCCTCTTCCATTTTTAAGGAGAGCGGTGGTCACAGCCAGTGGGAGCTTTTATTAATTCAGTAGTCTCTGGCACTGAAGGCAGAAAGTTCTGTTGCTAATTGGATTATTGTGGGATTATTTGGAGAGGAGAGAAGCTTCTCAAAGCAGAGGAAGGTCAGGAGTATATGGAAGTGAAAAGAAGGTAACAATAACTTTGTACTACACATGTTCTGTGAACTTTGATCCAGAACACACAGAAAGCACCTTGGGTCTGATTCCCTATGGCCCTGCACTTTGTATGGTCACTTACACACATAAACCACTGCTGTGTCAGAGTGGTAGCAATTTACATCATTTATATAGGCTCTAGTTTAATCACAAGTTATTGGGGCTTGATGCAGGCATCACTGGGTGTAATTGCATGGTGTGTGTTATGCAGGAGGCCCAATTGCATGATCAGAATTGTTCCTTCTGGCCTTGAAATCTATTCATTTAAAGAGCGAGGCGATGGTGAAGTTGGCCCCATGTCGGCACAGCTGTTTGTAGCTTTCATTATGAAACCTGAAACTGGGCCATATTCATCCAGAGCTAGATTTCATTCAAAGCTTGAAATTCAGACCAGGCTTGCAGACAGGCTCACAAACATTGGAGCAGCCCTGTTTCCTGAAAATTAGAGCTTGCAGATGAGCTCCATATTGAATTTTTGGGGCTTGTTCAAACTTCAGATCAAACCCTGGAGGCAAACAAATTCACACAGTCCTTCTGGTAGGTACCCTACATCTTCTACTTAATAATATAGTGCTCTGTTTTAGCACTGCCAGCTCTGATTTTATTGCATATCTAGTGATAGTTGACATTTCACTTAAAACCCCAACTTTTTTAAAGTAAGATTTTAGCCCTTTTATTTTCAAAGGAAAGCTTGAAAATGTGACCCCAATGTACCTAAAGGCTCAAAAAATCAAACAATAAAAAGAACCCAAAATAATTTTTTATCTCATTATTTTGGGGGGAGGTTGACTCATAATTTTTGAATGCTTGTGGCTGGCATTGAAGTTGACAATGCTGCATTTATAACAACTGGGCCAAAGTGGCTTTGTTCCATATGAAGAACAGGAGTACTTGTGGCACCTTAGAGACTAACAAATTTATTAGAGCATAAGCTTTCGTGGGCTACTACCCACTTCTTCGGATGCATATAGAGTGAAACATATATTGAGGAGATATATATACACTGAAACTTGTTCCATATGAGTTATCAGTTCTCCCCCAGACTTTCATACCACGTGGACTGTTATTCACTCATGCACTAACTTACCTCCCAGGGTAAGCGTTCAGACTTTGCAATTAGTTTTCCTTGTAGCCTCTCTCTGTGCTGATTATGCCTGGTCTGAAGGTTCAGACCCAGCACTGGAGTGGTTGGGAAACAAGGTTTCTATTCCCACTTCTCCCACTTGATTCACTGTGTGACCTTGAAAAAAACAGCTTGCCTCTCTGCCTCAGTTTCCCCATATGGCAAAAGAGACAAATATTTGTGTAGTTGTCTCATAGGAGGGTCTGAGGCTAAACTCATGGCTGTTCATAAAGCATCCTGTGGTATTAGTAAAAGCTGATAGAAGTCCAAGCATTACTATTATTTATGAGTATGGCTGTCATTTTGCATCTTGAGTACATTATTGCTGTGCTTAAAAAAAAAAAAAAAAAACAGGGTGCAGAGAACACGAACAAAACATGGACAAAGGGTACTTCTGAGCTATTCTTTTTCCAGGAATTATAGGTAGTCACAGACTTCAATTAAAAAAACCAGAGGTATTTAATATTGTGACAAAGTAATGAGGCATTTATTTATCCCAAAGGCCTGCTTATTTTCATAATAAAAGGAAAAAATGGTAGGGAAAGAATACATAGAAATGGCACAGCTGTGAGATAGTCCAGCAGTTCTATGGGACAGGAATGGGAGGGTAATTGAGGACATTCACCTAAATCACTGAGACATTGAGCCTGATTCACTGCCGTCTATTTTTAACCCTGGTATGACTCCATTGAAACCAAGCGCCAAGGTGAAATCCATGGATCTGCAATAGTATAACATTGGAGCAACATGGTGGTGAAGCCAGCTTCAGGGAGGAGGCCAAGGGGGATAACAAAGGGATTAATTATCCTTAATAACAGGGAAATCTGGTCCTCCGACACTGACTTCAGGGAGAAAGACCAAGGGAAGTGTCAAAGGGATTAGAACCTCAGTTGCACCACCCACCAGTGAGGTATCTGCTCCAGGAAGCAGAGAAGCAGGGTTGAGAAAAGTCCATCTCTCAGTCACAAAGAACACAGATTTGGCAGTGTTCCTGCTAGAAGAAACCATCTGCAAAGTATTTTCTGGAAATACGTTCATCTCCCGAAGGCACAGGAGGGGGTGAACGTGGAAAGGTTTTTTTTTTTTTTTTAATAGATTTTAAAAACCTAGATCCAAGAAAAGCATTTTTTTTTATAAGCTGCTTCCCCACCCAGTAGTGCTCCATCCAGTTTGCAGGGCAGATGAGCTTCAGAATATGAGTATTTACACTGTCCCAATTTATGTAGCAGCAGCAGAGCTGCCTGGGCTATAACAGACGTTTCTTAATGGGGACCAAAATAGAACTACCTGCCAGAGACCGCATCACATGTGCTGCAGAAGGCTGTGGTGTTTTACTCAATGCTTCATGCATTTTTCATGTTTTTCAGATTGTTTCTATGCAGTTTGTTTTGTCTCTGTTTTCCCACCTCCCTCCCATCTTATCAGGCTTTAGTATGCTTTTGTTCTGATGCTTTCAAGTGATCCCCTGTATTCACCTCTTCACCCGACTTCTCCATCAGTTCCTCACACTCCTGTTGTAACTAAACGTTTTCTGGAAGGTTCCAACCCTGACAGGAGGTGATTGGGAGAGAGGGGGAAAGTAGGGTCACAAAATGGAGTGCCAAGGAGTAATAACCAGATAACCCAGTACTGTGGAAAAGGCCAGGTAGCTGCCATTTCCCCCTCTCTGTATGCAGCTCCTGGATGGAAGAAGCCAGCAGGACCCCTGGGGAATGGAGTCTGTGGAACCCCTCATACCATGCTGCACACCCACAGTTACTGGCCTGCAGGACTCAAGAGGGAGAGGTGTGCACCCCTCCTTGCTCCCATATGCACAATTGTCTGCCTGAAGAAATGGGTGTTGGAAAGAGACTGAAACTCATGACTTGTGCCTGCTCCTACACGTTCATGAAGGGCTTCTACACAGTACAGTACTTTGTACTCAGTGTCAGAAGAGAACAGGGCTTCTCCTTCAGCAGAGAATGCCTTAGATGTCACCTACTACAAGATAGGCCCAACAAAGAAAGTAACAGAATGCCACTAGCTGTCACCTACAGCCCCCAACTAAAACCTCTCCAGCGCATCATCAAGGATCTACAACCTATCTTGAAGGATGATCCCTCACTCTTACAGACCTTGGGAGACAGGCCAGGCCTCGCCTACAGACAGCCCCCCAACCTGAAGCAAATACTCACCAGCAACTACACAACAAAAACACCAACCCAGGAACCAAACCCTGCTACAAACCCCGATGCCAGCTCTGTCCACATATCTATTCAAGGGACACCATCATAGCACCTAACCACATCAGCCACACCATCCGGGGCTCATTCACCTGCACATCTACCAATGTGATATATGCCGTCATGTGCCAGCCATGGCCCTCTGCCATGTACATTGGCCAAACCGGACAGTCTAAATGCAAAAGAATAAATGGACACAAATCTGACATCAGGAATCATAACATTCAAAAACGAGTAGAAGAACACTTCAATCTCTCTGGTCACTCAATAACAGACCTAAAAGTTGCAATTCTTCAACAAAAAAACTTCAAAAACAGACTCCAACGTGAAGCTGCAGAACTGGAATTAATTTGCAAACTGGATACCATCAGATTAGGCCTGAATAAAGACTGGGAGTGGTTGGGTCATTACAAAATCTAAACGTAATTTCCCCAATACTAATTTCTCCCTACTGTTACTCACACCTTCTTGTCAACTGTCTGTAATGGGCCACTCTCTTACCACTTCAAAAGTTATTTTTCCTCCCTTGGTATCCTGCTGTTAATTGATTTATCTCATTAGACTGACCTCACCCTTGGTAAAGCAACCCCCATCCTTTCATGTATTTATACCTGCTCCTGTATTTTTCACTTCATGCATCTGATGAAGTGGGTTCTAGCTCACGAAAGCTTATGCTCAAATAAATGTGTTTGTGTTAGTCTCTAAGGTGCCACAAGGACTCCTTGTTGTTTAGACCACTCTATTTTCCTTCATCAGGGCAGGGGAGATTATAAACCAATGAACTTGGTCCACCAATGGGAGTATAGACACTGATTTCTTTACCCTTAGCTCTATAGCCCTCCTTAGGATAGGGGAAGAATAATACTTTGTATTTCCCTGGCACCTTCTATCCAAGAACCTCAAAGAGCTTTACAAACATAAAGGAATGTAGACTTGCAACTAGAGATGGCTGAAAACTTTCATTCACAACTTCTTTGATGAAAAATGGCTTGTTTCTAAACTGAAAACTTTTGCAAGAAGTTTTAGTTTTTACATTTTTTCCATTTTTTTTAACAAAAAACAAATATTTTGAATTAGTTTTTCTTTCTCCCAATTCCCCCCGCCCCTGATGTTGATATTTGAAGGGGTGGGGTGTTCCTCATTTTTCTGTTTTCTTCCCATTTTCCACTCTGTAACTTTTCTGAATACACAAAGGAAACTCTAAATCTGCCACTGGGTAACTTTTCAAAGATGGGCAAAACATTTTGAAAAGCTGGAGTGGCAAAAGGAAAAAAAGGCTGTCTGTGCACTTTGGGGAGGTAAAATCTGGGCATCCTTCATTTTATGCACTCAGTGGCCAAATGAGAGACCCAGGGGGAAATGAAAATTCATTTTTGTTGCATGAAAAATTGTTCAATTTCAAACCTCGTGAATCAGAAACAACTTCAGAATTTTTCACAAAATTGTTCCTCCCTTTTTCAACCAGCTTTATCCAGTCTCCCTGTGAGACAGGTGACTATTATTCTGTTTTACACCCAAGGCCAGTAAGGCACTGAGAAATCAAATGACTTATCTAAGGTGACACACATAGTCTGTGGCAAGTCTAGGAATAGAACCCTGGCTGTCTCCCAGGCTTGCATCTTATCCTTCCTCCTGTTCTAGGTTAACGCTGTTGATAGCCACTTATTTCCCCATGTTCATGACTAATTGTAACCCACCCCCCCTTGAGTGTCCTTCACTAAGTTGAATTAGCTGGGGGCTCTCATCTGTAGGGCTACCCAACTTTGTGCTGCTTATAGTAAGTGTGACATGTAGGGGTGCCAACCCTCCAGGATTAGGTCATATGATGAAACAGCTCCAGGAATACTTCCAACCGAAATTGGCAGCTCTACATGGGGTTGGGGAAAAGAGATGCAGCTTGTTGTCTCCTGTGTAATAACTTTTCAGTTATTCAGGGAGGGGCCATAAGCAAGTGAAGTGAATACGAGAAGGGTGGAGGGAAGAGCAAAGATAGGGGGGTGGGAGAATGAGTCTGGTACATTGAATAATGAAGGAGATTAAAATGAATGGGAGAAGAGAGAAAAGCTGATTTAAATATTTAATTTCTCATGTGTTTGCATTGAAAAGGAGACGAAAACCTTGGAACATCCTTTGTCTTGAACTAATTGTGTTCAGTGGTGAGAGGCATGCGATTGTCATTTCCCTCATATCCCTGGTTAAGAGAGAACAGACGGGGTCTCACTTCATTGGACCACTAGTCCATTAAGTCAGCATCCAGTATTCAGCACTGGCTGATGCTTCAGCAGAAGTACAATAACAATTATTGCACCTAGCCTATTGTGCAATGCTGTATTGTGATCCTGTAGCAATGAGGTGATGCCGCCATCCTGTTTTGGGAGCACTGCATCTTTAAAAGTGGAGGAGCCTCCCTGCAGCTGCTATTTTGTGCTTTGGTTCAAATGCAGAATATTACAGAGCAAGTCACTTTGCTTTCTGCCTGTCATTTAGATTTGGAAGCAGTCAGTTTGAACTGCACTTTTCTCTGGCTTTTCACTTCTCCACACCCCTTCCTCCTTTATTAGAAAAGCCTCTGAGGTTGGAACATGGAGCTTCTCCCATCACCATGTTTGTTCTCCTTCCCTTGACCCTTATTGGTAAATTTTCCCTCTCTGCTCTGCTGACCTATTTTTTCCCAGTTGATCTGAAATGAGCATGGCACTTTTGCCCATCAGCAACCACTGCATCCTGCACAGCACGTTCTGCTGCAGAGACAACTTCATTTATGCACCAGCATCAGTGAGTGATCTTGGTGTCATAGTTCAGTGTATAGATGTGTTCGTTGCTGCAGAGCCAGTATATGGAGGAAGAAACATTATTTTTGTGGGCCCGGACCAAATAATGGCTACTGGTTTTGTTCAAATGATAAGAATCTGAAGCACTGTTCCTTTTTCCCTATCTCTCTTACGCTGTCAATATGACCAAGAAGGGGTAGGCGGAGCTCCCTCCAGAACCTGTTGATGCTAGCCGCTAATTGGCCAGAGAGAGACAGAGAGCTGTTTGAGATGTGGAATTTTGTTTCTCTTATCTTGGGCATAATAACCCAGCCTTCTTTCTTTGGGCTCTACACTGCTATGGGATCTGTACCATAGTGAGTGTGCTTGCATTCAGTATCATGCAACGTGGTTTTCTTACACACGTTAGCTGGCTTCGTGTTCTGGATCACAAGTCAACTATGTACATATACAATGCACTTATATGGCCCCCATTACCATAGTATCTGACTCACACTCACAATCTGTGATGTGTTTATCCTCACAATACTCCTGGGGGGAAGAACAGTGCTACTATCCCCATTCTACACATGGGAACTGAGGCACAAAGGGAGGGATCCACAACACATTGCAATGCTGAGTGTCACAGCACTTAACCTATAGGCACCTAAAACAAAACATAACAAAAAAATCTCAGGAACACCACTGTGATTCAGAAAGCCTGAGTTAGGCAGCTGGGCTCCCTGTATAATGACTGGGGAGAGAGAGGCACCTTAGAATCTGATCCACAAAAGCCAGCATGCTAGATGGGGATCCACCTAAGCTAGCCAATGGGGGATGCTGATGAGAGGAGTATGTACTAAGCCGCACCGCCTCGCAGAGGATGTTGTGAGGTCCAAGAATATAACAGGGTTCAAAAAAGAACTAGATAAGTTCATGGAGGATAGGTCCATCAATGCTCTTAGCCAGGATGGGCAGATGGTGTTCCTAGCCTCTGTTTGCCAGAAGCTGGCAATGAGCAACGGGGGATGGATCACTTAGTGATTACCTGTTCTGTTCATTCCCTCTAAAGCACCTGGCATTGGCCACTGTTGGAAGACAGGATACTGGGCTAGACGGACCTTTGGTCTGACCCAGTAGGGCCATTCTTATATTCTTATGAGATAGGCACTTACCTCTGCAGGCAATCCATGAATAGGAACCAACCATTGGGAGTCAGACAGCGTAAGCACCTAAAACATTTCTTGTGGGAATGGGTTAGGCATCTGCTTTGCTCTGCACTAAATAGCCAGTGGTGGTGGTGTTCACCTTATAACTTTAGAGCACTCACCTGGAAGGTGGGACCCATGTTCAATTCGCCTCCCCCATCTCTGCCAGAGGGGGAAGAGAAGATTTGAACAGGGGTCTCCTACCTCTCAGGAGCGTGCTCTAAACACTGAGTATGGGATATTCTGAGGTAGGAGGCCTTCCTCACTCTGTCCTGTTGAACCTGTTCCCCTGTGGATAAATGAGTGATTGGAGCAAGGGGACTGGTCCCTTGGTCTCCCACCTCCTAGGCAGGTGGACTACAGAGTCATTCTCACTCTCTTGCTGGCTCTCTGGCTCTATTTATCCACAGTGGAACAGTCATTTGTGAGTGGGGTCAGAGAATGAATGACTATAGACAGGTTCTCAATCTCCTGTTCAACTCCTTTCTCCCCCTTTGGCAGAGAGGGGGAATTGAATCTGGGTCTCCTCCAGCCCCAGCGAGTGCTCCAACTTCTTCTTAACGTATGCACAACATGCCTCAGGTGGCACGTGACCAGGATTCCTCACCGAATTTGGTCCAATGGTTGGATCATTAGCTTCCCTGGCCCAGCTCATGTACTGACGGGGAGCACGACGTGAACACTGATCCATGCCCCCCAGTGCTCCCACTAACGGGATACAAGGTATAAAGTGAGTGGTAGCCAAATGCTCCTGGTTCATGCATCCTTCTGGGGCTTAGGTGGGAGATAGGTGTCTGGATGCCTAGAGTAGGGCAATGTACATGCCTCAGAGTCTAAAATTTTGGTGCCTAGGGAACTCTGACAGCAGAAAGATAGGCACTGAGTGAGGTAAGCCAGTAACCAAGCAGCAGTTTTGTGGGTCACAGTGGTGCTGCATGCAAGGACTTAGGAGCTTAACTGGTGCCTAAATTGCTTCCTGGGTCTCATACAGAGAGATTAAGTGACTTGCCTAAGGTCACACAGGAAATCTGTAGCAAAGCAGGGACTTGAATCCTGGTCTCCTGAGTCCCAGGCAAGCACATGAACCACTGGGCCATCTTTCCTCTTATGACCTGTGTGACTATGCTAGAAAAATATAAATAAAAATCAAAGTGCTATTCATAAAGATGTATAGTTTATTTTTACTTTATTAATACAATTGATTGTTTTATTACCCATTTGGTGACATCAAATGGATCCAAGGGCACCTGACAAAATCTGTTCAGATTATCTCTTGATATAATTGCAGGAACTGATTTGCAAGTCTGGAAATCTTTTATCTTACCTAGGTTCCCATCCAGCACCCATCAACATGGTATCTGGGCACCTTTCAGGAAAAGATATCTAAATCCAATTTTAGTTTTCATGAAGAAGGCTGTCTTTCAAGCTGTAACCTTGCTTTTGTTTATCTGCTTCTTCTTCGTCTTCACCTGCATTAGGTATAGAGTAACCTATCTTGATTAGGGTTAGACATCATGGTGGTGATATAGCCTGCACCCCATCTACTCTACAGCTTCTGCCTTTGATAACACTGGTGGAGCTGCATCAGCTCAGAGAAACTCTTAGAGATATTCTCTGGGTACATGCACTCTGTCAGCGGAAGGTAAGTTCAGCTTCCATAGCCCATCCAGTCCTAGGCCTCTCTGATAATACTGCCAGTGACCGTTATAGAATCATAGAGTTTAAGGCCAGAAAGGACCACCAGATAGTCGAGTGTGACCTCCTGTATATCACAGACCACCAACGCCAGACAGCACCCGCACACTAGACCCAACAATGGAAATGAAACCAAAGCATTACAGCCCACATGAGACTAGACTATTATGTGCCACAGGCAGAGATAGGAGCGTCTGAGCTACACCAGCACTTGAGGCCCCCAGCAGTGGCAGAGAATTGATTGAAAGATACCCAAATAATCCTGGCAAGTGGCCCATACCCCATGCTGCAGAGGAAGGCCAAAAAAACCCCAAGGTCACTGCCAATCTGACCTGGAGAAAAATTCCTTCCTAATCCTACATATGGCGATCAGTTAGATCCTGAGCATGTGAACAAGAACCATCCAGCCAAGCACCTTGGAGAAAGACTTCTTGGTGTCACCTCACTGCACTGGCCCACCCCACACCGTGTCCCATTTTCTCCAGCCTTGGCCATCTCTGATGTGTCAGAGGAAGGAGACCAAAAAAAACCCCATAATACACTGGGTGGGGGGGAAATCCCTTCCTGCCCCCCTGTAGGTGATTGGCTGAAGTCCTGAAGCATAAGCTTCAGGAAAATAAGACATAAACCAGAAGGGACGTCCCCCTCAGAGTTGCCGAGCCCTGTCCCCCACCATCATAAGCAACCCCGTCATACAATCCTACTCAATTTTGTCCAGCTATCCCTTAAAATGAATTAAGTTGTTTGCCCCCACAACTCCTATTGTGAGACCATTCCAGAACCTCACCCCTCTGATGGTTAGAAACTGTCTTCTAATCTGCAGCCTGATTTTATTCCTGGCCAGTTTATATCCTTTTGTTCCCGTGTCAGAATTGTCCTTTAGTTTAAATAGCTCTTCAGCCTCCCTGGTGTTTACCCCTCTGATATATTTATAGAAAGCAATCATATCCGCTCTCAGCCTTCTTTTTGTTTGGCTAAACAAACCAAGCTCTTCCCGTTCTCTTGGGGTGATGATTTTGTGCTGTTGATCCTTATCGGCTAGAAACTGGGTGGTGGGGGCCCCATGCTCATCTTATTTAGACCACTAAACAGCTATCCTATAGTGACAGCTTTTGGTTCCTGTTGACCTGTATTCAGTTTGAATTGGTAACCTAGAGGTAAAGGGCATCATATTCCAGTTTTAAAAAAAATGTCCTGAGCTATCCAGTCCCCACCCCTGGTATGTGTCAAGATGCCAGCTGAGACCCCGTAGTTGAAGGAGTCCTGGTCTTGCTGTATGAAAGGAGTGTGAAGGATTGGGCCTACCTACCTTATAGCGCCCTCTTCTGGCTGAATGCAGGGGAAATCCTGCGGGAGGGGCCTCTCACAGAATCCAGGAAGAGTAGTCTCCATTCCGATTAATTGCTGTGGGTTTTATTTCATGCCTTCTTAATGAAAACAAGATCAAAGTTTCATAGCCTTTCCCCACCAGGTCTGTACAAGTTAAGTCCCTTCTCCCTCCACCCCCTAAGTCTGTCTCTCACCCTACACGTTCCTCAGCCCAAATCTCCTCACTCTTTACCTCTGAGCCCTTTGCACTAACAGGACTTTTCCAAGTCTCTCTTCTGCCCCTCTGTTTCTTGGAGCTGCTCCTCCCAGCAGTTGCTCCAGCCTCCAGCCCAGGTATGGCTGACCCCACTCCCATTTCCTGCTCTTCCTTTTAAGAGGATCAGCCAATTGAGTTGCCGGTCATTTTTCCAGGCGACGCAGGTCAGGCTACTTAGCCAGCCAGCCACCTGGAAGCCTCTGACCTTATACTTTCCCATACCCCCTGTCCTTGAGTGGTCCTGTCAGGCACTCACCACAGGGCCCCTAGTAGTCTTCAGTTCATGACAGGAAGTTGGCATTCTGATGGTCACTCCTGGGTCAATGCTCTATTCAAAACTGAAAGGGTTGTAAGGGTAAGTACCAGTATGTCACATGGGCATTTGAGTTTTTCATGGTTTGGAGCCACCTTAGAGCCACATCGTCAGTGACCAAGACAAAGGGTTTTCCAAACAGATAGTACCTCAGTGCCTTTACAGCCCAGTGTGTGGTCAGGCATTCCTTCTCAAGGACCAAGTACTGTATCAGGTTTCCCAGAATAAAAGTTTTCTACTCATATAGAAGGTAGGGTGTTCTTCTCCATGGAAGGTTTCGGATTACACTGCCCTCACAACGTGGTGCAAGGTGTCAGGGTGTAGAACGAATTCTCGAGAGAAATTGGGGCTGTGCATTATTGGCTTGTTGCATAGAATCTGTTTAATTTTTCCAAAATGCTTGATCACACAGGGGAGCCCACATGACCTCTCAAGGGGCTGATTTTTTAAAAGGTCATCGGTGCAGCCAATCGGGCAAAGTTTGGTACCAATCTTCTATAGTACCCGGCAAGACCTAGGAAGGCCTAGACCTGCTTTATAGTTCTTGATATGGGAGTGTTTGCTAGGGCTTCAACTTTGTCCACTGGGGTTGTACCTTTCTGTTCCCTACTAGATACCCCAAATATTTTATTTCCCATTTCCTAACCAGGCACTTCTTTGGATTTGCTGTGGATGGCCTCCCATTGGGCTTGAAAGACACCTGCTAGGTTTTGGTGGGCCAGTCCTGATGATAGAACATCACATCATCAAGGTAGGCTGCAGCATAGCGATGATGGGTCTGCAACTCCTGGTCCATCAGCCTTTGAAAGGTAGCCGGGGCCCCATGCAATCCAAAGGCCATGCTAATGAATTGGAATAGACCAGGTGGGGGTAGGAAAGGTGTTTTTTCCAATGGGAGTAAGAGGAATTTGCCAATAGCCCTTAATTAAATCTAATGCTGTGATAAAGCAGGCTTGACCGAGGCAATCCATTGACTCGGAGCATCAGATATCTAGAAATCTACCCAAAATTGGGCAGTCCTGGCTAACTTTGGTACCAAAACTAGCGGACTACACCAGGGACCACTGGACTCCTTGATTATTCCCAGTCTTAACATTTCCTGTGTTTCCTGAACTAACGGGTTTTATGCCTTCTAGGAGGGGCTTGGCCCCCGGCTCTATACAATGCAGCGAGCTACTAAGGAGGTTCATTCTGATACTGGGGAGAACACTTCCATGTAAACTTTCAGGAGGTTGTTTGCCTTCTCCACCCATCAGACAGCCTGTCCCCAAGTGGCACCTCTCCTATCCCTATTTCAGCTGGTGTAGGGAGCTGAGGACCCAGATCCTCTTCGCCCTCCTTCAGGTGGATGAAGAGGCATTCCTGGACCTTCCAGGGTTTTAACAGATTTATGTGATAAATCTACTTCTGTTTTCGCGAGCCAGGGCAATAGATTTCACAGTCTACTCATCCCACGCAACGGAGCACTTCATATTATCCCTGCCATTTGGACAGGAGCTTGCTCTCTGAGCTGGGAAGTATTTAGAATTTCCTGGCTCTAACCCCCTTATTTTATTGTTGCATCTGGGCCTGTTGGGCCTGCAAGACGTTAGTTCAGGCAAGGTGGCCCCCGCATTCTAACCTTTCCCTTGTTTGAATAACGTATTGGAGGTTATTGGTAGAGCAGGTGGGGTGAACTTTCCAACATACCCTAACTAAGTCTAACACTCTGCGAGGCTGTCTCCCATAAAGGAGCTCCAAAGGGGAGAAGCCTGTGGAGGCCTGCAATACCTCCCACACTGCAAACAAAATACAGAGAAGCAGTTGGTCACAGTCTTTGGCCTCTGTTCCACAAAATTTAACATATTGTTAAGGGTCTTATTGGCCCACTCTCCATGCCAGTCTTTTTGAGAGTGGTAGACTGAGTTCTGGAGTGGTTTTACTTTCAACAGTGGCCACTCTTGGAACACCTGGGATGTGAAATTCATCCCCGATTAGTGAGGATTTCCACAGGAAGGTCAACCCAGGAAAATCTAAGGGTGGAGGCAAAGGAATTTCATAAAGGAATTCAGGTGGTATAGTCCACCAGTACCAAAATAAACTTGTGACCTCAGGCACTCTTCTCCAGAGGGCCTAGTAATCAATCCCTACCCATTCAAGGGGGATTGCAATGACGGGTAGGGGGTTAAGGGGCCCAGCCATGACTTGTTGGGGTAACTTTTTGGTAATTGGGGCACAATACACAGAAATTGCCTACTTCTTTCTGTATCCTTGGCCAAAAGAATAGACCCAATAGAAACAATCTTTCTTGGGTTTTCACCTTACTTAGGTGTCCTGCCATGGGGAGTGTATGGGCTAGTCATAGGAGTTCATGAGACAAGAAATTTGGGGATACTTTTATTCTCCACATGCTTTTGCTTCACCTTTAGTCAGAGTATCTCCTCCATTGATGGAAAGGGCTCAGATCGAAAGGTCCCTGTTCAGGCGCCACGTATGAAGGACTAGGCCTACCTTATAGTGCCCTCTTCCAGCTGGGCCCAGGCTGGTGCCTGCAGAGCTAGCTCCCTCCCTGGGGGAATCCTGCATGGGGCCTCTCGCAGAATCCAGGTAGAGTAGTTTCCACTCCCCCTAATTGCTGTGGGTTTTATTTCAAGCCTTCTTAATGAAAACAAGATCAAAGTTTCACAGCCTTTCCCCACAAAGCCCGTACAGATTAAGTCTCTCCCCCACCCCCCAAGTCTGTCCCTCACTCTATGAGTTCATCAACCAAAAGTTCCTGGCTCTTACCTCAGAGCCCTTTATGCTAACTGGATTTTCCCCAGTCTCCCCTCTGTTTCTTGGAGCTGCACATCCTAGCCTCTGACAAGTATCAATGCCCACTCTCCCATTTCCTACTCCTCCTTTTATGAGGACCAGCCAATTAAGTTGCTGTCTTTTTCCCAGGTGCAGTGGGTGGGACTCATTAGACAGCCAGACAACTGCAGGCCTCTGAGCTAGGGTTGCCAGGCATCCGGTTTTCAACTGGAACACCTGGTTGAAAAGGGACCCTGGCGGCTCCAGTCAACATTGCTGACTGGGCTGTTAAAAGTCTGGTCGGTGGCACAGCAGGGCTAAGACAGGCTCCCTGCCTGTCCTGGCTCCACGCGGCTCCCAGAAGCGGCCAGTAAGTCCCTCTGTGACCCCTAGGCGCAGGGGCATCCAGGGAGGTTCCGCACACTGCCCTTGCCCCGAGCACACTGCCCCTGCCCCGAGCCGGGAACCGTGACCAATGGGAGCTGTGGAGGTGGTGCCTGCAGGCAGGAGCAGAGCACAGAGCCACCTGGCCATAGCTTCACCTAGGAGCCTCAGGGACGTGCCAAGGTAAGTGCCACCCGGAGCCTGCACCCCCTCCCACACCGTGCCTCAGCCCTAAGTTCCCTCCTAGACCCAAACGCCTTCCCAGAGCCTGCACCACTCCTGCACCCTCTCCAGCACTCCAGTCCTGAGTCCCCTCCTGCACTCTGAACCACTTGGACCCAACCTGGAGCCCCCTCTTGCACCCCAAACCCCTCATCCCTGGCCCCACCCCAGAGCCCGCACCCCCAGCCATAGCCCTCGCATCCCCCACACCTCAACCCTCCCCCAGCCTGGTGAAAGTGAGCAAGGGTGGGGGAGAGTGAGTGAAGGAGGGAGTGGGGATGGAGTGAGCAGGGGCAGGGCTTTGGAGAAGGGGCGGGGCAGGGGGAAGGGAAAGGGTGTTCAGTTTTCTGCAATCAGAAAGTTGGCAATCCTACTCTCACCCCAGACAAGGAGGTTAGGCAGGGAGCTGAACTGATGCACTGATTTATCCCCCATTATTGTATGGTACCATCATTGCCTAGGGAGGTTGTGGAATCTCCATCATTGGAGATTTTTAAGAGCAGGTTAGACAAACACCTGTCAGGAATGGTTTAGAAAATACATAGTTCTGCTGTGAGCACCGGGGACTGGACTGACCTCTCAATGTCCCTTCCAGTCCTATGAGTCTATGATTCTATCATACAGGAGTTACAAGGGATGGCTGAGAACCCAAGCCCCGGGGCTGGAGCCCAAGTACCTGACACAGAGCAGCTACATTACTCCTGGGGGAATTCTGTGCCACTGCACATACACAGAATTTATGTTCCCTGCAGATTTCTTTGCTTCCCCACAGAAAAATGACTTTCTGATGGGGAAGCAAAGGGAAGCCACAAGAACAGTCATGCGGCCCTCCCCAGCAGTATGTTTCGGGTTCCCAGGGCAGCCAGCAGAGAGGCAAATCACTGTGGGGCAGGAGACAGGACGGGGGAAGACCCGGCTAGTGGCTCCTACCCTGCGCTGGGCCCAGCTGCTAGTCCCGGCTGGGCTGGGGAGGACAAGACTTCCTCTTCCCCTGCACGGCATCCGGGGCCAGGTCAGACCTACCCCCAGATTTCTCCATCTGGATCCCCCACTGAGCCCCCCACACTCAGACTCCCCCCCACCGCTGAGCCCCAACCACCTTCACCTGGACCCCCTGCAGAGTCCCATTACCATTGCACCCAGAACCCTCCCAACAAGCCCCTGTGCATCCAGATCCCCTCTGCACCCGGATCCCCCACTGAACCGCCTGCACCCAGATTGCCCCACACAGAACCCTCTCAACCCACACCTGGATCCTCCCACATTAAGCCACTCCACACTTAGATCCTCCCTTGTTGAGCCTGCCTGCCCACACAGAAGGGCAGGGCCCCGGGGTGTTTCTGGGGCAGGCCGGGTCCTTGTGCTGTGTCAGGGTTGGGTGCAGTCTCACCGCTGAGTCCGTGTCCCGGGAGGGAACTGCATAGTGATCTCCCACCTCTGTGCAGCCAGTGCCCTTTGCTCTCCAGTGATAAAATTTGCAGAATTTTAAAATATTGTGCACAGAATTTTTAATATTTTGGTGCACAATTTTACATTTTTTTGGCACAGAATGCCCTCAGGAATACTACATGCACATTCAGCAGTGGGTGGGTGTGACCAGCAGTCCTCTTCCTAGGAAGTGATTAATCATTCATAGAGCTAAGGGGTGTGGCTAAGGAGGGAGGTGGTTACAAACCAGGGCTGGCAGCAGCAGTAGTGCCGATACGCAGTCTATGGAGAAAGTGGTCTTGTTGCAACAAGAAGAGGTCAGGAATCCAACCATGAGAAAGCAGGCTGGACCACAGCTTTTAGGTGGGAAATTAGCACTGTCTCTGGATTGATCCAGATCAAAATGAAGTTGCAAGCCACTTAACATTTGTAATCTGATTTTTAGTTCTAGATCAAAACCAACGAGCATTCCTAACAACTGCAAAGTGTCTTCGGGCAGGGGATGCTATATCTCAAAAGAATCATAGAAATTAGGAAACAGAGGTGGGAGATCATGAGTTTTCAGAGCATAAAATGTACTAGGAGTAACAAGTCTCTCTCACACATGATGACAAACGTACACACGTCTCCTGTGGAAAGGAAAAGAATTTGCAATCTGGAAAGTGAAAGAAGTTTGTGTTTAAAAAAAAAAAAAAGACCTTCAATAAACATAAGATCCCACCCCCTTGGCAACTCTTCTTCCACTGTCTCTGACTTCAAGGGAGGAGTGAGCCAATTATCTGTGAGTTCTGCAGAAGGAAAACCTGCAACTTACCAGCTGCTGGGGGAGAGAGAGACAGCGAGAGAGGCAGGGAGGAAGAATCAATAGACAAATTCTAAAATTTAAAGAAAAAGCAAAGCATTTTTAAACAAATCTTAGATGAGGGGGGAAATCTTTTATCTGCCAGGATTTTTTGCAGTGCAAGTGTGAGGGTGTGCTTTCAAACCTGCTATCATCAGAAACTCCCAGGCCCCCCTCTTCACCCCTAATTTGCTTCTCCCTCTTTATTTCACAGGGTCTACATAGAAGCACTATGGGTCAGCTGAATGCACACACTAGCCTTGACAGCTAGGTGTTGCACCAGAGGCCACTTCCACCCACATGAGTCTACGAATTACAAGTTGCAAGAAAAGCAAGTGGGAGTGGGAGACCTAGTGAACTGAGAGTACCAGGAGAAGAGCAAACCTCTTCAGAGGGGAAAAAGAACAGGAGTACTTCTGGTACAGAGAGTCTACTTTGGACCATGTCAATCTTCTGACCCAATAAAGATCACCCATGGGGAACCAGCCCCTGGAGCGCTCTGGTCTTTCCCAGTCCAGCTAGGGTCCAAAGTGGTGGAGAAGAGCCCAGCCCAGTGACTTGGGATCCAGAAAAGAGCAGCAGCAGCAGCCTCTGATTAAAACCATCAAGACAGCTTCATCCAGGACACTAGGATTCAGGACTTCTCCTCCAAACAAAGAAAGGTAAGGGAGAGGCACTGAACCTGGAATTAAAGCAATAAGGGAGAACAGCACCCTACAGAAATAATATCAGTGTGCATGAAAATGAAAGTACTCCCGGATTTTCTAATCAATGACAGGTCTGTACTACACAGTTTGGTTTGCTTCTGCCTGGGTCTCTTTTAGCCAGATGCAATACATCTCTTAGGACTAGTATATAGAGAGAAATATTGTAACTGGTGACTGTAAACAGTGGCACCTCAGAATGTTTTTATGTATGTTCAGTGGTAGAGAGCATAATGCATGCAGTAATACGCAGAATCTGGGTATTGAAAGCTAGTATGTAAAAGCTCCAGGCAGCAGGTTTTCTCTCTTCATTATGTTTTTCTGTAACTGGTGCATAGGATCAGACTTTTCACCACCTCACTGGAATTTAGGCATGATCTTTTCAGTCCATGCATGGATTTGCAAAGGCAGGTGCATGGTAATGTAGTCTTAAATTTGCAAAAACAGCAGTGTCTAATGATTAGAGCAAGGGTCTGGAGTCAGGAGACTTTGGTTTTAATGCTTACCTTGTCACTGGCTCACGGTGTGACCTTAGACAAGTCACTTTATCTCTCTGTGCCCTGGTTTCACAGAAATAGGGATAGTTTTAAATAGACCTACCTTTTGTGAAACATTTTTAAATCATTGGACAGAAGGTGCTCTAAAAGTGCAAAATAGTATAAATCAGGTGTTTTGTTACCCTAAAGTCAGTGCCTGAAGCTAAAGATACAGCAGGGAACAAATCTATTTTTAAACCTTTAATAAACTTGAAGGAAGAGTCATAGATTCAAATCAGCTGGTGGTGTTTGTTTGTCCTTTTCTGATTGATTTTTACTTTATTTCGTAAATAACTGTGTGGTCTCTTTCTGTTTCCTCTTTACTGCCTTTAATCTTTCCCATGTATGGCTCCCTGTGCCCCGCAGGGGGCTTGAACTTGGTCTCTTTCTCTGAGTAAGAGAGGAGAAAGGTTTGAGTCAGAGAGAAGCTGTGGTGATGTGAAGAGCGTGAAAGACAAACGAAGGTTCCAGGTTATGCCGCACCCTGCAAGTCAGGTGCTCAGCGGAGGCAATTAAATGAATAGCAGCTACAGGAATTAGAAGTGCTGAAAGAATCTATTTACTGTGCACTAGACCAAAGGCAGGCTGCAAAGCATGGGAGCCCCCTTAAAGGGATAATCTGACAAACAGAACCAACCTCTCAAGGACACCATAAGGTGACATTTTAAATGAATACTGGATGTGCTGGGGGAGATCTGCTTCCAGCTGTCACTTCCCCTAACCTCTCCTGTGCACAAAGACCCCTCAGTCGAAGCCTCAGAAACTGACCACATGGATGTGTGTATGAGGACACACAATAAGGTTTTGCCCTGCTCAGGATGGCAGGCAGTGTAGCCTAGTGACTGGAATTTGGGGCACTCTGAGAGTCAGGAGACTTGGGTTCTGTTCCCCACTCTGCTACTGACTTTGGTCAAGTCACTGAGCCTCTCTGTGCCTCGTTCTCTTCCCCTGGGTGAAATGGGGATGATAATACTTTTCTCTCAGGAGTACACTGAAGGAGAAATTAACAAAAAGTGCTTTCAAATCTCTGGATTGAAGGTGCTGTGGAGATGCAAAGGGGGTATTGATTTATTGTATTTGTCATGGCCTGTGCGTCTTTGAGAGGAAGGAGAAAAGTTGGAGCTGCCCCAGCTTGTGTGTATAGAAATTAGAGAAGGCCCATATGTTTTAGGATTGCTCCCAACTGTGCACTCTCCCATGCTTCGTCAAGCTTGTTAATTGGCCCAAGCCATAAGGCTCCCACCAGGGCCCAAGAGAGACTGTTCTGCAGACTCTCAGCCCTGATTGTTAGGATGAATATGAGAGAAAAATTCCTAAAAGTCCTGTGCTAGGCAAGACGGACAGAAAGTAGATTATTTTTCTTTTCAGTGGAGGAATGTATGCTGTCCTATTTCGGGAGAGAAGGGACAGAGAGTTGTAGGGGGCGTGTTATCAATAAAGTGACGTGGCACATCCAGAGCAGCGTGAAAAGCCTGCACGTGTAAAATGAAACTGACAACGTGTGTATGCGCCCAACCAGACCCAAACTAAAATAATACTCTTCTTCCCCGGTTCAGTTGTTTGCTTCTTGTTCTCAGCATGTTCTGAAAGACCAAGATCAGTTTTCAGGGTTTATATAGGGTCATTATGGGCTTGGGGCCAGCTTTTCAGCTGTACGTCATGCACAATGGGGGCCAGATATTTCAGTGCTCAGACCCCAACAAAGAGCTCTGCTGAAAATCTGGCCCTATGTTCTCACATTTCCTCCGGTGCTCAGCTGAGGAGTGTCCGTTTCATCCCCATCCCCCTAGAACCTCTGTGATGGGCCACCTCTCAGGGCCGCTTTATATTATGATCCATTAAATTTGGATAGTCACCTACTTTGACCACTTTTTAAAGCTATTAGCCAAAATGAGTATTTCCTCCACACACTCAAATATAGAAAGAGATGATGCACACGTGCAGCTTGGCATGTCTGTATGATAGATGCAGAATTCTCCTCCCACCCATTGAGATGAGACACTCTCCTGCTTTCTTTCTTGATGGACTGTGTAGCTGTGATTTGCTGCTAGTTCACGCAGTTGCCTCTCGGTCAATATTTATTTATTTATTAGTTTATATTACGGTAGCACCCCGAGGCTGCAGTGAGGATCAGGGGCCTGTCATTCTGGGCGCTGTACCAAACACGTCAGATAGCACCCATAGAGTCCCGTATTTGAAGAACGCTACCGTATTCTAACAGTATTCACCCCAGCCGCTGCAGCAGCACAGCGACAAGATACTGGGCCAGATCCTCAGATGGTGTAAATCAGCATCGCTCCACTGAAGTCAGTGCAGCTACACCAGTGTACACTGGCTGAGGATTTGGCCCTATGTATAGCATTGGACCATTATGGCAGGATACTGTCAATCTTTTTTATAAAGATTGTCTGGCAAAACTGATTCTGCTTTTTAAAATACCCCACCTTACTAAACAAAGCTCAGAAAGCACAATGGGGAAAAAAAACCACTTCTGCCTGATCCCAAAACAGCTCAATCCCCATCCATTTGGTGCATAGACCCTAGAACCTGCACATCCTAGTGTACAAAGGAGAGTACAAGGGGCAGTGAACACCACTGGATGTCAGTGTTTCTGAGGAAAATCGGTGACTTTGCACTGAGAAGGTACAACCTGTTCCAAATTAGACACAGAGTCCAGTACAAACATAGGGCCGGATCTTGCCAGCCTAGCCTGGCGCAGCGCTCACATCAACAGACTTGGACCCATGCTACATGTGCACAATATTATGTCCTGATTTTAATGCCTGACTGTAATTTAGGCTGTAATCCCCTTTGAGTGTAATCTAGATTATCATTTGCCTTTGGGGCAAGCGCTGCATTTTCTTTTATGCTTCTTAGAGAGCTGAGAATGCTGTCAATGCTCAGTAAATAACAATATTAATGAGTAGTAATGTTCTGCTATTGCCTTAAACCACAGCACAAAGCCAGTAGAGATGCTGGCTCGGACTTCTTACAGGCTTCTTTATATACAAAGAATATTTCGTTACTTCTGCTTGGTACTTAACACATGTAAAACATTTTAAGTGATTTTCTTGGCATAAAGGCTTGGGAGATGAAATTCACATGGGGAAAGGATAGGAATCCAGATCTGTACCCAGAAATAATCTCTCAGTGTGTATATATAAATACTCAAAACCTATCATTCAGTAAACAACACCTACATTTAATAAACAGCACAGTGGGAACTTGATATTTCTTTCATAAGCTCCTTGTAACCAAAATAAACTGTCCAAATGTGTCTGCTATGCTATGACAGCTAGTTTTCCACAGTGTGCTTGTATTTTTCTTTTCTGTGCACAACATATTTGATCTGAAAGATGAAAAATGTCTGTGGAATCCATGTTTTTCTATCAAGATTTCCTATATCTTTGTGCTGTGTCAAAATGTAATCTCCGGGGTCTGTAGACTCACTTTAGTATTCATCTTGCTCTCTGGTTATATCAGAAAGCTGCCCTCTTCCCCACAGTCCCTCATTTCTCTCTAGTTCTCTCAATACAGCCAAGGACTGCCAGAACCGAGGACTAACGTGTATGTAAAGAGTGACACATCCATGAAAAACAAAACTAGCATTTCTGCAGCTCCATCCACTACCAGCCATCTTGCTGCAAAGCAGCAGTATTTGAAATGCTAACCGTTTGGGGGTGAGGAGCTCTGGCATAAGAGATTTGTTGGATAAAAATCTGGTGTCAAAATTTGAAAAAGAACATTTGGGGCCCAAGTCTTTGAAGCTAGTGTCTGATGATGCAATTCTGTGCCTGCAATTACCTGTACCAGCACTTTAGGTCACTTGGACTCTAAGTATCTGATTCATCCTAGAAAGCAGGTCCTGTGAGCAGCTCCCATTTAAACACCTAAAGGGAGTGTCTAGATCTTAATGGGAGCTGCTCAGTGCTTCTGGAAACCTGGCTGCTTCGTTTAGGTGTCTAAATGAGAACTGAGCTCTTTTGAAAATCAGGACCCAAATATCTAAGTGACTTAAACTGTGGGCACGAAACTGGAGTCATGGCTAAAGCCAAGCTGATAAATTAGCCCTCAACGTTTAAACAAAATTGCAAATTGTAGTTCAAAACTTTATGTGCAAATATAAATTTCTTCATTTTGATGTGACTTAAAAAAGAAAATTCTCCTTAAACCAGGCTAAAAAATGAGGCAGGTTCCCCCATGTAATTTCCTTATCAAGATTTCCTATATCTGCTAAGCAGACCTGCTAACCAGAACCAAACGCTCTATCTTACATCATGGAGCAATCCACAGTGCTCTTTGAGTTTGTTGTAAGAAAACACAGGGGTCTCTCCACTCCAGCCTCACTCTTCTTTCCTTTCTCTCCACCCCCCACCTGCTTTTATTTTGACCCTTTCAGCACCAAGCAATGATGAAGACTGTGTCCAGTGGGAACTGCACCCTGAGCGTGCCAGCCAAGAACTCCTACCGCATGGTGGTGCTGGGAGCCTCCAGGGTGGGCAAGAGCTCCATCGTCTCACGCTTTCTCACTGGCCGCTTTGAAGACCAGTACACTCCCACCATTGAGGATTTTCACCGCAAGGTCTACAACATCCGGGGAGACATGTACCAGCTGGACATCCTGGACACATCTGGGAATCACCCTTTCCCTGCAATGAGGAGGCTTTCTATACTGACAGGTGAGAGGGGTGGGTTGTGAGAAAGAAAGGGGTGTCCTACTGAGGGATGGTGGGTCAAGGATCCCAACTGTACATTTCTACTTGAGAATAAGAACCTGGACACAACTCTTTCCTAACAGAGCACTAGTTTATATGGTGAATGAGGAAAAAATGGGAGCTAGATAGAGGGAATGATGGGTAATGGGATGGAGCTTGTTATAAAGATGCATCTTTTCCCCAGTGACATTCCCTGACTGGAGTACCCCAGATGTCATCAGGGGGTACATCACTCATCCAGGAATCAACTTGGAGACGTTCTAAAATTTGAGTTGCTTTGCCTAATTTATTCTCCTCCCCTCAACCCCTGCGTATAACACATACAACTTGTGTTTTTTAACTGCGATGACAAGTGAATGGTAAAATCAAAATCTCACAGATATAAAGAATGCCAGGAGAAAGAGGAAGTTTGTCACCACCATGCACAAGCAATGTAATACAAATGTACAATATACTCTGAGGGGTTAAAAATGACTTGACAAGGTTTTTTAAAAAAAATTTAAACTGGTTCCCTGCTTTTGGACAATTAAAAATTCCAGTGGAATGCATCTCCCTAAAGTCACTCCCTCCACTCTTATTATTTCTTCCTTCTCCTATAGTCACCCAGAATGAGGTAAACCACATATTAGAAGAGTGGTGGCCTCATATTGAAAGTGTTGATCAGCTAGGAGTTTCTGTTGTTTTCAGTGGATGCTGCTGTGCATGCATCACTTCTGAAAATTAGACTGTGGGTGTATACATGGCTGAGTATACAGCCAAAGTTCATAGCCACCTGGGTTCAGTCCTACTTGCCCTACTATTTATCCAATGACACCCTAAGTCTATATTAAGTAGCGCTAGATACCAGGATCTGGATCCTACATGATACAGGTGCCAAACTCCAGGATGTGTATGGGGATAAGCTTGGGTCCATGAAAGATCTTTCTCAGTTCCATGTAAACTGCACTTAACAGGTTGTTGGTTTGCTTTATCTTATATTTTGTACAAGAAAGATTCTGAGTCCCAGTACTGTAAGTAATACCAGAGGACGTATGTCATTTGCACTTTCTTTTGTACTCTGTTTCTCTTGAGCAAGTGAAATGGTAGCAGAGCACTGGATTCTTGGAAGCTCAAACTCATTTCTCAGATGCTCTGAAATCTGGCTTGTGGGTCTTGAGGTCAAGTGCTGCTCCTGTTCTTGTATATTGAAAGGGTTGAGGCATCGTGGCTACTGTTTTCTGTTCTTAGGAGTTGCTACACAGGTGGTGTTTTTCAGGGGAAATGATCAAGAGAAGGGTCGGGGGGAGGAGTGAGTGACCCAGAAGAACTAAGTCAGAAGATTATTGGAAAAACATGGTGCAAATGGGCAACATCAATAAGTCAAATGCAGTCTAGGATAAGATAACAGGATGTGACTGAGGAAATACTTTGACCATAAGACATTTCTACAGCTGTGGGAACAAGGGGGAAGGTGAATCAGAAAGTGACCAGGAACTCGTGACCTTAGAGAGTGTATAGCAGGGGTCGGCAACGTTCGGCACGCGGCTCACCAGGGTAAGCACCCTAGCGGGCCGGGCCAGTTTATTTACCTGCTGACGTGGCAGGTTCGGCCGATCGCGGCCCCCACTCGCCGTCCTAGGCCAATGGGGGCGGCAGGAAGCCGCGGCCAGCACATCCCTCGGCCCGCGCCGCTTCCCGCCGCCCCCATTGGCCCAGGACGGCGAACTGCGGCGAGTGGGGGCCGTGATCGGCCGAACCTTCCGCGTCAGCAGGTAAATAAACTGGCCTGGCCCGCTAGGGTGCTTACCCTGGCGAGCCGCGTGCCGAACATTGCCGACCCCTAGTGTATAGGATCGAAGGAGAAACAAGCAAAGAGGAAGAATGATAGGTGGATAGGGGGAACAAAATCCACTATGTTTTAAATAGAGAGAGTCAAGATAGGTGAGGTAATATCTTTTATTGGACCGACTTCTTTGGTGGAAGGGAAGCAGACTGCTCTGAGGTGGATTCTAATGAACAAGTCCTCTTTCTTTTTAATTGCAGGAGATGTTTTCATCCTGGTGTTCAGTTTGGACAACAGAGAATCCTTTGATGAGGTCAAGAGGATCCAAAAGCAGATCCTTGAAGTCAAATCCTGCCTGAAGAACAAGACCAAAGAGACAGCTGACCTCCCCATGGTGATCTGTGGCAACAAAAATGATCATAGTGAAATCTACCGCAAGGTGCGCTCAGAGGAAGCAGAGAAGCTTGTCTCCAGTGATGAGAACTGTGCTTACTTTGAAATCTCAGCCAAGAAGAACACGAACGTGGATGAGATGTTCTATGTCCTCTTCAGCATGGCCAAGCTACCTCACGAGATGAGCCCTGCCCTTCACAGGAAAATCTCTGTCCAGTATGGCGACGCCTTCCACCAAAAATCCTTCAGGATGCGCCGGGTCAAAGAGATGGATGCCTTTGGCATGGTCTCCCCCTTCGCTCGCCGACCCAGTGTCAACAGTGACCTGAAATACATCAAATCCAAAGTTCTCAGGGAAGGCCAGGCAAGGGAGAGGGAGAAATGCACTATCCAGTGAAGGGGTATCCGCCATTCTAAGTGAAGTCATTGTGTTGGTGCAGTGCCTTAAAGAAAACGGTTTGAGAACGGGTTAATAGCACCCACCTGATGGAGGATGCCCACCATGACCATAAGCATGGCTCTTCCTCAGACCTCCACAGCATCGCTAATGTAAATAGTAAACTTCCAAGCTACCCTTGTAAACAGTTGAGGAAATCAGAGGTCTGAAAGGTGACTGGCTTCTTCATTCCTTAATTAAGTTCCTTTTCGTTCTTCTCCTGTCTGAAGAACTTGGACTTGTAAAGAAGGATTTGCCTCATGCCTACCCAGGGAATAGGTCAGTAACCCAGAAAAGGCATTGGGTCTATGTAAATAACAGTAACCCATTATTCAGCCTCTGCTGAGAAAAACAAATGTGTGTCTTTTTTCAAGCACACTTTAAAAATGCTCCAGTTTACCCATCTTCATTCAACGGATAATTGTATTAACCCAGGCTCTCCAGACTGAGGGTGAACTCTATACATGGGTGTGCAATTCTGACTGGCCAGTTAGATGACCTCTGGTTTGCTGTATCTTAGAAAGTCTGGGAGTGATGAAATTTTGCTGTACTGGTGGCAATTTCTAACAGCCATTGACGTAAACGTCACTTTTGTATTATAGCTTTAATCTTGTTTTTGTTTTGTTTTTTCAAGTGAAACCAGATGGCAATTGTGTATTTGAAATGAAAACCGTGTCTCTGTTCTAGAATTGCCAAGTATTTTGAGTTTTAAGGTTACATAATATGTACAGTAATTGAAAGTGAAATTGTTGTACTGTAAAGCCAACACATCTGACTGCTAGCTCTCCTCATGTGTGACTGTGTCTCAAAACAAGCACAAATCTGTTACAGGTACTCTGAATACTTCATTATAAATACTCACTCTGCCCACCTCTCTATCAGAGCAATGGTTCCTTCCTCCTGTCTTTGACAAGAGATTAACCTGATTTGAATTTTGGCTTGAACCATTATAGAAAGAGGTTTGGACCTTCCTCTGGAATTCAGGGATGACAGGATATGGGGAGTTGATTTGGAACCAACTCTGCTCGGAACCATCCCTTCATTCCAGAGTTCTCCTTATTACTGATGGGGTTTGCCCCTGAACAGAGGATGGGTATAGGCACCACTAAAGTCCCTGAGAGCATAATCCTTGTGCTAACTTTCTGCACAGGGTGAATTTTGCCACTGTGATTAATTTGGGGTGGAGTCACTCTTTCCCATTCCTCCCTTGCCCTGGTCCCTGGCTGCTATCTCCCTGCCTTTTCTATTTCAGCGTCTCTTGCTTGGTGTGCTGGGGCCCTGGGTGCAGTCAGAGAGCCAGATGTATTCCCTCAGATATGAGCATGCCACTCCCATTGATTTAAATGGGAGATGGGCATACATAGCTGTGGGCAGAATCTGGTTCTAAAATTGTAAGTAACAGTGCATATATTCTTCCCATGAGTGTGTTTTATTTATATATATATATATATATATATATATATATATATATATATATATAATCATCACATACCAGCCCTGGCATATTCCACCCCGCCCCATCCCTCACATACTGCCCCTGTATGTATCCATCTCGCTGTGTCCTGGCTGGAGCTGTGGGCTGAATGCTAGTTCATTCTGTAACTTGACAGGTTACAAAGAATGACGGATATTTGCTAGAAATAGCTTCTGAGAGACCCAATCCCGTCTCCACTTGTCCGTCATTCCATCCTCGCCTTGTATCGCTCACAGGTAAAACGCACAAGTGTTTGATTCCTGGTGCCATGGCAACACCCTATATTATCAAGTCTCTCTCACTCTCTATAAATATGTATACTGTTTATGATTAAACCTGATTTATTTATTAGCAGTGTCCTGCCTGATTTTACTTTTAGCAGGAGTAATTAGGAAGGCTGTAGGATTTTTATGTAAGGCATCAGGGGATTTTGAACAGGGGGCTTCAGTTGAGGCCTTAGAAAAGGATTCTAGTTCCCGCTGGGAGCATAAGTTTCAAGGGATTTTCATAGCCCTTTCAGACTTCATGTTTGATATTGACCTGCTTGGAACAGAACATTTTATTTTCTCCAGAAGGATCCCACTATGTACATCCATCCCTGACATAGCTCTGAGGATGCCACACATTTTTGGCAGTTCCTGAGAAGGGGTTGGGTTGTTTGGGTCACACACTGTGATGCTATGCTACTAGCACAAATGAAAGGGGGCACATATCTCCTTCCGAGCACAGGCAGCTAGCTATGCTCCCCACGTTGCCCACAGTGCAGGGAGACAGCCACTCTCTCCCTCCTCTCATGGACTGAAAACACTGTCCATGCCTGCTTGGATTAGATGTGGTCTCTGTGAAGGAAAATTGTCTTATGCATCCCTTCTGACCCACCATTAGAACTGCACAAATAACTGATGGTTTTGTTCTGAAAAAATCAAACAAAAAAATTAATCAGAATTTACAGCAAATTGAAAAAAATTGGAAATTTCATTTCTGGTCAAATGAAATGTTTCACAACCTGAAACAAAATGTCAGGTTGATTTTATTTATTTTTGCGGGGGGGGGGGGGGGGGGGG
>NW_020664598.1:5116934-5141971 GCF_002925995.2 Terrapene triunguis | reverse complement strand
GGGGGGGGGGGGGGGGGGAGAGAGTGTATTTTTAGCCTTTTGTTTTGTAAACAGGGTCTGAATGAACTCTCTCCTGACGTGAACATATCTACTCTGCGTAGGTATCTAGCAGACAGGAGTTGTGTAGTGCCAAGTGATCAGCTTTGGCTGGTGTTGGGTTACAAATCACTTTAGTATTGAATGCAGGGGATAGAGAAATGTTATCTTCATTGTATGACTAAAGGGGAGCAGAACTGTGCTGAGCTTGTCCATCCTCAGCTGAAAGGAACTCGCTAAGCCAGGGGCTCGAATGACAGACCCCTGTGAAAGTAAGAGGGGTGGGGACAGGTGTCCCAGCCAGGAGGTGTGGCCTGTCCCTAACGGTCCCCAGTCTGGTTTAACCTGTTCCTCTCCACAGTTCAAAGGTAGAGTTAAATAGGCTTCATTAGGAACCTTCTGTTATGTAAAAGTGCTCAAATGAGAGCTGAAATCACTTGGGGGGGGGGGGGGGGGCAGTGTTTCTGCCCAGCCTGCAGTCACTAAGAGACTGATACGCAGAGAGGCAGGTGGCAGCAGAAGGTGACTGACGGCCAGTGAGCGGCTGGTGAGGTAGTGAGCAGAACGAGTGACTGGTGAGGGAAGAAGTGGCTGGCAAAGCAGCCAGGCAGCAAGGAACCACGGCTGGCAAGGCGGCCAGCTAGAGCAAGTGCTCAGATGACAGAGCAAGGAAGGTGCCTTCTTCCCCAGGTGGGAAGTGAAATCACACAGATGTGCTTCTGAACCCAGGGTCCTCACTGATCAAGGACGACCACTGTGAGTGGGGTATGGTGAGGGAGCAGAGGGAGGCACTGTAAAGGAACTTTTGGTTGTATAACTCAAGAACATTAGGTGGAAGACTCTTCCCAACGCACTCTGGGGTGGGTGACCTGCTCAGTTTTATGGTTATGAATCCTGCTTGCGGCATTGTCCCTAATTAATGTCAGGTGATTTCTCTCCTTTCATTAAAAGTTTCTTTTCTACACTCAGACTCTATGCTTGCAAGTGAGGAAGTATTGCCTCTCAGAGGCACCATAGGGCGGTGTGTAATTTTCCCAGGTTACTGGGTGGGGGCTGTGTTGTATTGTTGAAAAGGAACCCCTAGATATTGAACCCAACCCTGGTTGCTGCAGCTCCACCTGGCAGAAGGGTTAGTTTAATAAAAGCAAAAGGCATGAAGGGCTAGATTCCTGGAGGAGGTGGTGGACCCCTTTTAACAAGTGGCATGGTCATTAGGGCACTCACCTGGGATGGGGAACACTTGAAATCCAGAGCAGGGATTTGAACCAGGTTTTTCCCCTTCTAGGTGAGTGTCCTAACCATCAGGCTATTGGCTAAAAGGAGGGCATGCACCACAGTCACCACCACCTGCTCCTCCTCAATTTTGTGACTGGTGCCGAAATCTCCTTGTGAATCTTGCCTGACAAATCAAAATGGTTTGTTTCAATAATTTCAAACACATGATCTAAGGCTCTATTTAGTTTGGGGCCAGCTGCCCATGCTGGGCCTGTTGGCAGCTTTCGGGGTGGTTGAGTGTGGGCTGTTGCCTTGACGTTCCAAGGAATGTTGCTGATGTGCGTGTGGAATTGCTCTCCATTGGTTTGAATCACACCTGGAGGTCATTGGATGCTGATAAACAGTGAGTCCAATCACCGCTATTATGATTTCACATTTGTCCAGCGCCCATAGTGTGCAAGGCACTTTACAGAGCAGTAAAAGGGGGAGGGCTGTCCTGGGGGGGCTTACAGCCTTAGATAAGGAGATATAATGTAGGGAAAGATGTCCAGATAGGGGCATGGGAGGAGGGTAGGGTGACAGCAGTTAGATGATGTGGCTGCTTTGGTAGGTTCTGCATGCTTGACGAAGGGCTAATAATGTTTGTTAGTTGCCGATGTTGCTAGTCCAAAGTATGTGTGGGAGGTTTGTTTGGGGAGGTGGGGGAAAGATGCTGAGGGAGAGGTGGGTGGGAGAAGTGAAAGGGCCTGGATGGGATGAAGTCACACAAATAAAAGACGGTCAGATTGATTCCGAGCTGGCACACCTGGTTCTTGTAAAGAGCTGCAGGCCTGGGTTATATCAAGACCTTGTCTGTGGGGCTCCTCCGGATGGGTATCTGACGCTAGTTGCCATCTAGGAGCTCAGCTGTTACACCCGTGGCCGGTCACTGATAGAGGTTTTGCTGCGGCATCTGCTGGGAAGTGACACCTTTTTCCCTTTGGTATCCTCCTCAGTTTGTCCTTCTGCACCTATAAGAAGCATCTGAAAATGCTTCTTCAGTTTTAAGCTCTGTTAAGCCTTGCATGGGACCCACCCCTCCATCACATTTGTGGGATTGGATTGGGGCCAGGGATGCTTTAGAAATTAAATCATTGTAGTAACCCACCTAGCTGTGGAATTGGATGAAAAGGTTTCCTTGAAACAGGTCTAAAGTGGGATATAATGTATATTTCCCCCCGGTTTCCATAGTGACTGTCTCTTCTCTCAGCTCACAGTGACAACAGAAAGTTTGCAGTGGGCGAGGTACACAAAAGCTGATCTTCACCAGTGCCTGTATATATTGCCCCTTAGTCCTCATGGGAATGTAATGTCAACCCTTCAGAAACAAGGACCAGGGGCCAGCCCCCATAACATACCTTCCTTGATGATACTTCCAGCAAGACACGTATAGAGAAGCATGGTGGAACTGCTGTTCTATGTAAGATACCAACTTCCACACAGTAACTATAAGACGTTGTGCAGGGATATTTGATCTAGCCACGTTGCAGGCCGAAAAAGTGGGTGGATTTTAGCATTATTGTCCCACCACCAGACTCCCTCACTTCCTACAGAATTGCCATCTGGTGGGTTCAGGGGATGAGGCCTTCCTCCAGGAAACATTTGATGCAGCTGGAGGGAAAGACCATTACACCATCAGCCCAGATCCTCTCCTTACTCCCCTCCCACACAAACAGTCACAGGCCCATCCCAGCATCTGGACTATTCATTGGCTATTAGATACTGCCTTACTCGATGGTTATTGACAATGTAGACTGGGAGTTAGGGCAGCAAAAATGATTATGGGGCTGCTACAGAGAGTGATTTTTATAAGGATTATGGAAAGGCTGAAAGAGCTAAATATGTACAGCTTAGGCAAACAATCTCTAAGGGTGGTGATGGTATGAAAACTTGCTACAAGTAGTTGAAGAGTGTAGACACCAATCAAGAAGAGGAGTTATTTATGGTTGGACCCTGGAATATCTAACTGGGAATAATAAGATTAAGTTAAGAAGGGAAAAATTCCTGATATTGGTATCTATTGGTATAATCTCCCAAGGGAAGTCATGGAAGACTCATTAGGACTAGATAGGGATAAACACTAGAATATATACTAGTTTGCAAAGAATCATTCTGTGCTGATAGTGGGATGGACTGGATAACAGAATAGGTTATCTCCATCTCTAAGAGTGTCTCTGTGGTGGAACATGAGCTGCCCAAAGTCTGCATCAAAGAGGTCAGACTAGATCATCACAATGGTCCCTTCTGGCCTTTGAATCTGGTATCTATGAAAAATCTCCCCAAATTTCCCCTTACTTCCAACCCTCTTCCCTCCACACATTCTCACTATGCCATTTGGAGGTGGGGTAGTTCTCTGCTCCCCTTCAGGCAGATCAATACTACAAGGTAGACCTGGTGGCCTGTACTAGACCCATTTTGAGAGCGTCTCTAGAGGAGCTCAGTGAACTATTTGCAGCAAACAATCAATGAATTATCCATGAACAGACACTGGCTCTTACATATGTGTTCATTATTCAAAAGTATTTGATTAATGATTTATGCAAATGTATTCCAGCCAGTGGATGGACGGGTGAATGGATCGTTTAGATTAGATGAGACAGAGAGGGAGGGTTGGATAAGGTCACCATATTTTTCAAAATTAAAAAAAAAAGCAGGACATTTTTGTAACAACGTTTATGCAGGGTGTGAAATACAAAAGTGCTCCATGGATTTCCAATAGGTGCTAGGCACCTAAATGCTGTTGAGGATCTGAGTCTTAGTCTCTGTGCCTAAGTTCCCCACCTGTAAAATGGGATAATAGCACTGCCCTACTTTATAGGGGGGTTGTGAAGATAAAGATGTTACTGACTGTGGGCTGCTCAGATACTATGGTGGTGGAGTTCAACAGAAATACCAAAAATAAGCTAACTACTGCAATGCCAACAATGGGGGAAAGCAGTTACATTTCCTAGGAGCTATTCACCGCTTCTAAACTGAGGTACACAGATCATGCATGTCCTCCTGGCAGCCTAGAAAATCCCATCAGTTTAAGGGTTAAAATCCCTCCACCCCCGCCCCCAGATCAGTGCACAGTGATGTGTGAACCGGGAGTGGATTGCAGACAGGTGGGAGCCCAAGAGCCTGTTGCACTGGCATAGAGTATAAATTCCTCATCCATCCCCTAGTTGCTTTGGAACCTAAACCCCTAATGAAAACACAAGTTGATTACAAAATAGTGTGTGTTTTGATAAAGTGACGCTGGCCAGGGAGTGGTGTCAGGGCAGGTGGCTCTCTGACTGGCTGATGCAGGCGAGTGCCCCACATGCAAGGGGACAGTTTGTTCCAGTCCCGGTGGCAGGCTGCCAACCAAAGAAATACAAGTTTCTAAAAAGGAATAAAATAAAAAGGGAAATAAAGACAGAGTGGGAAAGTGTTCGCCCAAGTGACGGGAGGTTTGCCTGGGCATTGCACGATGGGGATGAACAGCTCTCCTTGGAGCCTTCATAGACAAAGCTCAGCACCAGTTTTCAGACACTTTTTATGAGCTGCTGCCAGCTGGGAGAAACCTACATTTTGGCAATTATAGAAGAGAACAATTCTAGCCAGGCACACCGCTGGCAAGATGAACATTATCCCCTTATACAAACACAATGACTCATATGCCGTGCAACTCCCTGGACTTCAGTGCAGTTACACAAGGTCCAGTATTATTATTATTACTAGGAGCTGAAAGCCCTGGTGTTGCACAGGTATGGGAGTTGGGCCAAGTAATCCTCCATCTGTCCACACTCCCTAATACAACCAATGAAATTGTCACAAGCAAATTACCCGTAGCGTGAGGATAGTGTTTGGTTGAGTTACCTCTGATATCACAGTGGTCTAGGACTCTTGGCATGGCATAGATACAGGCCTTACTGTAGCTGTTCACTGCATGGGTGTAATTCATACTTTCAAAATGGCTGAGAACTTAAACACTGGACGGTAACAGACTGTGAAGCCCAGTGATAACTGAACCTGGTGATATTCGGAACAAAGAGCTCTCAGCCATGCTTGTAGCAGTGTCTATCACGTCACACTGACTCAACAGGCATTCTAGGCTTCAGAGTGACAATCCTGGAATCTTATATAGACTATTATTATTTTATGTATTATTTACTTGTGTGTCAGTAGTGCCGAGGAGCCCCTGTTATTGGGCCAGGATCCCATTGTGCTAGTATAAACACAGAACAAAGAGATGATCCCTGCTCCAAAGAGCTTACAATCGAAATAAAGGCCAGGGCAGAATTTAGCTCACAGTAGCCAACCGTACTATAGCCATACTGTGCCCATCATAATGATGTCTGTCCTAAGCTTTCATCATGCTGGCTAGTCATCTGCACAACCCTTGTCTCTCATTCATTCTCCCTGTTTGGTAAGCTGAAATGGGTATGGTTGTATGCATTAGAAGTCAGCCACTGCCCTGGTTAATATTCTAAATAAGTGATAAGTATGTCTGTGAAGCTATTATATTCTAATGGGTAGCAGCACCGATCATTTGTGTAATTTTAGGGACAACGTTTCTTTAGCTGGATTTGCTAAGACACAGCTGGAGAGGACAGAGCTCCCATACAGTCCTGCCCACTAGTCGTAGAGCCCTAGTTGATTCTAGGGCAAGACGGGAAAACCAAAATTTGCAATATTGTCCCCTCAGTTCTGGGGGGGGGCCTTACGTTTTGGATGCCCAGCTTGTTGATTTTCAAAGGTGCTGAGCACCTACAATTCCAACTGAAGTCAAAGAGAGCTGTGGGTGCTCAGCACCTCTGAAAATCAACAGGTGTCTCAAGTTGGGCAGTCAAAAATTGAGGCACCAAAAATCAGCAGCCACTGTCGAACATATTGGTCTAAGTCGCTCCGCCAATACTCTCATGGAGGGCTGTTCTAGGGATTGCTAGACCGAGGCACATTCGCTTTGCTCCTTAGCTGACTCTTGAGTGGTTCTGTAAGACGTAGCCAATTGGGTACTGAGTGTGGGAGAGGAGATGTTTGTACCCCATCACTGAAGGCGAAGTAGTGAGGAGTGTGCACGGCAGGGGGAGGGATTCTCTTCTCTACGGCTCCTTTGTACTGCTGCCCAGACAGGAGAGAATTCGCCTCCTCCCCCATTCCCTGCAAAGGCTTGGGCAAGGCAGTTTACATTGTCCTAAAAGGCCTGGCTGCAAGCAACTCTGTTGGGTGAGTGTTGGGGGCAGGAAGGTGTCTCGCTGGCTTCTACAGCTGCTCTCTGGGAGCACACTGGCTTCTACAGCAGCCTGGAATCAGGAGGGCGCAAAAGTGGCTTAAAGTCCTCTTAGCTCCTTCTCCCTGGGCTGGGCAAATTCTCACCCTGGCTCGTTTCTCAGCGTTCTGCCAAAGGGTGAAATTTTCAAAAGCACCTAATTGACAGCGGAGCCTTCACTCCTACTGATTTTCCATGAGGCTTAGGCTCCTAGATCACTTGGTTCCTTTTGAAAATGTTCCCCCAATTGTCTAAGTGGAGAGAGGGAATTTGCGGTCTGATGTTTATTAAAGAGCAATGTTGTTTTGGACGGGGTTCCCATTCAAAGGAACAATAAGTGGCTTTCCAGGAGAGGTATTTAAGCTGAGACCATTTCCTCGGTCAAATGGCTGAGAGAGGTCTTTATTTTCACTTGATTACATTTAGTAAATAGGGACGCTTGATTTCTGTTCAAACAGTCGGGCAAAGGAATGCACTCCTGGGGACTGCATTGACACAAGGACAAAGGTTGTTTGTTATTTTCCCAGTTAACATCTTTTCATTAATCAGGGATTAAAGTAAGAAGGACCTCAGGTGGGTTCCTCCTCTTTTGGGCATGGAGAGCTCAGCTGCCCAGCCCTCCACCTCCTCCCGCCTCTTCACTGGCTGGTGAAAAGAGAATCTGAAGCAGAGGCAGCAGGAGGGGCTGGTTGGTGTCTGGCTGGGGGCATTTCTGGGACTTCAAGCCTTCCTGTCAGTAGGTGGAGCAGCACTAGCACCTGCTAGGAGAATTATTCAAACTAGGACTCTCTGACCAGCTTCCTTTCTTCTACAGGAAGATCAGTCCCCCTACTGGTTCCCCCTCCCTTATAGAGGGGGCAGAAGGAAAGAGGAGAGTTTGTCACTTCTAGGCCTCCCTTCTCTTCTGGGGAAAAGCCTGCCCCCTTCCTCTCACCAGAATGAAGGAAAACAAAATGGCTGTCAATACCATGTCCCCTCCTGGCACTCCACTGTGGGGTTGTGGGTGGACAAAGTTTGTTCCCCTATCCAACTGCACACTCTGCATGCACACACATGCACAGTACCATTTATTCCCTTAGCTCTGTTTTCTTCAACATGCCATGTCCCATCTGACAAGCTATTGAAGTATCACTTCACTACATGATGTCAACCTCCACAATAACGTGCATCCACCAGAATGGGGGTGGGTATCCTCCCACTTTGATCTTTCTCAACCACTGAAGGACCAGCAGTTTAAATCAGTAGTCTCAGACAGACCTGTGCATTGGCATCATCCAAACAAGGTAGAGGTGCTGAATAGGTAACCTCAGAGACTCTTCTGTTTAGACATCAGCCCAGCTTGCTAGATGAGTGAAGCCAGTGACCTCACAGAGGCCATGACATCATACCAACTGGCTAAAGCTGCTGAGCTAGTGACCAGAAAACCGGGGATGTTCGGTCAGTGAGTTTATAGGGACCCGTTCCTTGACATCAGATCAGCAAGCTAGTGACAGCAACTTAAAAGAGGCCTATGTCTTGATATCATTCCAGCATTGTAGAGGTACTTAAGTCAGTAACCTTGCTGTGATGGGGTATATTACATATCTGGGTCCCAGGAAGGGGAGGGAGTGACATATTTAGAAAGCTTTGTGGATCCAGTCAGGAAAGCAAGGGTTAACCAGCAGGCTCACAAAATAGCTAAAGTCCATTTGCCTCTCAGGAAGCCAGCCTGAGACACCTAAGAGGAACTACAAGCTAGTGTAAGCGGGGGAATGGTCCCGCTATTGTGGGTAACTTTCCTGGCTTATACACTACCCCGGTGAAGTGGGCTAGCGAAAGGATCTGAGTCCTCGCTCCCTGCCTGACCTCAAGGGCTCCCCTTCCACTCTCCCGTGTGGCAGAGTCCTCGTAACCCCAACAAGGCTGGTCCCAGGATTCTTGGAGGGCTCGATCCCCCCCAACCTTGTTGTGGTCACATAGGGCAGGGGCTTGGGTGTCCCCACTCCAGGTTGCTCTCTCTGCACTGGATGCTTCCCTGCCCACTGATCATTACATATAGTTCAAAGCAAATACAATTTATTAAACAACAATCAATTAAAAAAAATAAGGACAAAATGGGAAAGGTTAAGTTAAAGGAAAATTCGTCACCACTCTCTGTGGCACAGGGACATCACAACCAGCGTCTCTGGAATGTCAGGGCAGTTCAGTCTGTTTCTCACAAGTCCCAGGACTCCTTCTCAGGCCCTGGCTGTGCTACAGGGATGCTGCAGGTCGGACACTTACTCTGGCGGTGGCCACACGCTCTCAGGCTCTAGGTAGCAGGACCCTTCTTCCCAGCGTCTTCCCCGCCCCGTCGGGGTTACGATCCCCATCCAAGTCGGGCCTCTTGGCTGAGGCATCTCCCTGTGCTGGGCCCATCGCCCAGGGTCCCCCTTGCTCTCCCCAGCTGCTATCACACCCGGCTCCGGACAGCCCCAGCCCCAGCCCCAGCTCCAGCTCCACCACTCTGCCTCAGCTCCAGCTCCACTCTGCCTCAGCACGGCTGCTGCTGCTTCTCTGCCCCCTCTGGCTCTGTTTTTTTTGGTTAGATCTGTGGAGAAAACGGACATTGCTGCCATGCAGGGCCATAGGATGGGAAGGGACCCCCTGGGTCATCCATTCCAGTCCTGGCAATGCCATCATATAATCCGGTTCATAAACGCATCAAACTCCATCTTAAAACTAGCTAGGTCGTTTGCCCTCACACCTCCTACTGGAAGGCTGTTCCAGAGCCTCACTCCTCTGAGAAGGAAAGGAAAGTCTATATTATATTTTTGTCTCTGATCTAACCAGCTATTGGCTACTCCTCTTCCATGTTGTGATGGAGTTAGAGGAAGCAAATGTTTCTGATAGGCAAACTGTGCCCTTGCTGCTTTCTACAGCAATATTGCCAGCCACAATGTGACAGGCACTCAGCCCACGAGTTTGCAGAGATGAGGCAGAATGGGCTTCAATGCTTGCTCTTCTGAAGTGACATCAGCTCTTTGGGGATGAAGGGAGGAGGTGGGAGAGTCCTATCCAGCCAAGACTTTGGAGGTGTGTGGGGATGGGGTTGGGGTGAGCAAAAGAAAGGAAAAGAGAGAGAGCAGTTTTAACAGCACCAGCTTTCTTGACCGTAGCCATACTTCACAGGACCAAGGGCCTGATTCCCACTTACATGGCCCTGCCAGCCCAGTGTAAAGGGCCTTAGGGTAAATGAGAGAGTCAAGGTCCAAAACATCAGCTTCATTCATCTATCGCATCAAAAAGACTTGGCACGAAACAGCAGTAAATTAGTGCCAGCTTCCCTGCTGAGATAATTCAAGGGATCTTTCCTTCCACAGCAGGGACCAATTTTCCTGTTGATTACATATTGTGATTAATACAGGGAAATTTCTTGATTAAAAATGTCACTGAGTTAGGCCTTTTTTGCGGTAACTTGCCCTGTTTGTTTCTGTCCATGAAGTGAGCCATTTGTTTCAGTGACGGGTGTGGTATCAATGGGTTAGATCTATCCAGTGGGTCTTCAGGTATCCACTGCTATACTGAGTGAGGCTTGTCAATCACAGCAATGCTAATCTCCTCCTTACCTCCCACACCATTGATTAGTGTCACTCATCCAGCGAGCAGAGAGAGAGAGAGCGGAGGCAGGTTCTGCCAGCAATAAGTGACTCGCTGAAAATCTGCAGCCTGAGAATCATACCTCGTAGGTGGAAGAAAGAGGGGGAGGGGGAAAATATTTTCCACTTGATGACTGCGTGGCTCCTTTTTATTGCTTGTAACAGGTGTAGTTTACAGAGCCGGGGGAGAAAGATGGCTGACTTTTTGGAAATGTTGCATAATGTCTAAGCAATTGTACTGAGGTTGCACTGGACAACTGTGCACTTTGGGGGCATTTGTGAGGCAGGAGGCCAAAGAAGTACCTATGAGATCCCTCTGCCCCAATAAGTGAAGATATCCTGTGGGATCAGCCCCACATGGCAGGAGATGGAAGAGGCTTTACAGTACAGTGTAGAGGCAGGAGAGGGTTGTCTTGTCATGGCTGCAGGTTGACAGCAGCATCTTCTGCACTGGGCTTTTGGAGGCAATCACTCCCGCCAAGGGCTGGTCCCGGAGAGATGGGACATCCGGTCCACTAGAGGTGATTCTGAGGAGCAAACCTCAGATCTGGACCTCTCCAAAGTTTGGGAGATCCAGAGTTTTGGTCGGGGCCTTCTGTTTTTGGTTCCCATTTGAAATCTGGCGGAAGACTGAAAACTCTGAGTAGGAAGATCCAAAGTTTCCAGTTCAAATCTGGGTGAGACGGAACCAGCACCATTGCTTATTGGTTAGATCAGTGGACTTGGAGGCAGGTCTTCTGGGTTCTATTCCCAGGTCTGCCACTGACTCTCTGTCTGAATTTGGGCAAGTGACTCTGCCTCAGCTTCCCCGTCTGCAAAATTAGGGTATAAATACTGTATCTATCCCAGAGAGGTGTTATGAGAGCTAGAAACGTTCACAAAGTGTTTTGAGATCCTCAGATGAAGGGCAGAGAGTTGTGGTTATTTTTCATTGTACAAGTATAACACTAAATAACTGTGGTAGTGACTGAACAGCGACACTGGACCTTGAGGGCTCCAGAGGATAGGCCTGTGAGGGAAAACAAGTATCCAGATGCCCAATGCGTGTACTTTCAATGGGAGTTAGGTGTTATTTGTGCCTATGGACAATCTCCCCCTGCATGGACGGGGGCTTCACCCATGGAAAAGAAGAGGCTGCATTTGATCTTTGTGACACCAACTCTCCTCTGATTTCAAAGCATTTGGGGCTTTGTCCTGCTCGGTGCTGAGCTCCTCACCATCCTCACTGACTGGGCCCGGGGTTGAGGAAGTTCCCCACTGTGTAAGATCAGGTCCATAAGTGAGAGGCAAAACCTGTCATTTCAGTCTTGTTCAGAGCTCCACTCACACCTGAACTCCCTGTCTCTCTCCTAGCCCCCCCTTCTAAATCTGGGACTGGTTCCTTTCAGGCAAGGTGAAGGGGCTAACAGTCCCAGGATACAGCAGATATATAATATGCTTGTTTGACAGCACTGACATTCTGCCCTTTTCACTGAAAAAATGTACAACAAAAAGCCACCTCATCATCCTCCTTCAAATCCCTTCTTAAAACTCTCCTGTGCCATGATACCTACAAAAAATAACCCTTGACAATGGTTAGGCCCGCTGCTCATCATCCTGACCACTGTTGTCTCATTGTTTCCATGTTTTCCCCCCCCCCCCTCGCGCTGTACGCACCTCTTATCCCTTGTATGATACTTAGAGTGTCAGCTCCTTGCGGGAAGGGCTGCCTTTTAGTGCTGTGTTTGTACAGCACCTAGCACAATGGGGTCTGGGTCCACGACTAGGGATGCTAAGTGCTATGGTAATCCAAATAATTAATTCTAATAATAAATATTAGTTAGACCAATGGTTCCTCTAGCCCAGTGTTCTGTCTTTTGACAGTGACTAGTGTTGGATGCTTCAGAGGGAATTAACAGAACAGGGCAATTATCGAGTGATCCTTCCCCTGTTGTCCAGTCCCTGTTTCTGGCAATCAGGAGTTTAAGGACACCTAGAGCATGGGTTGCATCCCTGACCACCTTGGCTAATAGCCATTGATGGACCTACCCTCCATGAACTTACCTAATTATTTTTTTAACCCAGTTATACTTTTGGCTTTCCCAGCATCCCCTGGCAACAAGTGTCTCAGGTTGACTAAGTACTTCCTTTTGTTTGTTTTAAACCTGCTGCCTATTAATTTCATTGGATGACCCCTGGTTCTTGTGTCATGTGAAGGGGTAAATCACAGTTCCCTATTCGTTCCCCATGCATCTGACGAAGTGGGTATTCACCCACGAAAGCTTATGCTCCAATACATCTGTTAGTCTATAAGGTGCCACAGGACTCTTTGGTGCTGTTTACTTCCCTATTCACTTTCTCTACACCAGCGGTTCTCAAACTTTTGTACTGGTGACCCCTTTCACATAGCAAGTCTCTGAGTGCAACCCCTCCTTATAAATTAAAAACACTTTTTTAATATATTTAACACCATTATAAATGCTGGAGGCAAAGCGGGGTTTGGGGTGGAGGCTGACAGCTCACGACCCCCCCCTTGTAATAAGCTTGTGACGCCCTGAGGGGTCCCAATCCCCAGTTTGAGAACCCCTGCTCTACACCATTCATGATTTTATAAACTTCTGTCATATCACCCCTTAGTCGTCTCTTTTCTAAAATGAACAACCCCAGTCTTTTCAGTCTCTCCTCAAATGGAAGCTGTTCCATACCCCTAATCATTTTTGTTGCCTTTCTCTGTACCTTGTCCAGCTCTAATATATCTTTTTTGAGATAGGGTGACCAGAATTGCACACAATATTCAAGGTGTGGGTGTATCATGGATTTATATAGCAGCATTATGATATTTTCTGTTTTATTATCTATTCCTTTCCTACTTGTTTCTAGCATTCTGTTCGCTTTTTTGACTGCCACTGCACATTGAGTGGATGTTTTCAGAGGACTGTCCACACTGACTCCAAGATCTCTTTCTTGAGTGTTAACAGCTAATTTAGATCCCATAATTTTGGATGTATAGTTGGGATTATTTTTTTCCAGTGCACATTACTTTGGACTTATCAACACTGATTTTCATTTGTCATTTTGTTGCCCAGTTTCCCACTTTAGTGAGGTCCCTTTGAAACTCTTCACAGGCAGCTTTGGACTTAACTATCTAGTAGTCTCATATCATCCGCAAATTTTGCCACCTCACTGTCCATCCCCCTTTCCAGATAGTTTATGAATATGTAGAATACCCTGGGTCACAATACAGATCATTGGGTGACCTCGCTATTCACTTGTTTCCATTGTGAAAATTGACCATTTATTCCTACCCTTTGGCCTGGTCTACACTACGACTTTAATTCGGATTTAGCTGCGTTAATCCGAATTAATCCTTAACCCGTCCACACAACGGAGCCAGTTACTTCGAATTAAAGGGCGCTTAAAATCGATTTTCTGTACTCCACCCCAACGAGCGGAGTAGCACCAAAATCGATTTTGTAAATTCGAATTAGGGGTAGTGTGGCCGCACACCACCGAATTAATGTGGTTAAAATTAATGGGGTAGTGTGGCCGCACACCATCGAATTAATGTGGTTAAAAACCGAATTAATGTGCTTAGTGTGGCCGCGCACAATCGAATTTATACAATCTGTTTCCCAAATTCGAATTATCTAAATTCGAATTAATCTCGTAGTGTAGACGTACCCTTTGTTTCCTATCTTTTAACTGATTACTGAATCATGAGAGGACCTTCCCTCTTGGAAGGCTAATATCAGATGATGTATTATCAAGTATTCAATCAGGGCCCATTTCTGCTCCCATGATAACAATGACAAAACTTCTACAGAGTAGGACTGGGTCCAATTCAAAGCAATCTTAAGACGCTCTCTGTTGATGATCACACAATGTTAATGTTTGAAAAACTGACTATTTCAGCTCTCCAGTAAAAGCCATAAATCTGGATTACATATATAAAAAAAGACTCCATCTAGAAGCATATGACCAATTAAGGGGGAAATGTTTCCAACGCTCGTCTCTTGCACTGACTTTTTTTTTTTTTACTGACTTTAATGTCAGTCAGTTTTTGATGGTTTATTTTTAACGGAATCAGTAAACTCATACACACTGACTGCCCCTCCTTAGTAGGACTAATCCCTGCTTTTTTTTCATAGCAAAACAGCTATCCTTTTCCTACCTCTGTCCATCCCCAAAACTCCTCCCAGGCCAGTGCAATTCAATGGCGATTAAGACCTGTCTTTAATGGAAGTTTAGAGGGTTAGATCCTCTCTTCTAGAAGTTCTAGTTAGCTTTCATATGCTGACAAGCATGATAAACAGAGAGAGGTCAAGGTGAGATACGACCATTGTATTCATCTACCCTGACCTCTGTGATAACACAGGCCTTAGAATTTCATCCAGTAATTCATGCATCAAGCCAGGGGTGCCAGAACGGGGAGGGCAGCGGGGCCATGGCCCCATCACTTTTAAAAGTGGGAGGGATATGCCCTCCCACGTTTTACCAGCCCTAAGGGCGAGCGAGCGGAAGGAGGAGGTTTGCGGGGGGGGGGAGACGTGGCATGGAGGTGGGGCCTCAGGGGAACAGGTGGCGTGAGGGGCAGGGCTCAGGGAGACGGGGCAGTGTGGGGGGTGGGGCTTCAGGGCTAACAGATGGTGTGGGGGCAGGGCCTCGGGGGCAAAGGGATGGCAGGGGCGGGGCCACCATTCAGGCGCTCATGACCCACCCCCCCCCACCCCCCCACCCCACACACACACTTTTAGGGAATTTCCACCACTCCTGCATCAAGCCAATAACCCATGCTGGAGTTAGTACATATCTCTAGTTGATGGCTGGCAACCAAGATCCTTCTCCCATCCTATGGCATTAGCCCAATAAATATGAATTGCATTGTATGGACAGGAAGGCACAATCCCTTCCTCAAGAATAATAAATAGATCTATGGAGAAGGATAGGAGGGCAAGAGGGGAGACAACAGAAAATGTGAAAGGAAAGCTGGTTTTGGGAGAGTGAGCTATGAAGAACTGAGATAGTTCTGTATGTTTTGGTTCCATGTTTCTTTTCTATTTTTGTTTGGTTTTAATGTTGGTGTGGTGATTGGGGGAAATCTGTACCATTTATGAGCTCTGTGTGAGATTATGAACTCATCTGTATCTGTGTCAGCCTGCTGACTCCATCTTGGCTGTGGGGTTCTTTTCCTACTCTGTTACCTCTGTACCACCAGGTTGGACTGAAATTCTAACAAGGTAGTGATACAAGGCTGACAATATCAGGATGGTAAATCCAGATGGCCGACTATTGAAATGGAATAACTCTATACAATAGCCTGGCCCCCCAGCAGGAGAAATGGTTTATCGGGGAGAGGGCACCTGGCAATGAAGTCACCTTGGTAAGGGCCTGTGGATCACCTGAGTACGCTGATCAATGAGTCACTTGACAGAGGGACTGGAATACTATAAAGGGCAGGAGTTGCTCAGTCTATTTGCTCTCTCTCTGACCATTTTTCATTAGGGTAAGATCGGGGAAGCTGCTGCGGACGGAACCTCCGCTGATCTGGAAACAGATAGGACTCCCAAGGGAAGGGTTGGCTAGAGTGAGGGGAATTGTGGGGGGGGTTATTTTATTTTGTAAAGCTCTGTGTAATTCTCATGCTATTAAAGACGAGCAGCATTGTAGAACTCCAGGCAAAATGCGAGAGTATTATATGCTGCATCTACCATGTGCAACCCTGAGAGAGTAAAGCAGTAACCCCGATGGTTCACACCTTCGGTGGATTTCTGGAGAAAAGTGTATTTAAGCTATGGGGGAGCCTGTGGGGTCAGCTCTGGTAATGGGGTTGGCCAGGGGACAGCAAGGTCACCACTCTCAGGAGGGAGCAGCGTTCAGACTCCGGAGCCTTAAAACACTCAGGGATACAAAGGTTTGGATTTCTCCACAGCCTGTTGGTGGGCGGCCTGCAAGAGGGAGTCTGACCAGATCTGCGATGGGTTATTTGTTTCAATTAATGATGTGGTTGGATGGGAGTGAGGTTACTGATGACGCCAGTGCGGCTGTCAGGGAGTGAAAGAGAGCCAAGAGAACTGAGAAGGGATTTAGAGATGGAAGGTGTTCAGTGCTCAAGGGGACTGAGGCTTTTCCAGGCATAGGGAGTGGCATCAAAGTTGTGCCTGGGAGAAAGATACCAAGGGGTCATCAAGTAAAGACTAGTGGGGGCAGAGCATAGGGAATGCAGGAGGAGACCAGTCTGAGATGTTAGCAGAGCTTTAGAGGTAAGAATGAGAAGGAAGATTCTGATCTCATTTGCGTTGTGTAAATACCACTGTTTACCTCTCCAGTCACTCTGGATTTACACCCATATATGTGAGAGTCATAGTCTGGCTTGAAGAATTTCAATGTGAATGCTCTCCAGCCGATCCACAGCCAAGAATCCTTGCTGGGCCTCTGAATTGTTAGTGACACAGCTCTGCAAATGTTGATAGGTAAAGATAAAAGATTATATAGCCTCTGTCAATTGGCTGGAGGAGAGTTAATGCTGGTGTGTGTGTGTGTGTAAGGGGTGGGGAGCTTAGGAGGGGGAGAGGCAGTTCTTTTCTCACTATATTTACCACCAAGGCAGATTTTCTCATGTTTCGCCACAGCAGCTGGGGAGCAGGATATGCAAAGTCAAGTTTCTCAGCAGCTTTTTGCCCCAGTCAGAGAGTGTCTGTTCACTCATGGCTTGTGACTGTTCCATTTGGAGAGGCTGGGTGGCCTCCTCCCCTGAAGCCCTGCCCATGATCCACAGCCCTGTTTGGCCCCCTCCCCCGAGGTCCCCCGCCGCCTGCCTCTTCCCCCAAGCCCCCCCGGCCCGCCTCTCGCACCTCGCCCTCTTTCCTCGAGGCCTTCCCTGTCCACTAGGGTTACCATACGTCCGGATTTTCCTGGACATGTCCTGCTTTTTGGTCCTCAAATCCCCGTCCGGGAAGAATTTACAAAAAGCAGGACATGTCCGGGAAAATAGGGAGGCATGGTAAGGGGACCGCCTCCTCCCCGGGCTCCAACTTTCCGGGGCCAGGCGGCGGCTGTTCGTTCTCCCCACCTGGGCAGCCAGACTCGGGAGCAGCCATTGCTGCAGCTCCCACTGCCGCGCGGGGAAGCGGCCAAGCATGTGGCGCCCGGGGCGTGAACCCCCTGAGCCCGGGCCTGCTGCGGGGACCCAGCTGGTGCAATCCTGCGGGCGGCCCCGGAGTGGGGGCAGCAGGCCCCAGCCTCCCCGTCCCGCTCGGGTCCCACAGGGGAACAAACGGGGCTGCCGATGCCTCCGCCCCGGGGCCGCCCGCGGGACTGCACCCCCCACAGCAGGCCCGGGTTCGGGCCCGGGCGCCAGAGCCGCAGCCGCCGAGCGCCACGTGCTTGGCCGCTTCCTCCCCCGCGGCAGTGGGAGCTGCAGCAGCGGCTGCTCCCGAGTCCGGCTGCCCAGGTGGGGAGAAGGAACAGCCGCCGCCTGGCCCCGCGGGCCGCCCCCCTACGCTCCCCCTCCAGGTACCGCCCGAGTCCTGCCTGCGCTCGGGGCCAGGCTGGACTCACTGACCCAGGCCCCGCGCCCCCCTGCGTCTCCTGGGCCTCCCTCTGCCGCCGGTTTTGTTTTTTTTTTTTTTTTTTCTCTGGTCACCCTGGGGGCGGAGTTGGGGCGGGGACTTTGGGGAAGGGACGGAGTTGGGGCGGGGCCAGAGCAGGGCCGGGGCCCCGTGGAGTGTCCTCTTTTTGCAGGATTGAAATATGGTAACCCTACTGTCCACCTCTCACTCCTCTAACCCTGAGATGACTGCCAGCCCACCACTTGTGCCTCTTCACCCCCTCCCCCAAGACTCCCCCCCCACCCATCTGGCTGGCTGCTCACACGCCCCTCTTCACCCCCCCATCCCCCGAGATCCCCATGTGGGCAGAGCAGGGATGGGGCCTCGAGGGGGAAGAGGACTAGTGGGACCGAGGCTTCCGGGCAGAGCGTAAGCGGGACCACGGCCCAAGTGCCCTTTCAGCGGCAGCGCACGCCAAAGATGGTGGGCTGGCTTTTTGGGGAGGCTTAGCCTCCTCTGGCCTCTTATACACACCACCCATGTGTCTGTTAAATGTCTCCCCAAGGGGCTGATTAATGTTCCCTCCTGGAAGATCTGTTGTGATGGGGATGGTATGACTGTAGCTTCTTAGCCACCTACATGCACCCTACTCTTCTTTTTTCTAAGTGCCCAGCTGGTGGGATGTGAGGCACAATGATGCCATCTTGTGGCCAGTTACAAAAAGTGCCAGGTCATGACACCAGATGCTGTACGTGCCACCTGCCTGGCATAATAAATACTTTACGTTCTTCACATGTGTACACGCATCACTTTAACCCTCACAAGCCCTCAGTCTGGTAGGTAATTATTCCAATTTTACAGGTGGGGAAACTGAGGCACAGAGACGTGGCGGCAGGACTGCAAGTACAATCCAGGAATTCCTGGCTCCCAGAGTCATGTCAGTTCATCTGTACTTTGAGTCCAGCCCCGGGAGGACGGAAAGAACTTGAACTGGGTGCCTTTCAACTAACTGGAACTAAGTTTCTTTTTTGGGAGGGCAGGGGCAAAATGTTTATGACTGCTTACTTCAGTTAAAAAAAATCACACACACACCCCAATGATGTGGTGCTAGATAAATTGTAAATAGAGCAGGCAATACCTATGCCTGATGCATCAGCCCCCATGTTAGGGTTGCCAACTTTCTACTCACACAAAACCAAATACACTTGACCCGCCCCCTCCTCTGAGGCCCCATCCCCACTCACTCCATCCCCCCCACCCCCACTCACTCATTCATTTTCATCAGGCTGGCTCAGGGGGTTGGGGTGTGAGAGGGGGTGAAGGCTCTACCTGGGGTTGTGGGCTCTGGGGTGGGGCCAGGGATGAGGGGTTTGGGGTGCAGGAGGGGGCTCTGGGCAGGGGGTGGAGCATGGGAGGGGGCTCCGGACTGAGACAGGAGATGGGGGGGTGCAGGTTTCGGGCAGCACTTACCTCAAGCAGCTCCCGGAAGCAGCAGCATGTCCCCCCGCTGGCTCCTATGTGGAGGCGTGGCCAGTCACCTCTCTGCACTACCCTGTCCACAGGCACCGCTCCTGCAGCTTCCATTGGCCATGATTCCTGGCCAATGGGAGCTGTGGAGCTGGTGCTTGGGGCGGGGGGCAGCGCGCAGAGCCCCCTGGATGCCCCTACACATAGGTGTCAGAGGGGGGACATGCCTCTGCTTCCAGGAGCCGTGCAGAGCCACAGCTGCCAGGGAGCCTGCCTTAGCCTCACTGTGCCACCGACCAGATTTTTAACAGCCCGGTCAGCGGTGCTGACCAGAGCTGCCAGGGTCCCTTTTCAACCGGAACGCCCAGTCAAAAACTGGACACCTGGCAACCCTAGCCCATGTGTGAGTTATTTTTATGAAACTCTCACCCAACAGGCAATTGCTGTACAAATGCAGAGCCCATGCGGAAGACTGGTCTGCCCTGTCAGTCTATTTCCAAACCTGATCTTGTATTTTGGTTCCCAGGGGTATGTCCCTCCTCCCACCCCATGAATCGCTAACCAGCACTGTGATAGTCTGAGGGAATATGTCAGTGTCAATTTGTAAATGCCATTTTGTTTTGTGAAAGTCCTTTTACTTTGTATCCTCCATTTTGGGTTAAGACAAAGGTGGTGTTGAACACCAGGCTGTTCTGGACACAGTGTGCTCCTGCAGAGGGCATAGGGACACCTCCTAGAAAGCTGAAGCTGACAGAGCCATCAAGGGACATCAACTGTATGACGCTCCCCTGCTGGGACACTGGGCTATCTGCCAGTGAGGTCACTGACTTTGAATAGACTCTCTTCCCAGAAACCTGTCTGCGGGGAAGGGAGGGCTGGAATCCCCTGGTCTGAGCAGATGGCTGGGAGAACGTCAGCTTCTCTGTGTAAGCGGGGGAATGGTCCCACTATTGTGGGGAACTTTCCTGGCTTCTGCACTACCCCGGTGAAATGGGCTAGCGGAAGGATCGGAGTCCTCGCTCCCACTTCCTTTACCTGGAGGTCTCCCCTTGCACTCTCCTGTTTGGCAGAGTCCTCGTAACTGGGTCCAGGATTCCTGGGGGGGGGGCTCGACCCCCAACCTTTCTGTGGTCACCTAGGTCAGGGGCTAAGGTGTCCCCACTCCGGGTACTCTCTCTGCACTGGATGGTTTCCTGACCCACTGATCATTACATACAATTTAAAGCAATACTGTTTATTTAATTAACAATTAGTTTAAAAAGGAATAAGGAAAAATGGGAAAGGTTAAAGGAAACACATCACCCCGCTCTGTGGCAGGGAACATCACAAACAGTGTCTCTGGAATGTCAGGGCAGTTCACAGTCTGTTCCTTGTAGGTCCCAGGCCTCTTTCTCAGGCCCTGGCTGTGCTGCAGGGATGCTGCGGGTCGGACACTTGCTCTGGTGGTGGCCACACGCTCTCAGGTTCTAGGTGGCAGGACCCTTTTTCCCAGCGTCGCCCCTGCCCGGTCGGGGTTATGATCCTCCTCCAAATCTGGCCTGCAGGGCCTCTTGGCTGAGGCATCTCCCTGTGCTGGGCCTGCTGCCCAGGGTCCCCCTCCCTCTCCCCAGCTGCTCACCGCACCCAGCTCCGGACAGATAGAGCCCCAGCTCCATCACTCTGTCTCAGCTCCAGCTCCACTCTGCCTCAGCACGGCTGCTGCTGCTGCTGCTCTGCCTTCAGCTCCCTGGGCTGCTGCTCTGGCTCTGGTTGCTACAGCTCTGCCCTCAGGACAGGTCGGCTCTGCAGGCTGCTTCTGTGACTCTGCTCCCAGCTCTGACCTGCTTCCTGGCTGCTTGTCTGGCCCCTCTGGCTCTGGTTGCTGCAGCTCTCCTCCCAGGGCAGCTCTGCTCTCTCTGGGCTGTGCTCTGGCTTTGGGGCTGCAGCTCTGCTCCCAGCAGCTTAGCTCCGGCCCCTGCTCTCTCCTTAGCTCGGCCCCACTCTGTCTGACCCAGGCAATTCCAGCTCACATGGAGGATGGGACCCCGCTGGCCTCCTGTCAATCAAGCTGACCTGGAGCGTTGGCCTCTCCCCATTGCCCCTGGGGACTGTCAGTCTCAGGCTCCTGATTTCCCATCGACCCTTCCCCTTTCTTTTGGTACTGGGAGGTAGCCAACCAGAAAACCCCCACTAAATGTTAGTAAGGGGATAACAGTCCCCTTACATCTGCTTTGAGCAGCTGACCCCGTGGGGTCACTCTCTAAGCCAAAAAAGCAGAAACAGAAGACTTAGCTGGAGGAAGTAGACAGGAGGGAATGTGTCTCTGCTGAAGGAGCTGGGCCAAACCCAGGGACTCACAAAGGGGGCAGGTTCCTGGCCAATGAGAGCTGCAGAGCTGGCGCTGGGGGTATGGGGCAGCATGCACAGCCCCCTGGCTGCCCCAAGCCTAGGAGCCAACAGGGGGACATGCCACTGCTTCCAGGAGCTGCAGAGAGCCACAGCAGGGAGCCTGCCTTAGCCCAGCTGTGCTGCCGACCGGACTTTTAACAGCCCGGTCAGCAGTGCTGACCGGAGCTGTCAGGGTCCCTTTTCGACTGGGTAGTCTGGTCCAAAACAGGAAACCTGACAACCCTATGCAATGCTGAGATTCAAGGCATCTAACTTTTTTAGGCACCAGGAACATCACTGCGCTCCACAAAGAGCGACTTAGGCACCTGGGCTGCCTATACAATGAATAGGGAGAGAGAAGTGCCTTGTGATGATCCACAAAAGTTAACATGTTAGGCAGGGAGCTGCCTAAGCTAGCCCATGGGAAATGCTGACTACCAGTGTGTCGTAAGACCCATCCCTCTCACCTGTGGTTAGGCACCTACATGGCTCCACACAAAATGGAGGTGGGTGGGACTAGGGGCGGTGCCGGTGCCCACCTTATAACTTTTATCCAGTAGTTAGAGCACTTGCCTGGGAGGTGAGAGCCTAAGATTCAATCCCTGCACTCTGTCAGAGGGCAGAAAAGGATTTGAACAGGGGTCTCCCACCTCTCAGGAGAGTATCTAACCACTAAGCTCTGGGAGCTTTTGATGTAGGACTCCCTCAGTTTTGCCTGTTGAAGCTGTTCCCCTGTGGATAAATAATAAGAGTAACTGGAGCAGGGGGGACTGGCCCCCAGGGGTCCCCCATCTCCCAGATGGGTGCCCTGATCACTGGACAACAGAGTAATTCTCTTGGTGTCTGGCCCAATGACTATTTAAAATTATCCACATCAAACAATCATTGGCCTAGCAAGAGAGAGAGAGAGAGACTCTGTAGTCCAATGGTTAGAGCACCCATCTGGATGCTTAGAGTGAGGCAGCAGGACGCATGCCCAGAGGCAGAAACTTGGGTGCTGAGGGAACTTTTACTCTCAAAACTTACCTGCTGAGTGTTCAGCAGAAGTTTTGTGGATTGAAGTGGAACCTAAACCTGCCATTTAGGTGCCTAAATTTGGGCTTGGGGCATCTAAGTACCTTTGTGGAGCTGGGCCATAGTATCTAGTGTCCTCCTGCTGTATACTGTCACCACAAGACGATGCAACATCTTTTCACCACACCAGAGCAAGATGTGGGATGACAGCCATCAGAACTGGGGAGCAGGGCCTCCTCTTTTGTGCCAAATGAACAGAGGTTAAGGCCAGACAGGCCCATTAGCTCATCTAGTCTGTCTTCTTGTGGAGCACAGGCCATTGCAGGTCACCCAACAGTTCCTGTACTGAGCCCCATAACTTACCATCAGCTCAGTATGTCCCATGTTCTTTAGCTGCCATTGAATTCCACCTCACCACTATGTTCATATCCCTCCCCTAATCTTATTTATGTGACTACTCTGCTGCTGCTCCTACACCTGGAACTCCTTCTTATCAGAGTTCACCAGGCATCAACCGTTCACATCCCTTCCCTCAGGAACCTGCCATTGTATACAGACACCAGTAAGAATGCTGAACCCGTTGCTTCTCAAACCCAGGAACTACGTGAATGCCAAGAGGCTGGAGCTCGGGTGTGCTGTGTCTGATTGGTGCGCTTTCTTCTGACTAAGTGATTAAAGCAGACTAAAGTAAGAGCTAGTCCATTGCATTGGCTGGATGTAGAGCTGCCGGCGTGGCGTTCTGCTCCTTTCGCCGCTGTGTTCCTGGGAGATCCCTGAACTGAGCTGTATCGCCCCCAGCCCTTCCACACAGCTGCGTACCTGCGTCTCCTGTCCGGGGCCTGTATAGTAGGGGCCCCCACGTTCTGCTCCTTTCGCCGCTGTGGTTCCCAGGAGAGCTCTGCAATTCAGGGCTCTCCCGGGAACCACAGCAGCGAAAGGAGCAGAACCTCATGCCGACAGCACCTCTAGCATGGCTATACCGCCCCTAGCCTTGCCTCCCTGGACTCAGGAGATGCAGCTGCGTGGAAGGGCGGGGGGCGGTACAGCTGCACCGGAGGAGCTGCTGGCGTGGGGCCGCCTGGTGGCCCCACGTTCTGATCCTTTCGCCGCTGCGGTTCTGGAGAGCCCTGCGGTTCAGAAGTCTCCAGCACAGCAGGAGGAGGACAGAGCCCCCCTCCCCCCAGGTAACATGGGATAGATCATGGGGAGGGGGAGAGTGCGGGGCCCTGGGCTGGGGGTGGGGCAGGGTCACATGAGGAGTTACGTGGGGAGGTTCCCACACACACACACTTTTAGCTGGTGCAGCATACCGGTAAGAAATAAATTCTACTTGCACCACTGCCTATCCCCAACGAGGCTAACAGTGGTGTTTGTGTGCCCATTCATGGAGCTGTGAATTGTTTTCCCAGCTGCCCTCCCCATCATGCAGTACCAGGAAGGGAGCAGGCACTCACAGGGCCATTTTGTTTCCCATGGTCTCTGCCAGTGGCACGATCTGTCACTCCTGGAAAGAAGGGACAGCTGAAAGTGGCTTCCTTTCTCTCTACCCCTCTATACAGATGAGGAAACCAGATCTTCCTGCAGGAGACAGGAAACACATAAGGAATTCCCAGTGTGGATAATCCTCTTTCTCCTCTCAGGTGCCAGTGCTGGCCCATCTACTAGCAGGAATGGTCACGATTGGTGGGGAAAAAAGGTTTGGAAAATGGTGACAATTTTTCATTAAAATGCCCTTTTAAAAAAAAAAAAAAAGAGAGAGGCCAGTTTTCAAGGTGGAGGAAACTTTTCATTCGAGAAATTTCTGTCAGTTCTGCTCCTGGGCAGCCAATTGCTGCTCCCACTTCAGAGTCCCTCACCTGATGAGTCCTCCCTTCCCCGGGCAAAGAAAAGGAGATGCTCTGAGGGATCTGCTCTCCGAGGCACTGCTCCTTACTTACACTGCCACTTGGCACCCTACCTTGATGGGCTGATATCAAAACACAGACCTCTGCAAAGGTACTCTTGTGTCTCCGCTGAACTGCTGGCTTAGTTGAAGACACAGGCCCCTGTAAAGTTACTTACTGGTTAAGCATCTATACCTTATTGGATTAACATCATGGCATAGGCCTCTGAGTTCACTGGTTCGGTACCTCTAACTTGCTGGCCTGATGTTAAGGGGCAGCCCTCTGTGAGGTCATTGGATCAACATTGTTAGCTTTTCTGGCCTTACATAAAGGCCCGGACATTTGTAAGGCTATCTTGCTGGGCTATTGTTGAGGCAAAGTTTGACGTTTTTGGCTCAACGTCTCAAGTTTGATGGACTAGCCTTTGAGCTAACACTTGCTCAGCACTTCCACCTTGTTGGTCTGATGTCATTGGCCTCTGTGATGTCCTTGACTGTGCTGATGTCTGTGCAGAGGATTCGCTGAGATGACCATCTCAGCCAGGGCCGGCTCCAGGCACCAGGCACCCAAGCACATGCTTGGGGCGGCACCTGGTAAGGGGCGGCGGAGGGAGCGCGGCGCGGCATTCTGTGGGGGGGGG
>NW_020664598.1:5096945-5111934 GCF_002925995.2 Terrapene triunguis | reverse complement strand
CTTCACCGTTTGCCGGGCAGCCTCCAGACCCTGCGCCCCCAGCTGGGCGCTTCCCCTCCCGGGCTCCAGCTGCGCTGGGCAAGCGCCGGCCGGGGGCGCAGGGTCTGGGGGCTGCCCGGCAAACCGTGAAGCCGGTAGCGCTCGGGCAGCCCTTTCCCCGTGGCTGGGAGTGGGAGGGAGGAGGGGGCGGAGTTAGGGCGGGGAAGGGGCGGAGTTGGGGCGGGGCTGGGGGTGGGGAAATGGGCAGGGCCAGGGCCCATGGAGGATTCTCTTTTTTTATTTTTTAAATATGGTAACCCTAGTTAATACACAAAGGCCTAGTTTCCATTTTCTGTTACATTGCAAGTGGAATATGTTGAGTCGTCTCAAGCCAGTGGCTTTTTGTCCAAATCCCAACACGTATAGTTCAGTCTGACAGCAGGAACGCTGTGCACTAATAGCTCGGGACACGGCTGATGGTAGCCTAAAAGCTCCCACTAGAATCCGTAGCACCTTGTGCAAAGGCTAAATGCAAAGCAAATGGGTCTGAGTGAAAAGGCGATTCCGAATTGTACCCCAGATGGCTGTCACCTGCTGTGCCCTCAAAAGACAGGCTGCTCCCTTCTCTCTGTGTTTGTATATATAAATCTCTAGCTTAGTGAATCCAGGGGCTTGGAGCCATTTCTGCTTTGGCCTGCCACTGATGGTCACAGCACCTGTGGCCATTTTCTTTGCAGACCAGGGCTTTTTCTTTGGGAAGGAGAAGACTATGCCACTATACAGAGTTGTAAGGATAATAGTGTGTATCTCTCCAGGGCCTTTCGTTCCAAACGAAACCCAAAGCTCTTAACAGCACTCTGTCATGTATCTAAACTTCAAGCTGGAGGTATCATTTCCAGCCCCAGGAGCTATCCCTGCACTAGCTTTGATGAGCTAACATACTAAATATAGTGTAGCTGTAGCGGCAGCCACCTCAGTACATACCTAGCGTCACGAACAGATTTTGGGGCCTCTAGCCCCTCACGCTAATTTTGAATGCACTAGCTCAATCAGAGTTAGCACGAATCTATCTCCTTGAGCTGGAAATTACACAACTTGAAGTGTAGACATACCTACAGACAGCATCTGTAATCTGTCTGGTTAGCTATCACTGGAGTAGCTGCACAGCTGGATACAGGAATCATCTCATCTACCAATTAAAGGGGACCACCTCAGGGATGGAATTGTTTAAGAGCACATGGGACTACTGCCCAAGTCGTTCTATGCAGGAAGTGAAGCATCCTAGGTCTAACTGAGACAGCAATAATATAATGAATAGCAGGGAGAAGGCTAAGCAGGTGTGCCCATTTACTAAGTCATGCTTCAATAACAGATGGCTGTTACGATTTAAAAAACAATGGATTCAAAATAGATAATAAACCAGAATACCTTATCATTAAACAAACACTAATAATGTGCTCCATCCCAGACAAGACGCACAGACGGACAGCCTCTGCTCTGAAGAGCTTCCAATCTAAACCAGACCTACAAAGAATGTGCTGGAAAACCACAGGAGGAACCATGTTAAGGATTTTTTAAATCTATGAATGTGCATCTGGTAGATATCACAAAAAAGTCAATCTTTAGGAGGGATTTGAATGAAGAAAAAGAGTGTGGTGGCTTCATGAACTGGGACTAGGAGGTCATTTCATTTACAGAGGTGTACGGGGAGACTTTGGCAAACCAGTAAAGTGCCTAAAACCACTATGGCTTATTGTTAAAAAGCAACCTAGTCAGGAAGCTGTAAATTGATCATTCAGCAATCTTGGCTTGAGCAAGGCAGGAGGGGAGAGGGTTTTGGGTGCCACGGAAAGGGCAGCTTGACCCCGCGTCCTTCCTGATAAGAATTGTGTTGAAGTTGCTGATACATCCATTTTAAAAAGAGCAGGAATGTTTATTGGGGTCTCAGAGCTGCAGACTCTGGAAAGCCCACACCTGGTTAATCAATAGTCAGAAGGAACCGCTTGCCTGAAACTGCTTACTTAACAAGATTTCTTTAAGGGACATGTCATTCTATTACTAATATATAAATAAGGGGGAAAAGCTTGAGATAGTTGGACTTGTTTGAGGACCCTTTTGGACTCTCCCTCTGGATACATCTTGCAGTCCCCACCGGCAGACGGAAGATTTGGCCACCGGAAGCCTGCCGCTGTGTCACTCGAGAGCCACACTCAGCTTTGGTAATTATCAAGGGTTGGGGATGTTTTACTAACCTGTTGCGGACGTGTGTAAGTGCTTGAGACTAGTAAAGTTTAGCTTTAAGTGAAAACACTCTTGTGTTGTCCTGTTTGTGCCAACCATCTATCGGTCGGACGGCCGTGTCTCCCCTGATTTATTTCCTGACACCTCCTCACACAAAGTAAAGTTACCAAGAGCTTTGGGTTGAAAGAACCCCGGGTAACAGAGGGAGCATGGAAAAAGTCATGGGGACAAGAGTGGAAGGAGACTAAGCAGGTGTCAAGCCTGCCTTTGTTGATAGACCAGAGAAGGGCCGGGAGAAGAGCTTACAATAAGTTGAGTAGATCTGAGATGTTGGACACAGAAGAATTATGTAAGAGCATGAAAGTGAGGATGAGCAGTTTAAACTTGATGTGGTATGATTAACCTGTGGAACTCACTGACATGATATTACTGAGACAAAAAGCATATAAGATTTTTTTAAAAGGGTACTAAGACGACTAGCTGCTGAAGTGAGAGTAGCCATACTAAAAAGTCTCACTATCCCCCTGCAACAGGTCATAAATGGATTATCAGTGGGATCAGGCCATGTTCCTCCCCTCCTGCCCATTGTAAAGCAGTGAAAAATTACGAGCAACTTTTTGAAGCTCATAGAATTAGCTATTGTCCAAGGGAAGAGACCTGGCTTGATAGCCCATTGGTAGCAATTTCTGCAGTTTTCTTTTCTTTTCTCTCTGTCCCATTTAGTTTTCCTCCTCCTCTGCTCGCTCACAGTAAATACGTGACGTCCTGCATCCCTCAAAGGGTTTCCTCTGAGTGGCTTGACTATTCCTGTATATGTTCATCCAGTGGAGGGGGTGAGTGAGAAGAGACAGACCCACTCTGACATATCAGCTACTCTCTCGATAACCCAAGAGCTCACAAAGAGCCAGCAGGACGGGACTGCTCTCACGTAGGCCCTAGGCAGAGCCCCCCCTGCATTAGCATGATGTCAACACCAGTGATTTTCCATCCCTACGGTGGGATTGGGGGAGAATCTACTGTGGAATTTGGAAGGGGGGGGAGCAGATGAGAAAGAGAGAGCGTAAATGAGGTTCCCGTTCTCGCACCAGGAGTTCCAAACAAATACCACTGTCAACCCACAGAGCTGCTGTTCAGATAAGCAAGGAGGCACAGAGAAACAGTAGCTAACACCAGAACTAGAAGCTAAGAGGTCTTCCAGCCCAAGCTATTCAATTGATTCAGTGTGTGACCGGGCCATAACAAGGCTGTAATATTAGATCAGGGCCCCTGCATGCTATATTTGTACTGCGTAGGGTGACCAGATGTCCCGATTTTATAGGGACAGTCCCGATTTTGGGGTCTTTTTCTTATATAGGCGCCTATTACCCCCCACCCCCTGTCCCGATTTTTCACATTTGCTGTCTGGTCACTCTACTGTGCTTACCGGGGGCAAACAACAGTCTTGGAAACAATCCATCACCAACTAATGCAGCTCTTGGTGCTACTAAATCACCATTTTCCCCAGTAACAGCTGAGGCGGCAGGATCGATCGGATGAGGGGGATGAAGCAGAGACATAGCTCATCACCATGACCTGAACGCGCATTGTAGTTCGAATGCACGGCTATCATGCTGGAAAATCACCGTAATGCCTGTGGACACCTGCAAGAGCCTAGACTGCATGACATACCGGGGAGGTGCCTCTGTTTGCTACTGTTCACCATAAAAGGCAGCATCAGTGCTTCCTGGGGTGGCAGAAGATGCATGTTTTGCTTGTATCTTTATGGAGTGAGGGCAGCCAAGCTGGGGAAGGACCTTGGTGCAACTCAGCCAAGCGTCTATAAAACAGCTCTTTAAAAAGCCACAAAGTCACCTTTGCTGACATTTGCAAAGGGATTATATGCAAGTCACAGGACTGAGAGATGGACCCTGCCATGATTAGGGTCACAGAAGCAGGGAGTGAATTTATGTGCTAACAAACGGGCCTGCGCGGCTCTCTCTTTCTCACACACGCTCGGCTAGACACATTTATGAGCCTTTATGAGACCAGTCTGACCTGGACTTCTCTTTCCATTTCTTTGTCACTTCTAGGACGGGCACATGCACCCCGCTGCCAGTCCCCTATTGCCTCTGGTCTGAGTCTCCACGTCCATCGAAGTGACCATAACCTGTAACTATGCTGAGCTGGCAGCATTTTACATCACTTTGCACTGGTTGCAGGGCAATGGAGCGGCACCCTTTTGTCTAGCAACAACCACGGTGCAGACTCTGTGCTCTTGGGACATTGCCTAGACCCCAAACTGGGCTCAAACAGTCGCAGCATGTTCAAATATCCTCAAATGGATGAGGATTCAAGTGTTTGGGCTGAAGAAATGACTGATGTTCCTCACATCAGCTGCACATGGTGGGACAAAGCTGGGTACAACGCCCACGAGGTGTTTTCTTGGTCTCACCCTATAACATAACTAACCATCTCCATCCTCACCTGCACCGACCCAGTGATCAACACCGCAGCATTTAGTCACTAACGTGCATGCCAGTGCTACCAGTCACTGGAGGGGGAAATTCACGAAGCAAGAGGACTGTCCATGTGGTAGGTGATCAGCATGTTGGGTAGGTTTTAAAGCGAAAGCTACCACCTGAGCCTGTCCAAAAGCCTAGCTAGTGAACACTGTGGGGCTGGGACTGTTCTATGTGTACAGTGCCCAGCCCAACACAGCCCTGCTCACCAACTGGGGTGCTACCATGCTACCACACTACAGACAAATGGGTGACGGGCTTTCTGCCAAGCCAATGGGGCACGACTGAGGTGAGCTTAGCACTGTTCCCTACTAGCTTGGCTGGGGAGGGTATAGACTCACCTCACCCAATAGAACTGCAGCTTATGCTGAGTATGCAGCAAGTAGTGAGACACAACACAGCCACCGGCAAGCCCCCCTCCATTACACTGCCCTAAGTGAACATAGCCATAGATGGCTGCTAGCCCACTTGGACTGACATAAGCAGCTGCTATAGCTGCAGAATTTAGCTCCCCACCAAGCTTAGCTTTGAAGCCAAAAGCAGCGGCTGTTGTCGCTGGCAGGGAATCTTATTGTGTTCAGCTGACAATCCTAGGCCCGTATTTAATACACTGCTCTTCCTGCAGTGGCTGGTGTACCCCGAGCCAGAATGCTCAAGCTGCTAGTGGTCTGACTGAGACAAGGTCAAGCAGACTGTACCCTTATCTAGGTGGCAAGAGGGAATCCAGTGACCCTTCCAGCTAGTTAACAATGCCAGATTCTGCAAGGTTGAGTTCCCAGACAGGAATGCTGCTCATGACCCAGGACCGGAGTGGTGGGGATTTATAAAGGGAGCAAAGTAAGAAATACTCCCTGTTCCATCAAGGACTTCGCCCCTACTCTGCTCTGAGTGGCAGAGGGTTTTTGGCCCTCTGAGCTGAATGGAAAAGGAGCAGGACCACCCCAGCTAGGCTTCTGTATTTTAAGGAAACTGGCAGCTTAGTCACTGCTGATATCACTCACACTGAAGTAGGGAATGCGCTCTAAGGTATTTAGAGCCCCTATTACTATCATACTGAGCCCCTCGCTATCTTCAATGTATTTATCCTCACAACAGTTCTGTGAGGTAGGGAAACACTACTATCCCGAGACATAGCGAAACTAAGTGACTTGCACAGGAAGTCTGTGGCAGAGCAGGTAATTGCACTGGGGTCTTCGAAATCTTAGGCTAACCACTGGCCTATCCTTCCTCCATTGCAGGTTTTAACCATTTGCCTGCTAGCTACATCCCCCTATCACCCTCTTGAACTAGGAGTTGCATTTCTTTTGTTGCCATGTTTCAGTTTACATAAGAAACATGCTGCCGTTAGAAAATAGAGTACAGTGTCACCCTCAGTTCCCTGCAGAAGCAGCACCAACCAAGCATCTGTGAAAGGAAGAACCCATGCTGGGCCAAGGAGAATCCCCAGCCCAGCAGTGGCCACAGAGTTTGGTCAAGGAAACCACACAACGCAGTCAGGGACCCAGAATTCAGCTGAAGTGGAGTTTTAAAGGCCGATGAGCCTGTGAATCTGTGCTGGTATTTGAGCAATGATGGAGTTGAGGATGTCTTCCCCCATACACAGATATAAGGGCCTTTTATTCCTCCATAGGGCAGCTTGATTTCCGCTATACCATACAGACTCCAAGTGCATCTCAAGACGTTGAGTGGTACCACAGGGGCAGTGTCCTGTGATGGTCACAGAGAGGAAATGCTGGATGTTTGCTACACTCTCCTTTTTCCACCTCCCCTGCTTCTCACCTAGGCACTTCTCAAAAGTAAGAAGCAGACACAGACTCCGGTACAGCAAGCATATTTATTTACTGTGAAACACGCTATTCACCACCCAGTGCGATGGAAATTCAAATGCGTAGCAGCAGCTGCTGGGGATCAAGAGAGTCCTACACTTTCTCTTGAGAGTTTTGGCTAATGAGAGTTTACCAACTAGCGACACACTTGCCAGTCCCCAGAGGCTGAAGGGCTGTGCCCATCCCCAGAATTGGCATAATACCATTGCAAGCTCCCCACTGCAACCTGCTAACATGTCTCATCCCTGCTCTTGAGAGACTGTCACCCCCCCTTAGGGGGAAGTGGGACACTCCCCACAGCTCATTCACTCCTTTGGTGGCTCATGTGAGGCTGCTAAGTTCTTCCAAACTAGTGACTTTGACACCTTACGGAGACCTGATTTTCAGAGGGCAGGAGCTCAGCACTTCCTGACAATCAGGCCCCTTTATGGCATCTCCGGTGGGGCACCTAAAACCCCGAGTTCCTTTTGGAGACCTTGGCCAAGTCTGTCCATCAGGGTCCAGCTGTGGTGTCAATTCTAGCAGCGGGCAGGAGAGTTCTCAGTTCAAGCCCAGTTTCTCTCTCCCACACACATTCTCAGGCATCTATTCCTAAACATTCTCCTACTCGCTGGCTCTGCTATGAGATAGGGTCTTTGGGGCCGAGCTCAGGTGAGAAGGTCTCAGGTCATTCCTTAACGAACAAATACATTATTTTGCTAAGAAAACAGATTATTTCTCCTCTAGGTGAAGCCAGATATCACTGTGAGCGCCTCTCTTTGGTGAGAGACTGAACACTGCTCTAATCAAAAGCGCCCCCTCGCTTTTTGGATGGTCACTTAAGAGGCACCCAAACCGGGGCTTAGGAAGCTATTCTAAGATGCACTGCTGGGCCTCCATGGAGATGTCGCCTCATGTGCACGCTAGCCCTGGAAACCGAACTCCTTGTACTTGCTGGCCATGTCATTTCGGAACAGCTCCAGGGCCTTCCTCATCGCAGCCTGGGAATCGGCCCCAAAGTCCGAGGGATGTTTCTCAGCAATGACCTTGACAATGATTTCACAAATGAACTGTCAAGAAGGAGGGGGGGGAAAGGAAAAGGGACAAGTAAGCGTCATTCACAGTAGGGACCTTTCAGTAAATGCAAAGTAAACAATTGTTTGCAGATAGTGGAAATGACATCTTAGGGGTTGTCTACACAAACACTTAGCTCGCAGCAAGCGGGGGTGTAAATCTACCCCGCACTATCCTGCTGTGCACTGAGTGTCCATGTGGTCCCAGCTGCTGCACACTAAGTGTTCCTTAGTGTGCTTTGATCTACCCCGCTTTGAAATGGGAGTAGATCAAAGTGCACTAGGGAGCTTTTGGTGCATGGCAGCAGGGTGCATACAGGCACTTAGTGCGTGGCAAGCTACTGCAAGATAGATTTACGCTCCAGCTGGCCACAAATTAAGTGTTTGCATAGACAAGTCCTAGGACTGAATTCAGTAGCCCTTGCCTCAGCCATTCAAGAGGCATCATGGCCTATAGAGCACTAGGCTGGGACTTGGGAGACACCTGGGTTCTAGTCCTGGATCTGTCCTGGATCTGTCGTGATCCTAGGAAAGTCACTTCCCCTCCCATCCTTTGTCTGCCTTGTCCATTTACACTGTAAACTCTCCCTCTGCGTTTGTATAGTGCCTAGCACAATAGGTCCCTGATCTTCACTGCAGCCTCCAGGTGCTGCTGTAATACAAAGAAGTCCCTTGGGTGCTGTTACTCACTAGATTCTAATATGATCTGGTTTCCCACGGGTGCTGGTGCTGCACCCACTGGTTTGTTATTGTTAAGGGTTGCATGTGAGCAATGTAAACACGGGGACTCACATACCAGGAGCTGAGCCTCCTAATATTACAGTGGTCTCCTACATCACACAGAGCTCATACAAGTCCAACTAGACATCAGTGAACAGAGGTGCAACCCACCCTCCCACTCAAGCCCATATTCTCTACACACACTGAACCCCCTCTCACCAAGGAACCCTCTCCAACTCCCATACCTCCAAGTACTTGACAGGGATTTTATGCTTGGTGGCATGGCTCTCTGCCAGCGGCTTCAGCTCCGGTTCATGATTGTTCTTCAGCTTCAGGATTCTGCCCAGGGCGGTAAGGACAGTGGTGCCGTGCTTCTTCACTTCTTCGGAGCTCTTCAGCTCATCGATTGTCTTCAGGTTTTTGAACTTGGCAAAGCGTTCCTGGGTCTCGGGGTGAACCTGAAAGAGTCTGGGAACAGAGGCAGGGAACCCATGAGGTGCAAAGGTGGGATGGGGAAAAAAACCATAGGAATTGCCAGACTCGATCAAACCCAAGGTCCATCGAGTTCAGTATCGTACTGATCTCTACACTGCAGCATGATTGCAGCTCGAGTAGACATACCCAGGCTAGCTTGAATCTAGCTAGACTGGGTACTGGAGCAGTGAAGCTGAGGCAGAACAGACATCAGCATGGGCTAGCCATCCAAGTAATTAACCAGGGTTCTTGGTAGGCTTGTCCAGTCCATGCGACTATGGCTTTGCTGCTCTGGTATCCAAGCTAGCTAGACTTCAGGTATCCCTATGCACATTGCAATCACACCGCCGATTGCAGTGTAGACATACTCTCAGATAGTGGTCAGAACCAGATACTTCACAGGAAAGTGTAAGAACCACACAAAAAAGCAGATGTGGGATCATTTGCCTCCCATTAAGGTCTCATCCTAGCCCTCAATTGTTTGAGATTAGTCTGACCCTTGAAGCAGGAGTGTTGGAACAATTTGTATAGTGGGGGTGCTGAGAGCCATTGAACCAAACTGGATATGATGGAAACCACTTCAAGCCAACGGGTGCGGCAGCACCCCCGGTACACTAGTTCCAGTGTACTGAAGCATGAAGTTTTAGATCCTTTCCAAGTTTTCAGTAATACCTTTGACAACTCAGGCTATTCTTGTTGTCCACATAAATACCTAATCCTTTTTGGAATTTTGCTAAGTTCTTAGCCTCAACAACATCCTGTGGCAGTGAGTTCCACAGTCTAATTGCACATTGTGTGGGAAAGTATTTCCTTCTATCCACTTTGAATTTGCTGCTTTTACATTTCATTGCACATCCCCTTGTTCTTGTGTTACGAGACAGGGAGAACAGAAGCTCCTCCCCTGGACCAAGCATCATCTTATAACATTTAATCCTGTTCCCTCGTATTTGTCTCCTTTCTAAGATGACCAACCCCAGCCTTCTCCATCTCTCTCCATGAGAGGCAGGCTGGCAGTGCACTTAACATTTTCAAATGATGCCACAGAGCAGGTGCCCATCTTACTTGTTTTTCACAGCTGTTTAGCCCTTTGGCACCAGTCACCTGGGATTGTGCCAGTGTATTAGGATCAGGGTAGGAGCACAGGGTCAGCCGGGACACGACGGAGTGACTGACATTTGTCTGAGAAAACCCTTCTTCCCTCACCTGCCATGGGGCTCTGAGGATTCATACAATTTAATGCCCTGGCTGCTTCTTCAACTCTGCTCCATGAGGCATTACAGCCATTAAACTCAGTTCCCATCTGAACCCATCAGCGCTGCTCTTAAATCGACCAGGAGGGAACAATGTTAGACATCTCCCCCCAGAGCCATGTACAGCACTTAAATACAATGGTCAAAGGTGCTACTAAAAGCCCTTTGACTGAGAGGTCTAGGTGCTGTGCCACAAAGTCCTGTGTGTGTGTGTGCAGACAGCAGTCAGCACTCCCAACACCATGGCAGAGAGTGTGTGTTAATTCCTACCACTTCTCTCACCCATCCACCAGCTAAGCCCGATATCTGACACCACGGTTCTGCCGCTGTGCACTGTTAGAGAATTGGGAGCAACTGGGTAACAAGAGCTGGAGGAGCACAAGGCCTGCAGCCATCCCAGGGCCGGCGAGTCTCCCACACCATCCAAAGCTACAAACAGGAGCTCTGTTTCCTGAAATGGAGACGGTAGGAAGGTGGTTAAAAACCAGACCTGTCACCATCCCTCCCCTGCTGAATTTACTGGGGGTTGGAGACATGGGGGCGGTAGGGGAGGTGATACTGCAGACAGCCAATCCCAAAGGAAATGTCACTTTTGCCCCACGTTCTGCAGTGACAATGAAAGGGGAGTACTGGCTCACATTACTATTATTTATTTGTATCGCACCTAAGAAGTATGTATCATTTGTGTCACAGTAGCACTGAGATCACGGCTCCATTGAGCTAGGCACTGTACAGACACAGACAAAGAGGCCATCCCTGGTCTGAAGATCATACGCTCCAAATAAATGAGGCAAATAAAGAAGAGGCAAAAAATATTGGTATCCTTATTTTACACGAGGGGGAAACGAGACACAGAGAGGTAAAGTGACTTGGCCAAAGAGTCTGTGGTACAGCCAGAAATTGAACCCATATCTCTTGAGTCCAGTGCCTTCACCACCAGACCATCTCTCACAATGTGATGGCCATCATGTTTGACTGCCATGTGGAATGATGCTATTGGCCAGTAGCCGGTATGCCAGTCCCTCCACCTTTAACTAGAGACCCCTTAGAGGGCAGTAAGAAGGGAGTTCAGCTTCTATGGGCCATTCAGTCTCGTGCCAGATTCTCAGTCTTACCACAGCATTATATTAGTTAGATTAAATTGACAAACACCCCGAGTATACGGATGATAGGAACAGCCTTGCAGCAAAAAGATTCTTTATGTGGGTGACCATTCTTTACAGGGCTTTCATTTAAGAAGGCACCAGTGTTACCAGAACAAAGGATGTCTGTGCCAATTTTGTCCTTTATCGGGTACTACATGTACCAAGATGGGTCTTTTCCTTGTTTGTTTCTTCCCCATGACCTGGTTTGGTTCAGAAAGAAACGACTGGCACAGAGGTCTCTCTTAGGGAAGGACATGCAACGAATTGCTTCGCTTAGTATCATTTGAATATGCTATTGTAGTTGATAAGCGAAGCTATTTGTTGCAGACATTCTCTCCACCCAGTGCAATGTAAGGAGCCTATCAGGACCAATTAGCTTTGTTAAAATGCCACCGCTACATTGGAAGAAAGGTTATGATCATTTCTATGCTTGTAATCGGTCTCCCTTCACCCTCTGCCTGGCTATGGCTAAATTATGCCTGCCAAAGATGATGCATCTTTTGGACTCCTAAAAATACCTCTGAAGAGCAATTTTTGTTTTGCTTGAAATGCATCCAGCTGCATCAAGTGTCAAAAATATTTCCAGGGGATATCTACGTACAAGCTCTTTCACTTAGCACAAGCTGGACACACGACTATGCCAACAGAAGTCTGCAAGGCCTCCCTGTATTCAAATCTCTCTTGATTTCTACAAGAAACCAGCTGGCTGATTAGGTCTTGGGGTAGTGAGGGATAATCTATGTATGTTATGCAAAAAAACAAACACCCCTTGCACTTCCTCCCCATTATGTTATTAAAACACTGTATTGCCAAGATGTGGCTATACACCACCATGAATATAGCCACATCTTTTCTTATTGTTCCTGGCAGGGGCAGGCAAACTTTTTGGCCTGAGGGCCGCATCGGGTTTCAGAAATTGTATGGAGGGCCAGGTAAGGGAGACAGTGCCTCCCCAAACAGCCAGGCGTGGCCCGACCCCCGCCCTCATCTGACCCCCCCTGCTTCTCGCCCCCTGACAGCCCCCCCCAGGACTCCTGCCCCATCCAACCCCCCTTCTCCCATCCACCCCACCTGCTCCCTATCCCCTGACCACCGCTGACTGCCCCCAGCCGCTCCATCCAACCCCTCCTCTCATTCCTGACTGCCCCCCAGGACTCCTGCCCCATCCAACCACTCCTTCTCCCTGTCTCCTTACTGCCCTCGGATCTCCTGGCCCTGACTGGCCCCCCGCCACCCCATCCAACCCCCTCATCTTCCTGACTGCCCCCCCAGGACCCCTGCCCCAATTCAACCCCCGTTCCCCGCCCTCTGACCACCCCGACCCCTATCCACACCCCCGCCCCCCACCAACCCCCCCCCTCCTTCCTGACTTCCCCCCCAGGACTCCTGCCCCCATTCAACCCCCCTGTTCCCTGCCCTCTGACCACCCGAACCCCTATCCACACCCCCACCCCCTGACCAACCCCCCGAACTCCCCTGCCCTCTATCCAACCTCCCCCCAGCCCCGCTCCCTGCCCCCTTACTGCGCTGCCTGGAGCACCGGTGGCTGGTGGCGCTACAGCCGCGCCGCCCAGAGCACCAGGACAGTCAGCCGTGCCGCCCAACTGGAGCCAGCCACACCACCGTGCAGCACAGAACACCAGGTCAGGCCACGGCTCTGCAGCTGCGCTGCCCCAGGAGCTCGCAGCCCCATCGCCTGGAGCATTGCGCCGGCAGCGCAGCGAGCTGAGGCTGTGGGGGAGAGGCCGGGGGCTAGCCTCCTGGGGCAGGAGCTCCGGGGCCGGGCCCCGCGGGCTGGATGTGATCCGTGGGCCGTAGTTTGCCCACCTCTGGTTTATGCTGTATTCATTTCCCCTACCCTCCCTCTGTCTGTCTTTTCGGGTGTGAGCTCTTTGGAGTAAGGACAATTCCCTTCTTTTCTGTTGGAAAGCGTCCAACATACTGTGGACACTACCAGAACCAAAAATTGTCATACAAGAATACTATACTCAGGATATTTTTCAAGAGCAAAGAATAGACCTTTCCAGTGAAGGGCACGGAGTATGGGTTTGCCAAGCAATGTTGCTCCCCTCCTTAGCTATGCTTAAAAGAAAACATTCTCGTTCAAAGAGGGGAAGCAGACCGATAGATTCTCCAGTCATCTGCACCACGTCCTCTCCTTGCAAGTGTACGCCATACCTCTGGTACATGGGATTTAGCCCCGGCTAAGGGAGAAATCTGGTAGCAGCCCCTGCTTAAAATATCGACAACATGTCATTGGCGCCACATTTAGTTAAGATGACCTCACCATTACACAAGTAAAGCACCCAAAGCAACTTAACCAAGAACACGTTTATGTGCAGCATTTTTTAGCATGCACCTATGGGGATTAGTGACCTCTGAAATTGGGCAGGTAGAACTGATACATAAAGGGGATCTCAATTTACTGTTAAAGCTCATGGTGTATGTCACTTGAAACAGGTGCCCAGGGGAATCAAAACCCAACATGCCCATCCCACTAGAGGGGACCTCAAGGCTATTGAAATGCTACTCACTGCTCCATCCCCAGATGGTCAAAGACTCAGTATTGTGGGGCCTCCCTGGAGCTTGGCTCGGGGAGAACTCCCACCCTAGCCTCAGAATCACACACTCCAGTGGAGGAGGGGGAGGGGGAAGTGCCCCATCTCAGACCACAGACTCAAGCTGGGCTTTGAAAAGAGCTTGGCTCCTACCGCCCACATTTCTAGAGGGTTTGGCCTGAGGCTGTGGCAGGCTGGAAGAGACTACCGGAGAGGAAACAGAAAGAAATGATTCGGGGGGGCTTCATCATGTGAAATTTGGTGGGGCGGAAATCACAGGTAATCACAGCAAATTTGATGAAAATTGGTTACATGCAATTTTTCTCTCATCTCTTCCCACCACCCCTTTCTTTGTATCCTCCTGTGCTGTTTCCCCTCCCTATCTCCTGAGGGGCCAACTGCAGGGAATTGGAAGGCCCAGGAGGGACACCCACCTCACTCCAACATTTTGCTTCACTTTGTTCTGTCAGTGGGGACCTGGAGTTCAAGTTCATTAGTGGGTTGGCTGATCAGGGCAAAGGGAGTGACAAAACCCAAACTTTTTTTTTAAATTTTTTTTTGGGGGGGGGGAGGGCGGACCTTAAAAAGTTAAAGCTTTTAACCCAGAAACCAGAGTGATGGGAAACCCACTGCCCTAGAAATGATCAATAAAGAAAGAAGTCAGTTCAAACAAACGCTAGAGAAAATGAAAGCCCTAGGGCTAATGAGACACAACCACCCTCCTCGCTTTCTCACCTGTAAACCTCTAAGGCAGAGGTGGGCAAACTACAGCCCGCGGGCCACATCCGACCCACGGGACCGTTCTCTCAGGCCCCTGAGCTCCTGGCCAGGGAGGCTAGCCCCCAGCCCCTCCCCCACTGTTTCCCCTCCCCCGCAGCCCCAACTCGCCCCGCCGGCGGCGCAATGCTCTGGGTGGCGAGCTCCTGGGGTAGCGCAGCTGCAGAGCCCGGCCTGAACCGATACTCTGTGCTGTGTGGCTGGCTCCAAACGGGCGGTGCGGCTGCAGCACCGCTAGCCACCGGTGCTCCAGACAGCACGATAAGTGGGCAGGGAGTGGGGGAGGGGGGTTGGATAGAGGGCAGGGGAGTTCAGGGGTGTTCAGGGGCCAGCGGTGTGGATAGGGGTCGGAGCGGTCAGAGGGCGGGGAACGGGGGTTGAATGGGGGCAGGGGTTCCAGGGGCGGTCAAGGAGAAGGGGTGGTTGGATGAGGCAGAGGTCCCGGGGGGGGGGGGGGGGGGGGGGGGGG
>NW_020664598.1:5058152-5096545 GCF_002925995.2 Terrapene triunguis | reverse complement strand
GGGCCGGGCCACGCCTGGCTGTTTGGGGAGGCATAGCCTCCCCTAACCAGCCCTCCATACAATTTCTGAAATCCGATGCGGCCCTCAGGCCAAAAAGTTTGCCTGTCCCTGCTCTAAGGGATGTTCAAAAGCAGATTATTAATAAAGTCCAGTGCACCAAGCTCTTGAGCCATGCTCTCTCTCGCACTTCCATCACCAGTTTCATGCCTACCTGATTATAACTTCCTGTCCATGGGCCGAGAGGTCTGGTTCCACTTTCGCCCAGATGCCCAGGACATGGTGCCATTCGTCATCACTGAGCCCCATAATTTGTTGGTGCTTGAAAAAAAGAAAAGCAGAGATGAGGTTGTTTCCCAAGTGGTGCAGCTGTATGCCCTGCCTCAGAGTGCTGCTAGAGAGCTCGCTCCTGGGATTTATAATCCCTCCCCACAGACGGACACCTGTCAATTGTCAGCTGGAGTTTCACTCTCTTTCAGGCTAGTCTAACCTAATCTGCCTCTCTCTTTCTGGGAAGCTATTTTGGGTCAGGTGCTATTGTGGCTGCCACTGAGGGAATAATTTCTGCTTTTCCTATTGGGTTGGCACATGTCCCATTGTGGGCATAAAGGGCACTGCTGAAGTGCAGTGCCAGGGGCCTGTCACAGAGCTGGTGTCCCAAGTACCCAAGAGGCAGAGTCAAAATTTCAAGCTGTAGATTTCAGAACCACATACTCGGTGTTAGGATATAGATATTCAAGCCTGTCTGCAAAGGCCTATACTTTAAGAATTTAGGTGTATTCTTATCACTTAGCTAGTTATAGAGGTATAAAAGAAAGACTCAAAATCATTGTCTATCTGTGGAAGGGCCTTCTCTCACTGTGACAGTCTGAGGCCCTGTTTAGTCACATTGAAATAAGGCAATCTGGGGCTGTTAGGAAGGTGATCCAATCTATCACCTCCAGAGAAAGGAACATGTAAAAGGAAATTTAGTTTGATAGTTTTCTGTCTGGTAAGAACTCACTTATCAATAGACACAGCTGGAAAACCCTTATGTCTGTATAGATGTAGTTGTGAAATCCTCACTTCTGTATTGTTTTGTATGTTTATTTGCATGGTCTCTGTCTGGTTCTGTAATTGTTTCTGTCTGCTGTATAATTAATTTTGCTGGGTGTAAATTAATTAAGGTGGTGGAATATAATTGGTTAGCTAATCATGTTACAATAATGTTAGGATTGGTTAGGTAAATTTTAGTAGAATGATTGGTTAAGGTATAGCTAAAAATATTACTATATAAATTAGGGGCAAACAGGAAGTAAGTTGGGATTCGAAAATAAGGAAAAAGGAATTTGGATTTAAGCTTGCTGGAAGTTCACCCCAATAAACATCAAATTGTTTGCACCTTCGGACTTCGGGTATTGTTGCTCTCTGTTCATGCGAGAAGGACCAGGGAAGTGTGAGAGTGAAGGAATAAGCTCTCTAACACTCGGCAGCACCGAGATGGACCATGTCTGTCTGTAGTGACCCATTCTTTGCACCCCCATTCATCCCCCCAGGATGGGCAACAGGGGACGGCCCAGCTCTCCTGTAGAACTGGTTACTGATTACAAGAGTATTTCCTTTCCACTGCGGATCTGGGATTAGAGTTTACATTTCCTTTTTAATATTCTTATTTTCTTCTCCGATAAAACAGGTGATTCTCTTTTAGAAAATCGCACAGTCTCATGGAGAAGTCTCCTCGGGAGCTTTTAGTTCCTCTGGGTCCAAATGCCATGTGTTCCCCTCCTCACTCCCCAGAACCAGGAAAAAAACAAGGGGGATATTACATTAGAGCACTGAACTGCTTGAATGTTGCAAGTTGGCACCCAGAATGTGTCACAGAGCCCCCAGGTAGCCATTCATCAAACGATACAAAACCTGACGCTTCAGGGCTCAAAACAATTTCTAACTATGAGAGACCAGAGTTAGACCTACTGTCAGGGGCAGATTATCCCACATCTGCATATTTCAGGGCTCTGAAGCGTCTGAGACAGGACTCTGGGCTAGATGGACCCAGGGTCTGATCCTGTCTGATAATGTTCTCTCCCCTAATCATTAACTAAATGTCTGTATCCCTACATTCAAACAACAGTGTGTTTGGAGATAGCCGGGGGGGCAGGGAAGGACAGTGCTGTGTTTACTGTTTGGGAGACTTACCAACCTTCTTTATAGCTCCATAGAGGGAGCTGGCCAGGGAAGGAGAGACAACTGGCAGACACACTGACGTGGTGATTTATTCCCTCCCAAGTTCAGGGAATCTTTATTGACATGGTCAGAACATGGCCTGATAATAAAATTCAATCAACAATTACTGCTGTAATATGCACCCGTATCTGTGGCTAAGCAGAAGTGTATCTACACAGAGAAAGGGAGCTCTTGTTAGGAGATGAACATTGGCACCAGCCTAGGATTTGGGAGACCTGGATTCAGTTCCCTGCCACAAACTTCCTATGTGACCTTAGGCAAGTCACTCAGTCTCCCTGTGCCTCAGTTTCCCGTCGTAAAATGGGGGTAATAGCAGTGTCCTACTTCACAGTGGAGTTGTGAGTGTAACCGAGCCCTGAGGTGTGGGTATGCGTCCTGGGTTCATCTACAAAGGCACCTGGTGCCTCCGCCCAAGGAAACCCCTCCTAGTGCAGAGAACATAAGAACATAACGTAAGAACGACAATACTGGGTCAGACCAAAGGTCCGTCTGTCCCAGTATCCTGTCTTCCGACAGTGGCCAATGCCAGGTGCCCCAGAGGGAATGAACAGATCAGGTAATCATCAAGTGATCCATCCCCTGTTGCCCATTCACAACTTCTGACAAACAGAGGCTAGGGACACCATCCTAGCTAATAGCCATTGATGGACCTATCCTCCATGAATTTATCTAGTTCTTTTTTGAACTCTGTTATAGTCTTGGCCTTCACAACATCCTCTGGCAAGGAGTTCCACAGGTTAACTGTGTGTGGTGTGAAAAAATACTTCCTTTTGTTTGTTTTAAACCTGCTGCCTATTAATTTCATTTGGCGACCCCTAGTTATTGTGTTATTGGAAGGAGTAAATAACACATCCTTATTTACTTTCTCCACACCAGTCATGATTTTATAGACCTCTATCATATCCCCCCTTATTCGTCTCTTTTCCAAGCTGAAATGTCCCATACCCCTAATCATTTTTGTTGCCCTTTTCTGAACCTTTTCCAATTCCAATATAACACAGAGGGCCTGTTCCTTGGGAAAATATTTACCACACAAACTCATACGGAGGAGTATTAGTCAGAATACACAAAAATAAAATAGTTATATCAGTTTTCAGAGTAATAAAACAATAACCAACAAAACAACAAAAGACAAAATTAGTCATATATAAACTCTACCGCCCACCCAACATTTACAGCCAGTGCAAACCACCCTGCTTCCTCCCCCAACAGCTAGCATCTGCCTAGGCAAACAGTGAGTTCAGGCTCAGTCTTTGATGGGTGGTGCAGCACTGAAATCAGTGGCTTGCTTAAAACACAATATCAGAATAAACAAACAACGGTGTTTTTACAAACTACCGTATTTGCACCAAGGAGATTGTCGTCGTGCCTCTCTGATCTGGATTTAAGTGTGCCGTTAGGCTGGTTTTCGGTAGCCTGACCGCAACGTGAAGTTTTCTGAGTTTCTGATTTCTGCTGAGATGACATTGTCCATTGTCCTATTAATTCCAAAAGGTCTTAAAATCTTCCCATGGGCAGGAATGTGGAGGGTAGAAGGGACCTTCCTGGCTGTGATGCTACTCTCCCCGCTACACTCCAAACACAACCAAAAAAGCCAGAAGTATAACCAAACCCTTTGTCTCTGAGTTTTGGCTTTTAATTGGTTCTGGTAGTACCGTCCAGCTTGTTGGATCTCTGCCCTGGACTCTAGGCAGTCTGGGAAATAGGATCCTGAGCCTCTGTTGCCACTGCTGCTGCTGTAGTGTAGAGGCAAGTCCCCTAGACTCTCAGTGTAATATGTTAGGAACAATCAATTCCAGAGGGGGTTACACGCTCCCTCACCTGGGAAAACTTGATGTTCCCATCAAGAATTTCAATAGACATTTAAAATGATACATAAATTAAATTTCATTAATGTAGACAAATACACTGTCCTACTAAAACCTGCGCACAACATTAATGGTGTAAGGCAGTTGCAATTGTCCCTCCATCCGTCTAGGCGGGAGGCCATGCCCCCTCGCTACAAGGCCTCTGGGAGGGTGCAGTTCCGAGGGGGAATTAGCACTGGGGTCTCTGCCACTCGGCGGGGTAGAGCAGTAATGTCTATAAGCCCCAGCCCTCAGGCAAGGTGGGGCAGCACGCAGTTGGGGTCCTGGCTCTGGAAGACCACCAACAAATACAGGTCTCTTGGCCTAGAGTGAGGAGCCTGCCACCCCAGGAGTTGGGTGGCAGGGGGACATGGGCCTGCTTGACAACACTGGGTCGCAGCCCAGGGCCCTAGCAATGGTGAAATGCTTCACCGCTGGGTTAGCGGGGAAATCCGGCCAGAAAACATTGGTCAGATGTCAGTCAGCAACACAGCCGAACTATATTCGGCTCCCCTGGGCTACTTCCTACGCTCCTGTTCGGGGGGGTGTACCTGGGTCCCAGTGTCGTCATTCACCTCACTGGGATAAACAGCTAATAGCAACTCCTCGGTGTCTCCAGCGACCGGCAGTTCTGGTAGTCACTCTGGGTCCCGGGTGCTGTAACGGCTGCTGTCAGGTCCGAGCTCCAGCCTCTCCAACTGTCTTTTATATTTCCACATTCTGTCCCATCCCTCTATTTCTGGCAAGGTGGGCGTGTGTGTCCTGGCTCTGCCTACCACAGGGTGGTCACCATTGTCTCTCCAACTACACAGCGCCTCCCCCCACTCACTACACAGTGGGTTTTAATATTGGACAGCATGCTCCTGACACCCACTTATACAGCACAGGGAGAGGTACTCTGGAGGAGACACCAGGGGAGTTAGAGATTAACTTTATGACAGGTTTCACTTCTTGACCAGACTGTCCGGGTACAGCTGTATCCTTGGCAGCAGTAGGGCATGCACTTCCCACCAAAGGCTCCACACTTGGGTCTGCAACTTCTCCATCAGTAGGATATTTCTCCATAACCATGACCATATCTTCTTGATTTTGTGGTGAAATGAAATGTTCAGCTAAAGGGTTTAACTTATGTAGAGCAGTAAGGTTTTGTTAAAACTAGGGTTTTTATTTCATTACGAGTCTTGTTCCTTCCAAACGTCATCAGATTGATGTGCTCATTTCCCCACATGGGAAACTATACTCACTATCGTCATTAGAAGCAACAGGTTTCCCCTTAGCTGTCGCTGAATGAGCTATATCAGGAGATGGCACGGGAGACTGAGGTTCTCTTGCTGTCTTCCCGCTCCAAGTAACAGGAGGTCTTTGGACAGGGGCTGGTACTGCCGTATTAGTACTGGAGTCTAGCTGTCCAATGGGCAACAGATGGTTTCCGTGGAGAATCTTGCTAGGTTCTCTTCCCTCCTCAGGCCGAACTTTGTAGACAAGAAGGCCTGGCGCCTTCTCTTCTGTGATGTAGGTTTAGCCTGGCAACGGTCAGCAATCTTGTGTCTTTCCTGGAGCCCAAGATTTTGTATCAGGATCTGCTCTCTGGTTTGAGGGCTTGATCCCTCACACAGTCATTGTATTTGGCTTTGTTGGACTCTCCGCCTTTTATTTCTGCTTCTGTGGCTATTTTATAGACCCTTTTAAATGCTTTCTTAGTTGGATGACACACTAGAGGTAGATTTCAGGGTAAGCTCCATCAGCAGACGCTCCAAAGGCTAAGTTCACTGGCAGTCTGCCTCTCTCCCAAACGTTAGGTGGCACGGGGAATACCTAGTGGGATTTTACTTGTGTGATTGTAGGCAGGTACTAAGCAGCTCTCATGCTGACTCCATTTGGACTTTTGATTAGGGTTCAGGGTGCCTAACATGTTTAACAAGGTCCTATTAAATCTCTCTGGCTGAGGATCTTCTTGGGGATGGTAGGGAGTGGTTTTGGATTTCCTCATTCCTGTCATTTGCAATAGTTCTTTAATAAGCTGACTTCTGAAATCTTTTCCTGGATCTGAATGGATTCTACAGGGCAATCCATAGTGCACAAAGAACTTTTCCCACAGCACCTCTGCAATGGTGGCAGCTTTCTAGTCCCCACATATTGGGTGAAATGGTCCTTTACCAGGTGTATATTTTCAATGTTCTTAGTATTACTTTCCAAACTTAAAAAGTCCATGTGTACGAGATCAAAGGGTCCACAGCTGGTATTATTAACTAAAGGGGAAGAGATCTTTAGCAGTGTTTTTCTTTGTGAAGGTAACCCTTCTACCAGGTGGAGCCAGCAGCAACTGGGGCCGGGTTCAATATCTAGGGGTTCCTTTCCATCGATACAACACAAAACCGGCTCAAGCCCCCACCCAGTAACCTGGGAAAATGACACACCATCCCTGGGTGCCTCTGAGAGGCAATACTTCCCCATTCACAAGCACAGAGTCTGAGTGTAGAAAAGAAACTTTTAATAAAAGGAGGGAAGTAACTGGGCGTTAATTTGGAAAAACACTGCAAACAAGGTTCATAAACATAAACCATGAGCAAAAGACTCACCCCCAAGTAAGTCGGGCAGTGTGCTTTCCCCCTCAGGTTCTTAAGTCCAGCAACCCAAAAATCCCTTTCACGTGCCCAACCCTTCTCTGCACCCCATTCACAGTTGCTGTCCTTGGTCAGGGCAGACCCACAGTTCAGAGGTGCATCTGCAGATTTCACCTCCCCACCCAGTGGGGGCGGGGGGTAAAGAGGCACCTTACTGCGCAAGCACTCGCTCGCCACCCATCTCTGCAAGGCTCTGCTGTGGCGCTCTCCGCCAGCTGCCCTGCTGGCCGCTCACTGTGCCTCTCCACCTCACCAGCCACTCGTTTGCTAGCTGTCAGTCACCTACTGCTGCCACCTGCCTCTCTGCTATGACCTCTACACATCAGTCTCTCAGTGATTTTTAGCTCTTAGCAGGTAGGGGAGAAACACAGTCCTACCACAACTGATTTCAGCTCTGATAGAGCATTTAAAATAACAAAGAAGCTCCCAATGAAGCCTATTTAGCTCTTTCTTTGAACAGTGGGAAGGAACAGGTTTAACTAGTCCAGGGAAGACTCTTGGGGAGGGTTCTTAGCCTTCTGGCTGGCACACCTAGCCCCACCCCTCTTACTTTCACAGGGATCTGGCATTCAAGCCCCTGGCTTAATGAGGTTCTTTAAATTGAGGGTGATTCCCTTATTTTGGGACAGGTTAAGCACAGTCCTGCTTTCCTGTATTCCTACAATAATTACAACATTGGTAAGCATATTTCATTACTCCTGAATTCAGTACTAAAGTGATTTGTAACCCAACACCAGCCAAAGCTGATTACTTTGACACCACTCCATCTGATGAATATCTAAGCAAGGCAGGCGCAAACTGTATTTACATAAACACACCCAAAGTCTCTCCCCCTCCCAGCTAGCTGTCAGGGAAGCATTCAGTCAGATCCTGCTTACATGTACATGTAAAGCAAGCCTTGCAATGCTTTTCCACCTCATGAGCCATACATGGCCAATAGAACCTGGACTTTACTAGGTTAAGAGTTTTGTGTACTCGCAAGTGCTCGTTTTCATAATGGAGGAAATGGAGGACAATCCTCCAAAGTTTAAAAGGAAGCACTAGTTGTTTCTTCAGGGCCATTGAACCTTGGCTTATGTGAAATAATAGGGCATTTATTAGAGCTTACTCCAGTTCTTTAAAAAAAATAAGGGTGCATCTTGGTGAGAATACTTGACTGACAACTCTCACAATCCCTTCTGTAAAGTATGAATAAAGTTTCTTAAACTGAAGTCAGTTTTCTGAGCTTTTCTCCGGGCATAGCTGCAGTAAAGAAGTCATATCCAGATGGATGAAATGGGCATAACCCATAGAGATAGCTTCTGGAGGGGCTCCCAGCTGGTTGACAGCCCTCTTCAGGTTGGTGGTTGTTTTGTCTGTATAGTTTAGCATATGGCATATAGCCTTTACACCAGGGTCAGGAATAGTCCTCCAGCAATCTGGTGTGTTCTGTTCTGGTGAAGGTGCTAAGACAGAGCACCATCATTAGTGTCGTTCAAACCGAGCTGGTACTGAAGTCATAAATGGACATTGCTGAAAGCCATCGGTGTCCTGTAGCAGTAAGCTTAGCTGATGTTAGCACATAGGATAACAGGTGTTGTGTGTACGTACCAGAAACTTGGCTGGCTAAAGATAGTCGTGAAACTTGTTCACTGCTGCCCATTTCAATGCCAGAAACTTCAATTTATGAGCAGAATATTTTTCCCCTCCCCTTTCAAACTTCTACTGGAAAAGGCAATGGGTTTTAACTCTTTATTATTTCCTTGATAAAGAACTGCTTCCAGACCACTACAGCTAGTGTCTGCATGCAAAGTTTAGGGGTTTTAGGGTGAGCATAGGCTAGTACCAGGGCCCGTGTCAGGCACTGAATGATCTGCTGTAATGTCTCCTCACATTTGGGGTCTCATTGGGCTCTGAAAGGTTGAGACTCCTTAAAATAGGGTTTTTCTTTAAATGTTTTCTTGCCAGTCCCCTCAGATCTGGTAGGGGCATATCCCTGTGTTAGTTCATGCAGAGGTCTCACAATTAATGAATAGCTCTCGACAAACCTGCGGCAGTATCCACATAATTCTAAAAAGAAGAGTAGGCTTCGTAAATTGCATGGCTGAGACCAAGTAGTCAAAGCACTTATTTTGTCAGGCCTGGGAGATATTCCCAGTTCAGACATGATGTGTCCCCCATATTTGATGGAGGTCTGGCAGAAAACACATTTGTGCAGTGATAATTTCAGGTCACATTCCTGCAGACAATCCAGGACCTTTAGCAAATGTGTTTCATGGGGCTTCCCGGAGATGATGAGGTCATCTAAGTAGACTAGCAAAAGTCTTCCCTTGGTTAGGAACATGGAGAGTAGACGGGTCCTCCCTGGCTGTGATGCTTCTCTCCCTGACATACTCCAAACACAACCAAAACCCAAAAGTATAACCAAACCCTTTGTCTCTGAGTTTTGGCTTATGATTGGTTCTGGTAGTAGCTTCCAGATTGTTTTATCTCCACCCTGGAATCTAGGCAATCTGGGAAAAGAGTCCCGAGCTTCTGTAGCCATTGCTGCTGTAGTCCAGGGGTATTCCCCCCTAGAGGCTTTGTGTAATATGTTAGGAACAACCAATTCCAGAGAAGGTTACAGATACTACAGTGAAGAGGGCCAGATAAGTACCTTCAAGAGCTGTGCATGACATCTCTGAATAACTCATAGCCTTAGAGGGTTTGTCTTGGCTAGGAAAAGTGGCAGGAGCCTAAGCTACAACTTGACCAGCTAAAACTGAGGCTAAAGGTGTTACCCTCCAGCTAGCCTAGGGGAAAGGACAAGTTTCGGTTGGGTTTAGCTAGCACGTTAGTCAAGACAAACTCAGATTTGTAACCCTTCTGTTCCCTTTCTCCCATTATCCCTTCTGTCCCCTAAATTACAGTTTTCTTCTTATCTTGTGCCTAGCTTACTACACCACATATCACGTGTCAGACATCATGAGACATCAAACCCAGGTACAAAATTGCTCTGGAGAGGTGTGGTGTAAAATGTGCATTTAATTTTGTACTGAGTTTCTGTCAACCCGGTTCAACTGTATGGTTCACCATGATAACCTCATACTAAATTCTGGCCATCAATTTTCTGCCAGTAAACATCCACCCAGACTTTAGATCTAATCAAAGACTGTTTCATTTCAGAGTCTCTATATGGAAGCAGACATTTAGGTTAAGGAGTGTGAGATGTAGAGTATTAGGTGACAGCTGTCTGATTGATATCATTTATCATGTACTTTTGACCACCTCACCTGCACTCACCCACTAAGCCATCTTGCTGGGACGTCTAACAACACTCCAGGCCTCTGAGAAGCTCCAAACTACTCTACTTTTTTTTTTTAAAACCAACCTGGCACCAAAGGTTTCCATTCTCCCCCCTCCCCTTCACCCAAATTACACAGATACTAGGCCAGGGACAGGTCAATATTCAGTCTTAGAACAATGAGAGATTTAAAGCTCTGATAACTCATGGCCCACCAGGGCTAGAAATAAGAGTTATAGCGTAAGCAAGCCAGGAAAGCCTCCTTTTCAATAAGATAAAACACTTTTTTCTAGCCATGGTAAATCACAAGATATCAGATTTTAAGTTAGTGACATTGTTATATATGTATAGGCGATACCTTTCCAAAATCTATCTGTTCTAATTTTCCTCTTCTTCTGAGGCTCATAAAGTTGGTCTCATGGTATGGAAGGGAGTCTGGCTTGACAAGTAAAGGAATATAGAACTATTAGCATTTTATATAACTCTAAACTTGTTTAAAACAAAGTTTTCTTGAAAAATATGGGGCAATTACAGATACATGATAGTGTGATATGGTATAAAACGTCTTATTAGCACTCATCCGGGATAACCACATAGCTCATGGGTAAAAAGGCTTCATTCTGCTCTGAATAAGGATCCCAAACTCAGCCTATTATTATATTGTGGTAGCACCTAGGAACCCCAGTCAGAGACCAGGACCCCATTGTGCTGTATGAACACCGAAAAAAAAGATACTCTCTGGCCCAATGAACTTACAATCTAAGTAAAACCCTAAAAAAACCCAATACAACCTTTCTATCATGTCGATCTCTCTGTGCCTCAGGTCCCCATCTGTGAAATGGAGATAATACTTGACCATCTCACAAGGCTAAAATCCATTAATGTTTATGAGGACCATAAGCATCTAGATCGATCCATTCGGCTAATTAAAGAGACATAATCATTCCAAATAGCTTCCAGCCCTCAGGAAAAACATTCTATCTGATTAGATCATCTTTGTAAATCACATTGAAACACAGTATATAAGTGCCAATAATTATAACGCTGTGTAACAGAGTGTGCTAATGAATGTGAAAAATCCACCCCCGAGAGATGTAGCTGTACCAAACCTAACCCCCGGTGTAGACTGCACTGGGTCAACAAAAGAATTCTCCCATTGACCTAGCTACTGCCTCTCCAGGAGGTGGAATACCTGCACCAAAGGAAGAACCCCTCCTGTCGGCGTAGGTAGTGTCTACATTGAAGCGCTGCAGCTGCAGCGTTTTAAGTGTAGACAAGCCCTGAGACAGGATACATGACTTGATGGGCCATTGGCTAGCTGGGACCAAACAGATGCTCTGAGGTTCAAAGCAGAATACTGCCAACCTAACAAGTTTCAGAGTAGCAGCCGTGTTAGTCTGTATCCGCAAAAAGAACAGGAGTACTTGTGGCACCTTAGAGACTAACAAGTGGGTTGTAACCCACGAAAGCTTATGCTCTAATAAATTTGTTAGTCTCTAAGGTGCCACAAGTACTCCTGTTCTTTTTGCGGATACAGACTAACACAGCTGCTACTCTGAAATTTATTAGAGCATAAGCTATCGTGGGCTACAGCCCACTTCTTCGGATGCATATAGAGTGAAACATATATGCATATATGTTTCACTCTACATTGAACCAAAGAAGTTACCTGTAGCCCACTATAGCTTATGCTCTAATAAACCTAACAAGTGACACCCCCCCAGCCCTTCCCTTCCCTTCTCCCCTTTAAAGTCCTAAGGAGTCCCTCTATTTCCCTCTTCCTTATGCCTCCAAGTCATCATGAGTGCTCTTCTGACTGGGACTCTTAATCAGAGTATACCCTGTATGTCAGCCAAGTGGGGAGGAGGGAGGTGCGAGTGAGCGACACAGAGAGATAATGCCATCATCTATATGACAGGTGCCTGCTGCATGCTTATACATACATCCTGCAAGTCCCCGCAGCTCAGCCCAAACTTTAATCTATTGGGCAGGACCTGCTGCCACCTAGTGGCTCTGGGTGAGCAATGCAATAAGTGCAGACTCATTCATAGCAAGATCACAGCAGGTTAATCCCAGTGGCAGGAGCCAGGGATTTTAAAGAATTCTGCCTGTGGCAGAGGGAAAGGAGAGTAGAGATTATGGTCCATTGCTAACTAAGGCATGACTAATGTATGTATGTAGCAGGCTGCTTCTCCAATTCAGTATTAGCTATCGTGCTCTGACGAGGACAAGTTACAAGATCGTCACGAGAGCAAAAGGAGCTATCAGATAGTAGCTGCCATTTTGGATTCCCAATTCTGCAACTTTCCAGCGTGTAGCTGGGCATTTTATAAAAGAGAGAGGCAGGAACTCAAAAACGGCAACACCAAGAAACATGTCTGGGACACTGCAAGATAAGAGCCCTGCAGCGGGACTGGGCTCTCGCGGGTCCCACAGGACCCACTGCCATAAAAGCAGGAGTGGGTAAAATGTGATTTGTTGTGGGCAGGACTGGGTGGGCCAAGAAAAAAAAAACAGACAATGGTAATTTGCAGGAAAACACTAAATCTCTCGTCAGTTTGTCATCAATAGAATTTCAGCAATGTAAAGCAAGTTTTTCTTTTTTTAAATAAAGGTTTTAATACTTACATTTAAATGAGAGATCCAAAGAGATTTGCTGTCTTTTCTAACAGGAGTTAAAATGTTTCTATATGGGTTAAGCAAGATTTGTTTTATAATTTCAGTGGTAAAAATTGTGCCTGAATTATGTTTATATATATAATATGTTAACTGACCGAGTTTTGTTTTGTTTTTCTTTTTTAGTAGTATGGGGGAAATCTCTCTCTCTTGGGGGATTTGCAAGATCGAAGGTTTTTGCAGGTGGGAGCAGGATGAAAATGCAAGAAACAATGTGGGAGCAGGTGGGAGTGGCAGCAGGATTTAAAAAATAATCCCACACAGGGCTCTACTGCAAGGTACAGGATGCAGCGTTCCTGGATCCAGGGCCACCCAGAGGATTCAGGGGGCCTGGGGTCTTCGGCGGTGGGGGGCCCCCGCTGCCGAATTGCCGCCAAAGACCCGGCACTTCGGCAGCAGGTCCTGGGGTGGAAGGACCCCCCACCGCAGGTCTTCAGGGCACTTTGGCGGTGGGTCCCAGGGCGGAAGGACCCCCCGCGGCCGAATTGCCGCCGAAGACCCGGAGCGGAAGAAGCTCCGGGGTCCCGGGCCCCACGAGAATTTTCCGGGGCCCCCAGAGTGAGTGAAGGACCCCGTTCCAGGGGCCCCGAAAAACTCTCCCCCCCCCCCCCCCAGAGGGGGGGCCCCTGCGGGGCCTGGGGAAAATTGCCGCACTTGCCCCCCCCCTCTGGGCGGCCCTGCCTGGATCTACCCACACTAAAGGGGACTGACATCTTTAAGGACATTACAGAGCAACTAGAGAAACTCAAAAAGAACAGGAGTACTTGTGGCACCTTAGAGACCAACAAATTTATTAGAGCATAAGCTTTCGTAGGCTACAGCCCACTTCTTCGGATGCAATTCATTGTCAGTACTGCACCATCTGAGTATTCAGCATCTGAAGGTTCTGTTGGCAATAAATAGGGAATATGACCATGTAATATTTTTCATCTTTCTTGCGCCTTCTCTGTGAGGATGTCAAAGCACTTTACAAGTGTTAAGGAATTAAACTTCACTTATGAAAGGCAATTACTGCATTATCATCTCCATTTTACAGATGGAAACTGAGCCACACAGAGAGGTTATGTGGCTTGCTCAAGGCCATGCACAAGGTCATTTGCAGAGCCAGGAAGAGAACCCAGTTCTCCCAGTCCACTGCTCTAACTACAAGATCCTTCTCAAGATTTAGTTGGGGATTGGTTCTGCTTTGAGCAGGGGGTTGGACTAGATGACCTCCTGAGGTCCCTTCCAACCCTGATGTTCTAGGATTCTATGAAAGGCATAGATTTAGCTCTAGAAACTACAGCTGTTCCTTAGTTACTAAGCTGGGGCCCATCTGCAAAAAAGGAGCCATGAGATCCCCTGAGAATTATGGACCAGTGAGCCATACCATTGTATTTGGGCAGGGTCCGGCGGGAACTAATTCCAAGTGATTTGCACCCAGTCCAAACTGTTCTTGTGTTGACACTACTGTGAAGAGAGACTCATCTGTAATCCATAAAGTGAATGGAAATACAGACATCTCGGGCTCTGATGACATCAAAAGCTTCACTCTTCTGAGGTCACTATAGTTCCTGGCACCTCACTCTTGCCTCTCGATTAAAACCCTGAATCCACAATGCTCAGCCTTTTGAGTCTTTTCCCTACAGCCAGGCTTCCTGAGTGCATGCAGTAAAGGCCACCCTCAGGACAGAGTTGCTAGTAAAGCTGGCTGAAATTTTTCGTTTGAGATTTTTTTCTTCATAGAAACAAACATTTCCATGGAAAATGTTCATTTTCCTCAAATTGTTTTGAATTTTCATTTAAAAAAAAATGAAAACCAGAAAATTCATTTCGTTTTGTTGTGTCTTCGTTTGCAGATGCCAAAAAGGGAAATATTTTTCATGTTCAGCTTTTTGGCAAAACCCCAAAATGTTTGGGCAAAAACAAAAACATCATTTACATTGACATTTTTCATTAAAATAAAATGATTCTGCGACCAGCTTCAGGCCATCCCGGCTATTACACCTTTGTATCATGGATAGCATTGCGGGGTCACATTACAAGCCTGTCAACAGCAGAGTATCAAGGTGGCTCAGGTAATCTCTTCTTTGGGACCAATGTCTGTTGGTGAGAGAGAGAAGCAATCGAGCCACACAGAGCTCTTCATCAGGGCTGGGAAAGGTACTAAGGCCTTGTCTACACTACAGTTAGGTCGGCGCAAGGCAGCGTACGTCGACCTAACTATGGAGGTATCTGTAACGTTGCACGCCATATGCTTTTATGAAAATATGCTAATGAGTGTGAAATATAATATAACTGGAATATGCTTCATGCAAAAGGTCTCTTGTAAGGTATCATTACAAAGCTTATAACCTACTGGGTGTGGTCATCCTATTTGTATGAATGTATCATTCTTGTATGTGAAACTAGAAATATGAAATATAACTCTGAGGTCCTATTGTAATTCTGTGGGCCATTAATGGTGGTTTAGAATCTTGATGGCTCCCATTAACTAGGACAATTGACCATAGATGGCTTTGTTTACCTGCAAGCATTTCTATGTAATAAAGGTAATGAAGAATGAGGTCTTACAGTGACATGTGACCATGTCACCTAATACTGAAATCCATCGTAAACCTGGTGCTCTTCCATTTAGAAGGAGGGGTGGGGATCTGGAAAGACAAAGGATTCCTACCTGGGGCCAAAGTTATAAAAGGGGGTGGAACAGAACAAAGGAGGTTCCAGTCATGAGAAATCCCCTAATTACCACCTGAGCTGGAGCTAACAAGAACTGTACCGGGGAAAGGATTGGGCCCAGACTAGGAAGGAGTCTAGTCTGTGAAAAAAGCTTATTGGAACATCTCTGAGGGTGAGATTTCATCTGTAATCAGTTTCTTAATGTATTAGGCTTAGACTTGCGTATTTTGTTTTATTTTGCTTGGTAACTTACTTTTTTCTGTCTGTTATTACTTGGAAGCACTTAAAGCCTACTTTTTACACTTAATAAAATCAGTTTTTGCTTATTAATTAACCCAGAGTAAGTAATTAATACTGGGAGAGCAAACAGCTGTGCATCTCTCTCTATCAGGGTTATAGAGGGCGGACAATTTATGAGTTTACCCTGTATAAGCTTTATACAGCGTAAAGTGGATTTATTTGGGGTTTGGATCCCATTGGGAGCTGAGTGTCTGGGTGCTAGAGATAAGAGCACTTGTTAAGCTGTTTTTAGTTAAGCCTGCACTTTTGGGGGCGTGGGTTGGACCCTGGGTCTGTGTTGCAGCATATTAGTGTATCTGGCTCAACAAGGCAGGGTTCTGAACTCCCAAGCTGGCAGGGAAAACGGGCTCAGAGGTAGTCTCAGCACATCAGGTGACAGTCCCAAGGGGGTCTCTGTGACCCAACCCTTCACAGTGTCTACACTAAAATTTTGCTCCCGCCGACGTAACTCACCCACTATGCTGACTTACTAACTCCACCTCCATGAGCAGCGGAGAGTTTAGGTCAATGTAGTTAGGTCGAAGCAGTGTCAGTGTAGACACTGCGTTACTTACATCAATTGTCAGTGGCCTCCAGGAGGTATCCCACAATCCCACCTTGACTGCTCTGGTCACCATTGTGAACTCCACTGCCCAGCAGCCAGGTACACAGAAAGCCATCCCTCCACTTTAAAGCCCCATGAATTTTTGAAGTTCCATTTCCTGTTTGCCCGGCTTGGAGAGCTCACCTAGCAACTCTAGAGCACGCCTAGCAACTGCCCCGCTGACCATGCTGGCTACATGCTACAGATGCCCTCCTGCTTGGAGTACACCAGGAACGGGGGGGTCGGATCTTTTGGGTCTGGCAGGAGAAGAGGCTGTGCAGGCACAGCTCTGATCCAGCCATAGAAATTTCAACATCTACGAGCAGATCGCTTGAGGCATGGAGGAGAAGGGCTACAATAGGGACCAGCAGCAGTGATGCATGAAAGCCAAGGAGCTGCGGCAGGCGAACCGGAAGGCAAGGGAGGCTAACAATCACTCTGGTGTGGACAATGCTTAATTTGTGCAAGGCTTGAGCCCCCAAAAGCTCTGGGCTTGGCAGTTCATAGCCCCAGCACTTCTGGGCTTGCTGCATCAGTTATGAACGTAAAAAAATTACTTGAGCCCCGGCACCTCTTTCATTACAAATTAAGCACTGGCTGTGGAACCACAGACCTGCCGCTTTTACAAAGAGCTGCACGCCATCCTGGGACAAGACCATCCATCCCCAAGAGCCCTGTGTACACTTTGTAGGACCCCAAGGCAGAGGCCCCCACCATGAACAGTGAGAAGGAACATGGAATACAGGAGAGAGATGACCAGCGGATCCAGCAGCGCAGCGACCCAGGACCTAGTTTTGACTCCAACGCAGTCCAGCCAGTCCTAACAGTTGAGTACGGGCGAGCCTGATGCAGGGTAAGGAACCTCTGGTAAGTATGTGGTTTGCTTAGAAATTACAGAGACAGAATCCCCAAAGTAGCAGGACACATCTGTTGATTTACTCTTTTTTACTTATGCTAGAAGAGATAGTGAAACAACCAAGAGACGTAGAGCTGCTATCCGCTTCTCATCTCCCTCTAGAGTTAGGCAGATGGGGGCCCCATGGAACAATTTATATATATGTGCACTGGGATGTCCCGTAAATCCTCCGTAGATATCTTGCTGAAACTTTCCTGCAGATAGTCTGCAATCCTCTGCTGAAGGTTTCTGGGGAGGACTGCCTTATTTCTTCCACTGCGGTAAGACAATTTCCCACACCACTTAGCAATTAGTTCAGCAGGCACCATTGCAGCAAACAGGCTGGCAGCATACAGCCTTGGTCTGCAGCCGGACATCTGCAGGAGTTGTCCCTGTTCACCCTCCGTTACCCTCAGGACTGAAATATCGGCTAAAATCCAGCTCCACCTATGGAAAACAGTGCCAGTATTCAGTTCAATTGCCCTATACACATATAGTCATGCCTGTGAGCTATCTCCCCTCATTTCCCCAATTTGCCCCCTGTCCCAGGGCCATACTCACCATGGATGGCGCTGTGACTGTTGCCATGCTGTATACACCCCAAGGAGAAGCAAAAATGGAGTGCTTAAAACTTGTCTGGATCAAGGGGAGTGAGTTCAGTATCCTAAGGCCATGACTACAGTACCCGCCAGATTGGCGGGTAGTAATCGATCTATCGGGGATCGAATTATCGTGTCTTGTCTAGAAGCAATAAATCAATCCCCAAATCAACGCCCGTACTCCACCTCGGTAGGAAGAGTAAGCGGAGTCGATGGGGGAGCCGTGGCGGTCGATTTGCTGCCGTGAGGACGGCCATGTAAGTCGAACTAAAATGCTTCGACTTCAGCTATGCGAATAGCGTAGCTGAAGTTGCGTATCTTAGATCGATCCCTCCCCCCAGTGTAGACCAGCCCAAAGTTTCAATTTATCTCGTGAATACACTGACAACAGTACCTCTGTGTACTGTATCTTCAGCAGCTGCAAACGCGGCCTTCGGGGTCTCTCCATCCATACCATCAGAATGGCTGAGCCAGATAAGGAGAAGGAGAAAGAGGAGTCAGGATGATATGTTCCAAAAAATCCTGCAAGCCTCCACTGCTTCAGATAATGAGCATAGGGCTTGGAGAATCACCCTTGCAGACAATCTGGCCAGACAGGCAGTGCGGAGAAAGGTGCAGGAAAAGGAGAGGGACGTGCAGCAGGAAATGCTAGTGCTTCTCAGGCAGCAAACAGACATGCTGCAGACTCTGATAGACCTGTAGGTTCAACAATCCATGCTTGCCTTCCTCTGCAGTCCATAGAGAACTGCATATCGGGACCTCCCTACACCCCCCCTCCTCAACATTCCACATGGCACCAGGGGCTGCTGCACTACCCCTCCCACTTCACCCCTTGGGGACGTTAAATACCTTCACAGCCGCACATACACAAATCATGTCTTTCACAGGTCAGTGTATGTGCACCTGAGATGGAAATGACTGTTCTTTCCCCTTCATACGTTCTTTTCCCTTAATGTATTACGTTTTATTAAGTTATAAATGTTTTTCTGTTTACATTGTTATGGAATAAAAATCTATTTTGGGAAACATCATTCATTTTTATTAGAATCACAACATATGCTGGGTGGTGCTGCCATCATTCACAGACAGTATCGGTGCACTGGCAGTGCTATATTACTACACACACAGCACTCACCAAAGAGTTCATAACAGAGCTGAAAAGAGCAAGGCCAGCTAGAGCACACTATAGCAACTCACACTACACTGGCTCACTATTAAAATGGTCTTACAAAGCCTCCCTGAGCCTAATAGCTCTGCACTGAGTTCCTCTTAAAGACCTGGTGTCCAGCTGCTCAAAATCACCAGACAGCTGCTCCACCTCCGCCCTTCACCCCATGGAAACTTTGCCCCTTTGCTTCACAGATATTATGCAGGACACAGCAGGCAGCTATAACCATTGGGATATTTTTTCATTGAGGTCCAATCTCATGAGTAGAGCGCGCCAGTGACCTTTCCAATATCCAAAGGCACATTCAACAGTCATTCTGCACCTGCTGAAGCACTCCTTGGTGTTCTTGAGGTGCCCAGTGTACAGCTTCTTGAGCCATTAGAGCAAGGGGTAGGGCTGGGTCGCCCAGGATAACTATTGGTATTTCAACATCCCCAACAATAATCCACCGGTCAGGGAAGAAAGTCCCTGCTTGCAGCTTTCTGAACATTCCTGTGTTCTTAAAGATCTGTGTGTCATGAACCTTCCCTGACCAGCCCACACTGATGTCAGTAAAGCATCCCTGGTGATCCACCAGAGCTTGCTTTACCATAGAAAACTAGTTCTTTCTGTTAATGTACTCTGTTGCAAGGCGGTCTGGTGATAAAACAGGGATATGCGTGCCATCTATTGCCCACTGCCGTTTGGGAAGAGTCACAGTCCTTCATAGCAGGAGGCGATTAATGGCCCTGCACAATTGCATCACAACAGCCCCCGTGGTGGAATTCCCAACTCCAAATTGCTTCCCAACTGATCAGTAGCAATCTGGCATTGCAAATTTCCTCTATGCAATTGCTACTCCCTTCTCCACTGTCCATGCAGATCTCATTTTGGTGTCTCTGAGTTGGAGGGCTGGGGCGAGCTCTGCATACAGATCCAGGAATGTGGTCTTGTGCATCCAAAAGTTCTGCAGCCTCTGCTGGTCATCCCAAACCTGCATGACAATGCAATCCCACCAGTCAGTGCTTGTTTCTCGGGCCCAGAACCAGCACTCCACTGTCTGAAGCTGCTCTGTGAATGCTGCCAACAATCTTGAATTGTTTCTACGTCCCACAGCAATCTAGCCTCCAAGGAATCATCATGTTCCCCGTGGCGCCTCTTGCAGTTCTGCAATTACTGCAGGACCAGATGGCCTGTGCTCACATTCCTCATCGCCATAGTGCAGCGCTGTGCTTCCGTTGGAGATGGTGGACAGTGAGGAGGAAAGCACGGGTTTATGGGATGCAGTTGCAATTATAGGATGGAGAATACTGCATTCTGGGAAGTTGAATCCATGCTCCCAGGTCACCCCTGCGCGACTCATTTTGTCCCAATGAGGCACTGTGAAAACTTACCACAACACCCTACACTGGATGGAGGCGAGGTGCACAGTGGGATAGCTACCACGGCGCACTGCACTCTGCATCAACACAAGTGCTCCTGATGAGGACACGCACCGCCATTACACGGAGCGCAGTGCGGACGCGCACAAACAATGTAATTGCTGCAGCTGTATGCCAACGTAACTTAGGTCAACATAATTCTGTAGTGTAGACAGAGTGTCCCAGCTAAATACAAGATCAAACAGATAGTTTAGCTAAGCAGTTAGCACATATTCTAAGGGACCATTCAAGGTGAAGTGGCTCGTTAATACCCCTGCAGTCATAGGACAAAAAGGAAGTTAGTGGGTTACAGATTGTTGTAATAAGCCATAAATCCAGTGTCCTTATTAAGACCATGACTCTAGACTACTAAACTATCTATTCAATCTTCTATTTAGCTGTGACACTCAGAGTACCTTTCCCAGACCTGAAGAAGAGCTCTGTGTCGCTCAAAAGCTCGTCTCTCTCACCAGCAGAAGTTGGTCCAAGCCAGGGGTGAAAGTAACTTAAAGGACTTACCGGTACGCCGGAGTCCTGAGTGGGGCGTGGCCTCAATGGGAAGAGGCGGGGTCTTTCAAGATTTAAAGGACCTGGGGCTCCGGCTGTGGATGGGAGCCCCAGGGCCTTTAAATCACCCTGGAGCTACCAGCTGCAAAGGCGGCTGGGAGCCCTGGGGCGAATTAAAGAGCCTGGGGCTTCGGCCGCTGTGGAGCTCCGGGCCCTTTAAATCACCGCGGGAGCCCTGCCGCCGCTACCCTGGGGCGGCAGGGCTCGGGCTAGGGCTGGGGTAGTGGCGTCAGGGCTCCGGAGGCGATTTAAAGGGCCCAGGGCTCCAGCCGCTGCGGCAGCCAGGCTCAGGCGGGGATTTAAAGGGCCCTGGGCTCCCCGCAGCAGCTGGAGCCCTGGGCCCTTTAAATCACCGCCGGAGAAGCCGGTCCAGTCCGGCACGGCATACCGGCTCTTGCCAGTATGCCGGACCGGACCGGCTTACTTCCACCTCTGGTCCAAGCTATTACCTCACCCACCTTGTCTCTCTAATAGCCTGGGACTGACAGGGCTACAACAACACTGCCTACAACAGGAGAGTGTAGCCAGCAGACAAGCTGCCTCTTTGAAAAAAACATGCCCTTTGTTTCACTCCTCCCACTTTCCTTCATAACAGATAATACTGGGTTACTCCACCCTTGGTAAACACACACCAAGGGCCTTGGCGAGTATATTTGGCTTCTCTATGACATATTTTAATGCACTTCTGAGAAACTCCTCTCCACTTCCCTATAGGAAACTGTGCTTCAGTCTACACAGACACAGCCCTGTGATTTCTCAGGCAGACTAGCCAGGGGCAGCCAGAGAGGTAAGGGTCATAGCATTTCATCAGGGCTTTCAATCTTGCAGACCTTATATTGAGGAAGGGGATATTGTTTTGCCTCCTGCTGGCCTGTGGGCCAACCTGAAATTCCCTGTAAAATGTAAACTATTTACTATTGAAACGTAAGGTGGTCTGTTAGGGATTATGCAGATTCCTTCCTTTTAAACGCTATTTTTACTACCTCATCTCTTGACACAGATTCCAGCAGCAGGGAGGTGGGGCTGGGCTGCCAGCTGAAAGGGGAGGGGGCTATAGCTGGAAGAGGGGTGGGAGGGGAGAGGTAAGCATCTGTGGGGTATGTTGGGTTATTCACTTGTGTAGAGACCAGTGCAGTGCAGTGCACTTTACTCATCAGTATACTTGTGTGAACTGTTCTAAGGGCCATTAAAATCAGAGAGACCCTTTGCCATTGACTTCAGTGGTCACAGTTTCAGGCTTTCAAAGACAACTAGCTAGAAAATTATATAACCTGATTGCCTTCTTTTGGAGAGTGCACAAGTCAGTGTTGAGACATGGTGTGATGGGCACAAAGCTGCTGTGTAATAATCCAAGACCACCAGTATGTAATAATTCTATGTATGCCGTATTATTGAGGTTATTGGTTATTGAGGTAGACTGCGTAACTTACACTGGGGTAGTGGAATGTGTATTATAACCGTATAATGCTCGAATTCAATGAGGACTGTTGGAAAAACAAGCAGGAAAGAAACATGATGGTCCCACATAAGAACAGAGCTTATATCTTGTCTCTAACAAAGATGCAAGACTTACTCTGCCAGGCTAGGAGACTAGTGATCAAAAGGTCTATAAATAGGGGAGTGATCAAAACACTAAGCAGTCTTTAAAGGTGACTCTCTCTGAAGCAGGGGGAGAAATGGTTTGTGAGCTAAAGCAACAGATTATGCAGGCCAGACCCTAGAGGTTTCAGTGTGTCTACAGGAAGCTTAGACCTACCTACCAAGATCCTCAGGTGGAAGAGTGTTGGATACTTGGTAAGCTAGACATGCATTAGTCTGTTTATTGTTTTAAGATTTGTTTAATCTGAAAAGCTTTGGTTCTAAATAAATAAACCTCTGCTTTAGGAAGCCTGTTCTGTTACTGGGTAGTGAATACCACTGTCATTGCTCACACAGAGGACAAAAATGCAGGCACCAAAAATAAGTCAGCCCGCTGAGGTGATCATGGCTAAGGCTACATTTTAGTCATGGGTATTTTTAGTAAAAGTCATGGACAGGTCACAGGCAGTAAACAAAAATTCATGGCCCGTGACCTGTCCATGACTTGTACTATATACCCCTTACTAAAACTTGGGTGCTTTGTGCAGGGGGGTGGGGGTGGCCCGGGGGTGCAGTGGGTGCTCTGGGAGGGGTGGCCCAGGCGCCCACAGCCCAGGACCCCCACTGTTGTAGGGATGAGGGTGGCTGGTGGGCTCCCTACCTGGCTCCTCACGGCTCCCAGAAGCGGCCGGTCTGTCCCAGCAGTCCCTAGGTGGAGGCGCGGCCGGGGGGCTCTGTGCACTGCCCCCACCCCAAATGCCCACTCCGCAGCTCCCATTGGCTGGGAACTGCGGCCAATGGGAGCTGTGGGGGCAGTGCCTGCGGGCGGAGGCAGCGAGCACTATGCAGAGCCACCTGGCCACGCCTCCGCGTATGAGCTGGACATGCCGGCTGCTTCCAGGGAGCCCTCCCCCCCTCCTGAGGTAAGCGCCACCCACTGCCTCCACCACCTCCCACGCTCCAACCCCCTGCCTCAGCCCTGATCCCCCTCCCACATCCAAACTCCTGCTGCTGCTGAGGGAGAGGGGCGCGGTGGTCCGAGACTGCCCCAGCAGCAGAAGAAACAAGAAGAAAACAGTTTAATTCCCTTGGAAAGCCTATCCTGTTTAGTTACCAAATCAGTATTCTGACTATAATGCCTCCCAAATGACACCAGGAAAATGGCAGGATTCAGCTGAATGCCACTTGTGATGGGGAAGGGAAGCTAGGCAGGGAGTGGAGGTTATTCTACCAAGGTGCGTGGGCCAACATCAACTGAACAGCATGTGGTCAGTATTCACATTTCATTAACACACACACACACACACCCCGCCCCGGGTATAAATACCAAACATCAGCATGAGGCCCAGACCCAGGTACTTTTAGTTGAACTGAAACTGCAGACCAGGTTTCTCTTGTTTGCCAAGCAGGAAATGGGGGCTCTTGCTTTCTAAGGGCCCGATCCTGACCGGTGCTGAACAGCTCAGCTCCCATTGAGTTCGGGGCAGATGAGAGCACTCAACCTCCAGCAGGAAGCACAAGGCACTTCCCAGGACAAGGCATCCATAACCATTCCTCTCTGTGAGTCCAGCAGGTCAGAGCTGCTAGTGCTGCGAGAACAAGGCTGCGTCACGATGTAAACACACACCCTTTCTGTATCGCTGGATTTCTAACATCCTCTTCTGGGAGGAGTTTGTACACTGCTCTAATGCTGCAGCAATGCAGTTGATTAAACTGCTAATTAATATTCTTTTATTTTAATTTTAGCTACTCTTTGGAGACAACAGATGTAGTAACAATAACCCAGTGCTTTGGGCTCATATTGCACTTTTCATCTGAAGAGCTCAAAGCGCATCAAAAAGAGGCACAGGAATGACCCCTATTTTTGCAGATGGAGTAAATGAGGCGCAGAGCAGTTAAGTGACTAGCCAAAGCGCACGCAGGATGGCCAGAGTGGAACCATGGACAGGACTGGGTCATACAACTCCTAAGTCCCTTTCTCCTGCTGCCTCTTCAGCATCCAGTAGATCCCTCATCACCATTTCTTTCCCATGGCTGGGTTGCTGCCCCTCCCCGCATCCTTCCAGGCACTCATTTGATTTGCAGTGTGACAGATGCTAATTACAGTGAGGCACTTGGACACGCTCAACAGGGAATTTTCTTACCTGTAAATTGGGCTCTACTCATTTGACCAGCAGAGCTGCCTGGCCTTTGCAGTGCTAAGAGCCACGCTCGCTCACCGCTTGCCAGGAGCCCCAGGGCTGCACCTAATTTCCATATTCATGTACACAGAATTTTAATCAGCTCTAAAAATAACCGTTTTTTAAAAATTTTAAACAGAGCCCAGTAGATGTACACGGCACTTAACAAAACACAAAGGCCAAGATTTAAAACATCTCAGACCAGCGCTGCTCTCCTTGGCCAAGAGCTGTGGTTTGAGCATTGGCCTGCTAAACCCAGGGTTGTAAATTCAATCCTTGAGGGGGCCACTTAGGGATTTGGGGATTTAGTTGGGATTGGTCCTGCTTTGAGCAGGGGGTTGGACTAGATGACCTCCTGAGGTCCCTTCCAACCCTGATATTCTATTCTATTCTATTCTATTCTATTCTAAAGCATCTGGTGATTTTCAGAGTGCAACTTGCAGTCCCTTAAAGGGGCTGGATTTTCACAGGAGGATGCTCAGTGCTTTCTGAAAATCAGCCCCCAAAATCACTACTGAAATTCTTTGGCCAAAGAGACTAGCACTGAGCTGAGATTTTAAATCCTCCATTTCCTACATTCTATTATAGATTATTATTTGTATTATGGTACAGCCTAGCGGCTCAGATGAGATCAAGACCACGCTGTGCTAGTCATAAATGCATAAGGAGAGTTTATAATCTGCTAACTATAGAGACAAGTTAGTCAAAGGGGAAACTGAGGCACGGGGTGTGACTTGCCCAAGTTCACCCAGCACGTCAGTGGCAGAGATAGGAATAGAACCTCAATCTCCTGACTCCCAATCCAGATCCTCATCTACTACACTAGAATTTCTCAGCTGGGGGGTCATGACCTCAGGGGAGTTACAAAAGGCAATCAAGGTACATTGTGAAGCACTGAAAACTTAATTAGAATCTAAAGGTCCTCCAGTCCCCCCTCCCTTACCCTTCAAGGTCAAATATTCAACCTCCTGAAATACACATACGGATACATGATGTAGGCTTGGTATTGTTATCATCAATACAGCTAGTATAAAAGTAAAAGTAAAAAAATATAAGGGGTCAGGAAAAAATTTGCATTTGAATAAGGGGTTGCCAACTTGAAATGGTTGGAAAACACTGCACAAGAGCATTCTTCCACCCCACTGGCAGAATTAGACCTGTTTAAACCTGGTATTTGTGAGAGGAGACTCAGGTCTTGTATGTGTAGTTGGCCTCCTCTTGATCTAGATTAAAATTATCTCTCTAGATTTTAGACTTTAATGAAATGCAGTTTGACCAGGTCAAAATCTACTGTACGGAAAACGCCAACTATTACAAAATCCATTTATCTATCAGGAAACAACTATTGCTTCAAACATCAGCTGCAGTGCAAGACTCAACACTAAGGCACATTTGCATCCACTCAAATTGCATCCCGGTTCTGGCTCTTACCACAAAGGTAAGCCAGGTTTCATGCTTTCAAAATTCACGATCCTGTCTTCTTCTCACTTTGACACAGCAGAACTTGCACTGCCCAGAAAAACAGAAAAAAAATTACTTAATCACACAAGTAAATACGTTAGGGCCTCTGTTTACATCCGTTTGCTTGTAATCGCCTTCTCAGGACTACATCCCAGCAGCTTTTATACTGCTCTGAGTCACTTCATTGGAGCAGTTCAATGCCTCTGTTAACCAATACAGCACTACACAACATCTTAGCTCTTTGGGGTCTGTAGACGCATCTTCCTAATGAAGGACCTTGCTGAATTGGGGCCTAGGTTCCTTAGTTGCTCAATTTGAGTACTCACCAGTTTTTCTGATCAGATTGTCTATTAAGGGAACATTTATAAAGGGTTAAGAGATGACGTAAGCATGTTACAAACAAGGTGCTTTTGAAAATCTCAGCAGCATGTGTTATAGTTGGTGATATGCACATTGATACAAGGTTGGTCGTAAGCACCCTGTTGGACTCTATACCAACTGATTAGCCATTTGTTAAAATGACTGTAATCATTTATTTACCCTTTATTTCTAACATTCTAATTAACCTAACGATTTCTAGATGTACCTACTATAAAGGTTGACTAGTTTTTCCTGAAGAAACTCCTGTGTAGGGCATCCCACGCCCAGGGGCGGCGAGTTGTATTGGCCCATGGTGCCCAGCCTCCAGCAATGTTCAGGGCCCGGGGGCCCTGCTCCACCAATGTTTGGGGCTGGGTCTCTCCCCCAGCCCTGCCTGCCGCCCCCATGCGCCTCCCCCGACTATCCCCCAGCCCCCACTTGCTGCCCCCGCTCACTTCTCCCGACCCCAGAGCCTGCAGCTCATGCTGACTCTGCTCTGCCAGCTCCTGGCATCAACTGCTGCCGCAGAGTCCTAGTGCCCCCCATCCATAAATGGCAGGGCAGGCTGCCCTTACCCTGCCCTTCCGCCCTAGCCCTGAGCCTCTCCAACGCCCCAAACCCCTCATCCCCAGCCCCAGCCAGAGCCCTCATCCCCCTGCACCCTAATCCTCTGCCCCAGCCCTGAGCCCCCTCCTGCATCATGAACCCCTCATCCCCAGCCCCACCCCACAGCCCTTACCCCACACCCCAAACCCCTCATCCTCAGCCCCACAGCCCTCACCCCTGCACCCCCTCCTATCCCCAAACTCCCTCCCAGAGCCTGCACCCCTCATCCCCTCCTACACTCCCACCCCAGCCCAGAGCCTGCACCCCTCACCCCCTCCTGCACCCCCACCCCCTGTCCCAGCCCGGAGCCTGCACCCAGCACCCAAATTCCATCCCAGAGCCTGCACCCCAGACCTCCTCCCCCCAACCCAAACTCCCTCCCAGAGCCTTAGGCAGGTGGGGGGCAGAGTTTGGGGAGGCGGGTTCTGGGCACCACCGAAATTTCTACAAACCTGCCACCCCTGCCCACGCCAAACTCCTTATTTCATTTCCCCCTGCGTTTTCACTTCTTGATCATCCAATTTTTTTTCCTTTTGTCAAGAGTTGTTGTGTTGATGGCCATCTTGTGTAATTTATCACCACCCCCTGCAGAACCACCTGTCTGCTTTAGCACTATGTTCTTTGATGTCTGCATTCATCTCTACAATGGGGAGCTTGCCACCCTTAACAGCTTTTTGACTGTAAAGCAATTCCAAGCTAGATCTTCAAATTTCTTTATTAGCCTCTTCCAGGCCTCTTTACCCATTTACAATAAGGGCTAAAATACATTCAATTATTACCCCATTTAGCAAAACACAACTGTGTATTTGCTGTGTTTGCAGACCTCCGGCTAAATCCATGTGCCCATTTCATAGATTAGCCTCTCTTCAAGCCAGGAAGAGTCATTTTAAATTCACAGGGATATTTAACATAGAAGTTATTGAGAGCAGTAACATCAATCCCCTGCATAACCAATTGATTGCAAGTTATCAATGAAAGTGTTACAGGTTTCAAGCTGTTAGCAGCATCAACAGCTAGATTTCCCACAACCAGGGCCGGCTCCAGCTTTTTTGCCGCCCCAAGCAGCGAAGCGGAAAAAAAAAAATAGATAAAGCTGCGATTGGCGGCAGCTCTACCGCGCCGCCTCATTCTTCGGCAGCAATTCGGCGGTGGATCCTTCGCTCTGAGAGGGACTGGGGGACCCGCCGCCGAAGACCCGAACGTGCCGCCCCTTTCCATTGGCCGCCCCAAGCACCTGCTTCCTTCGCTGGTGCCTGGAGCCGGCCCTGCCCACAACATACATGCGGCTGCCAACAAAAGGAAGAATTTGTGCCAGTTATGATGGTGATTTTGTGATGGCTGCGCATGTTCCACTAGCAAACTAAAGTGGGACCCTGCTTTCCCACTAAACTTATTCCACATGCAACACTTGTTTCTTCTGTTGATTCACTTTGAACCATGTTTCCCTCCTACCCTTCCCTTTACCAGGGTGGAAGCCCCTCTTCTTCTCTGCATGAGAGGTGCTGAAGGACTGCAACCTAAACGAAGTCACAGAGATTGCACCTGGTATTTTCACCCAATAAGATGGCCTCGGGAACATTCAGTACTTATGAAGGTATTCCCTGCTCCTACCACTGCGCTATCTCTCTTTCCTTCCGTTTTCATGATTAGGAACTGGAAATGCAGGCAACCTTTTAAAAGTAGGTCTGAAGACGCTCCAGTCTGATGTTGTTTTTAATCTTAGAAAACATTGATGACCACGATTTGCAATATGACGGCAGCCTGGGGATCTCAGAGCTTTTGCAGGAGAAAATATATAAAGAGGAGCTGCAGAGCTTCTTTCCTGAAGGGTGGAACTACGAGGAAATGTTGCAGGGCGTGATGGACCTCGAGAGGTAAGCAAGAGAAATCTTGGTCAAAAGAGAATTCTCACACACAGAGGCTGGTCAGCTGTCTCCTGATAACACCTGACCCCCAACTGAATAGCACCCAGGTCCCTTCGTCCATGACAGCCCCGGGTGTTGCCTCCATTTTATTTGTTATTAGTGAACAATTTCAGATTTATTAGCACCAGTGAGGCTGTATAAAGCAGAAAAGGTTCTCTGCCAGCAGGCTCAGTTCAGGGAAAGGATAAGCTTCATCGCTAAGCACAGCAAGAGAGAGGAATAGAGGGTGCCAGAGAGAACAACCCAGTGCCTCAGAATAGTGGTTCTCAACCTTTTTGGGCTTTGGACCCATTTGTAAATGTTTATGCCCAGTCACAACCCAGTAAATAGTCTGGGGCCTGGGGTGGTTTTGGTCAGGTCCTGTCCCCCAGGGGTTGGGTCCTGCCCACACTCACCCCACAATGGCAGCTCCTGCACCTCCTGTGCTGTGGGGCTGGCTGGGCTTGGCTCTCTGCTCCAGGCATTGCAACCTCTGGGGTTGCAGCACGACTCAGGTTTGGCCCTGCACTAGGACAAATTTGTGTGAGTGGAGTTGTGACCTGCTTCATGGGGTTGCAGTGCCACTCATTCAAATTTGGCCTAGCTGGACTCCCGTCATCATGACATCTGAGCCAAACCTGAGTGGCGCTGCTACCCCGGAGGTTGCAGTGCCGGGAGCAGGGATGTGAGCCCAGCCAGCCCCATGGGACAGAACCACAGGAGCTGCCACATGACCTTTTGAAACATTCTGGTGACCCAATTTTGGGTCCCAACCCACAGGTTGAGAAACCCTGCCTCAGAGGGACTAAGGCTGCAGCAGTATCGACACGCAGCCCATCAGGGTAATCTGCTGGTGGCCCGCGAGACATTTTGTTTACGTTGACCATCCACAGGCATGGCCTCCCGCAGCTCCCAGTGGCCGCGGTGGAGTTCCATCTCCTACTAGAGCCAGACCTCCCAGCACCCCCCACCCTACAGGGCTGCATCCTCTGACCTGTCCCGGTATATACAAAGATATCTTCTTAGTAACTCTGTGTCATCAAACCCTTCATAAAACTATTAAAATAGCTCACTTACGGTCTCCCTTGTTTGTTCATCAGATTCCTATTTTCTCCTTTATCTAACTTTTCCCTCGGTCTCTGTCTGATCTGGTTTTGATTAATGTATTTTAAGCCCAGACAGACCATAGTGATCATCTAGCCTGACCTCCTGCACGCCACAGGCCATGGAATTTCACCCAGCAATTGCTGCATCAAGCCTACGGCTCCCAGTGAAGACAGCGCATACCTTTATTTAAAGACTCAAGTGATGGAGACTCCATCACGACTCTAAGCGAGCTGTCCCAATGGTGAATTACCATCACTTAAAAACGGCACCTTATTTCCAGTCCGAACACGTCTAGCTTCAGCTGCATTCATTGGAAGCCTCCCCCTCCATCTTCTCCCTTGTTCTCCTTCACTGTGGCTTTGGCTGTGGAGAAGCTAAGTGGAAGCAGCGGTGGCTCGGTTTCCCTCCTGCTCAATGGGCAGATTCCAGCTGGCAGCGTCTTCCCACCAAGGGATGGGAAAAACAGTGATAGGGGGAAGATTGACAGGGAGGGGGCCATTGCAGAGTGGAGGTTACAGACCAGCCCTTCAAACTCATTTTGATGGAGCAGGCACAGCCACAGGGTCAATTATTTATTTGCATTTGAGCCAAATGCAGGTGACTTCTTTGCCCATGGCACTGAGAGAGACCAGAGCTGCTGCCAAGAACACAGGAAGGAAAGGGGAGAGGCTGAAAAAATGCAAAGCTCTGATTGTTTTCTCTCACCTTCCCTGCGGACAAAATTAATTTGAAAAACCCAACAGATCATTCCCCTGATCTTCCCTAATATGGAAAGCAGGAAGTCACCAGAAACTGGTTAGCAGCACCACAGGGTGGAGCTGACTGAAAAGCAACACTCAAAATGGTGCCATGGGATTCCTCACTTACTGTATTTTTATGATTTCCAGGAAAAAAACATTATTCAGCCTACAAATAAAAGCAATGGCAAGTTACTCCTGTTAGCCCTGCAGAACCAGCACAGCTCCAAGAGCGTGAGCTGGATTCTTTTCTGGCTCACACGTCATTGTCCAGTAAACCCAACTGCAGTGCCACCTGTGGAACCTGTCTTCAAATGACCTTTTAATTACACCAGAGCAGCTGCCCTGAAGGCACAGGTGTAACTGAGGGCAGCATTTTGGAAGACAAGGCATTGCACAGCTGTAGCTGAGGGTAGTATCTGAAGAACGTTCATTGTGGTGATAATGCACAAAGTATGGTCCAGCGGTTAGGGGGTCTACCCTGAGACTTAGGAGACCTGGGTTCCCTGCTCTGCCACAGACTGCCTGTGTGACCTTGGGCAACTCACACTGTGCCTCAGTGCAGCACTGCCCTTCCTAACGGGGGTGTAGGGAGGATAAATACATTAAGAATAGGAGGCACCCAGTTCTATGGCAATGGAGGCCAGATAAGTATGTAAGGGGTAGAGTCTATGTCTAAACTTAAAATATTGCCATTGCATCACTGTAGTGTTTCATTGTGGACACTTACTACAGTGAGGGGAGAGGCTCTCCAGTTGCCGTAGTTAATCCACCTCCTTGAGAGGCGGTAGTTTGGTAGACAGAAGAATTCTTCCCTCAACCTAGCGCAGCCCACACGGGGACTTAGATCAGCTTAACTCCATGACTCAGGGAGATGGATTTTTCACACCCCTGAGCGATGTAGTTGGGTTGATCTAATTCTCTAGTGTAGACTAGCCCCGGGATACTTGCTGAGTTTACAAGGCGGGCGGTATCATTATTATTTGAATTCCAATAGCGCCTAGAGATTCCAACCAAGACTGAGGCGCCATTGTGCAGGGCACTGTATCACACAAGCTAGGAGACAAGCCCTGCCCCAAAGAGATTACGGTCAAGGCAAAGGGTGGTGGGGAAACAGAGGCCCAGAGGTAAAGTGACTTGCCCAAGGTCACCCAGCCAGTGAATTGCAGAGCCAAAATAAGAACCAGGTGTCTCCCAAGTCCCAGTGCAGTACCTCAGCCATTAGAACACACAGTCTCTGCATATGTCAGAAAATATTTTCACTGCCAGGCATAGCAATGACTCTGATACACACAAGGGAACAGATCTGCTGAGGAAGAAGGGGCTTTTTTAACAGTCACTTTTCACAGCACAACTATAAGGTCTCTTGCAGTGACCAAAATATACCTTTGGCTTCTAACAGGTCTGAAGGAATCATCCCCTGGGAGGAGAGTGCCAGTGAAGATATCATGGTCTTTCTGAAGCAGTTCCCTGAGCAGAGAAAGGAGATAGAGAAGTGTATCCAGTGCCTTAAGGACATGGCAGACAACATTGACCTGACCCATAAAAACTGCACCATTGCCAACATGGCCGCGAACTCCACGAGCCTGGCGTCTGGCATCTTGACCATCCTTGGGCTGACCTTAGCACCGCTGACGGCAGGGGGGAGTTTGGCTCTCACGGCAACTGGGATTGGCTTAGGGGCAGCAGCAGCGGCTACCAGCATTTCTGTCAGCATATATGAGAACGTCAGCAACTCGAAGGAAAGGAGCAAAGCCAACGACCTGCTGGTGGAATGCCAAAGCAACCTTAAAACACTGACCCACCCCGATGAAGTAGATTTCAGACCCATATTCTCCCCAAAGAGCGAGGCCATGGGCAACCATCTGACACACGTCCTTTCCACTGCTAGTAAAATTCCAGAGGTAGTATACAAAAGCGTTAAGGGGATAAGAACCAACGTAAGAGCATTCAAAGTGGTGAAAGCTAACCCTGGTTTGAAGGCCTTAGCACAACGGCTCACCGCGGCTGGGAGGACAGCCCGGAACACAGCAAAGGGGACCAAGCAAGTGCAAAAAGCCTTAGCTGGGACCACTCTTGCCATGTCCAAAAGTGCGAGGGTGCTCGGTGCCACAGCCGCAGGAGTTTTTGTTGTGTTTGATGCCTACAGTCTCGTGAAAGACTCCATCCATTTAACTGAGGGGGCGAAGGCAGAGGCTGCAGCAGATATAAGAGAAAAAGCTAGCCAACTTGAAAAGGACCTTCAGAATCTCAGCGAGCTGTATGAGGAGCTGAAAGGCATCATATATGAATAGATGAGACACAAGTTCCCATTTCCAGCAGTAGGCCAAGAGAAGAACCAATTCACAAGGGGAGGGGAGATTGTGGTAGGAAGTCAAAGCCCCCAAAAGCTACACACAATGCCAACTAACAAGGAGATGCCAGCTCCGCTTTGACCAAAAGCATTAAGCAATCTGAACAGTTCAAAGAGATTGATACCATAATTCACTCCCTCCTGCGTTTGGAATTCAGTGAAAGGATCAGGAGACGTCGTGCTACTGAACAACATTTTGTTAATTCAGAACCTGGGACACCATGAATCATCCTGCTAGGAATTTATCCTATTTTGCCTATGCTTAAGAGAAAGCAACAATATCCTGTACGCATGTGTGAGAGATCTGCTCAGGAGTGAAATTACAAGAGCAGTAACTGCTTTTCAAATGAACTTGTAAAGCATTACACTTCTTCCTTTCTGATTTGAGTGTATTAGCTGCCTTGCCCACATCTGTAATGCTCACTGAAGCATTTTAATTCACCTCAGCAAATAGATAGAAATACCTGAGATATTTGTGCCTTGCCACCATTATTTTTATATTAGAGTAGCACTTACGTGCCTCAACGCTGGGGGTTGTACAGACTCAGTGGAAACTGGGGCTGGGTGTGAAGAGAAGGCATGAGGGAGAGAAATTTCTCCAAAGTTCTGAAATTCACCCCCATCTGCAAGAGCATCTGGAGAAGGGGAGATTCCCTCAACTCCCTTCATTTGAAATTAAAGCCATGCCGTGGAGTCCTAGCAGTTCTAGGCTAGCCAGCGTGCTTTAACCAACCACACAGCCATGAACTAGCATGGAGAGTAGCAAAGCGGTGTTTCCAGAAGATGGAGAGTCAAACCTTTTACATTTCAGGGGAGGGGCACACCCTCACTCTAGCAGAGAAGAGGCTAATGAGTTCTTATGGGCTCAGCCAGCACTAACCAGGAACCAATATACGTGCCTCCATACCCTCGGGACCAGAGTACCAAGAGGGAGCTGAGAGGATGTACAGACAGTAACTTAGAGAAAAAGGAAGGCTGTATCAGCCCTTGAAGGGAAAACAAGAGAAAGCCAGTGCCTTAGAGAATGCACCCTGTACAGCAGCTGTGACATTGCTCCCATGTCTTGCCTTTGAGACCAAGAGACCAGACCTGGCAAAAGAGGGGTTTATTGGTGTTTTATGCCGTGAAGAGTTAAGACTAAGCAGAGCTAGCTTGGCAGGCTTATGAAACCCTAGCTGGGCACATGTATTTCCCATTAGACACATGCAGTTTAATTCCTGACTCATTATGAATGAATTAAAAATGTGTTTGAAAAAAATTAATCCAGCTGGAATATAAAACTGTAGTCTGAAAGGAGCAGACATGGACATTAAAAAACACTTTTTCAAAATTACTGATAATATAAATGGGGGAGCACTGAGGGCATCACGTGCATTTTGTTTCCAATTTAAAAATACACGTTGCTGTGGCAAAAACATACACAGAAACCCCCAAAAGCCAGCCCTGCCGTTCAGAAAGCGCATCCTTATTTGTACCGCAGTAGAGCCCAGAGCCTCCAGAACAGGTTCAGCCGCCCACTGTACTAGCTAGGATCAATATGGCAAAACACACACCATTCATATGATGCCCATTCCCAGAACAGATTGCCCAGATGGTTGTGACATTGAGGTCACATGCCAAATCCAAGACTTTACTGCAAACTGGGGGAGTGGGAGAGCAGAGAGCTGGGGAGGATGACCCATTGCCAGGCAGACTGTTGGTACAATCAGAATAGGTAAGTTATTGTGACATCAAAATCACAGGTGAAACCCAGGTTGCAAAGAGAGGGAGAATAACCTTTCCACTGACACGTGATGGGAACTCGTTTCTGAACATTCACACACAAATTGAGCCAGAGTCAGCACATTCTACTAAAAGGTTTCATTCCAAACACAGCATGTCCTGCTTTCCCTACTTAGGCAGCTTCCCACACAGAGGAACTAGTAATAGGCCCAAGCCAAAATCCCAGACCCAACCATCCACGCACTCCTGGGAAGGCCAGTTCCAAGTCTGCAGTTTGAGGAGGCCTCCAGCCCTTTAATGAGCTGAATTAAAACCCTGGATCCAAACTCCCAGAACGTTGTACCTCAGGCCTGTAACAGCATTGGGCTCTTGTGTGTCTCTCATCCATTCCACAGTCAGACCTCCCAAGTCCCCCTCCTCCAAATAACCATGTCCCCTGTCATCTCCCTTTAGTCTCCTTCGGCTGCCCAGAACAGACTCTGGTCTCTCTCAAGGCTTCACATTAGAAGTTTTCACATTGTGTGTCTAGCATTTCCCCAGTCGTGTATATCTGACCCTAACCAACTATCGTACTGAACTGAACTAGCAGACATTGAAGCTCTTCCTGCATATTCAAACGTTACGTTCCTGCTGGTACCTCTATCGTAGTCCAAATTTCTTTCTAGCCACTGGCATGATCTGAAGCCATCTGGTGGCTACGCTCGAAAAGATGCATTAAGTGCAGATTCATTTCATGCTAAAACCGACCAAGATAATCTCTGCAACACAGACAGTTCCATGCAGTGACAAAGCCAGGGATGTTAAAGATGGGTCCCGGTGACAGCGAAAGGGACTCACATGCTGGTACAAACGCGAGGCTCAAAAAACCCAGCAACGACAGCAGGTACCACTGCGCCTTTGTAGCTGAATCTTTCTCCGATTCAGCACATGTCCACACTACACACTGCACTGTCCCTGAGGGAGCAAGGCAGATCTTTTACAGCTCTGTAAGCAGAGCCGAGGATTAGAAGATGGCAGCCCCCTCACGTGTGAGCTGTACTTTGCAAGCCACGGGACACAACCCTAGTGCAGGGCGTCGCTGAGTGCTGTGAATCACTGACTTGTAGGTATCTGGTGTCACACTGGGTGACCCACACTCCAGATCACTATTGTAAACCACACCCCCGGAGGTGAATGTTTTAGTTGCTCCAAGCACTGGGTTCTTTCAGCTGTAGCCCTCGGTGAGCACCCATTCACTGTGATAACATAGAGGATAACTAGGGCTGCAGAGGTAAGGTGCAAAGACCCTCAGCACAATTGCTTTAAAGTCACAGTCAAAAGAGATGATAAATGATCAGCCCAGCAGCTCCTAACTCAAGAGTCCCCAAGGCCAAGGACAGCCCAGTACTAGGTGATGAAGGAGAGTCTTGGGGTGACCTCTCTACCTGATGTACCCCTGGCAGCAGCTAGTGCTGATCCCTTGCCAGCAACAGGCTGTGATTTGATCCAGACCCAGCTCTCAAGCTGCCTGGACTTCTTTCAACAGCCAGCTCCTCCCACAGAGCCCTCAGCTCTCTTCTGAGCCAGGTCCCCCAGTGACCTCCTCCTTCCCTCTCCTGTGCTGGACTCCAGAAGGATTAGAGAGCCGTCTGCTGGCTGAATGTTGAACTGGGTGGTAAGAGGTACCCAGGAGTTTCATGCTCATCCTTATATAAACCTTTTCTCTACAGACAGGCTTTCTGCATATGATGAAAGACAATTTAATGCAGGATTGTTAACCAGAGCCCCATGACCTTAATTTAACCTTGCAAAACACACACTAAAATCCCCATCTGATCTGCTTTCGGTTTCTATCTCATCAGTTTCCTGTTTCCACTTTCTTTTTAAAGCTTTGCTTTTTGTCCTCCCACAGCACAGCCTGGGTGTCAGTGGAGAGGGAAAGCCATACAAATCATGATACAGACAAACAAGTGGTAGCCCGAGAGGTAAGTGCAATGGGATTTCATTTGAACTATTGATTTAAATCTTCTATATTTATCAAGCAAGGTGCTACTGTTTTGCCTCCTGCTGGCAAACAGAACACACTGGAGTTGGAATTCTTAGTAAAACCTGAACTATTTACTATAGAAAACATACGGCGGACTGTTTCTGATGGTCACAGCAACCAGATTCACTTTGCTTTCCTTCTCTTAAATGGTCGTCCTAATGCAGTGCTGTTGTTAATATTAACTTTACCTTCCTTACTACGATGTGCTCTTGAACCCAACCCACATCGTTACCAGGACACACTTACAAGGCTCAGAACATGAGCTGTTAAATTAAATTACTGAGGCCAAGACAACTAGCCGCCCAGAGCACTTTAAATGACCAGTTTTTAAATTAAGGGAACAAAGAAATTACAGATGAAAAAGATCTACCAAGGTAATTGAGTCCACTCCTCTCTCGTGCCCTGCTAGCACAAGATTGTTCCTCATGATATATTTTCTAGTGCTTCATCTAGCATCTACAGATAAGAGTCCAAGCCAGAAATGTGATCGGTTTTATTTCTACTGCAAAGAAGATTCTGCAGAGCACTGAAGATTTATTAGTGTTCTGCCTTCTACACATTGAGAACAGCCTTATGTTTCAGTCAAATGGCATTTCAATCTGACATTTGCCAGATTAAGGCAAAATAACAAACTAATTGAAAGACAAGGTAACATCTTTTATTGGATCAACTTCCATTGGTGAAAAAGACAAGCTCTTCCTCAGGTCTTGGAAAGGCATTCAGGGTATGTTTACACTCAGAGACCTGCCCATTGGGGGGGAGGAGGGCAGAATGAGGGCAGCAGCTTCAGCAGATGTTACTGAGCCTGTTCAGTCTATGTGAGCATGCTCAGTACAAACCAAGCAGCAAATCTGTGGGGGAGGGCACATCACCCCACAGGCCGCCCCACACATCGCCTCTGTCTATGCTTAAAATGCTACAGTGGTGCAGTGGCACCATTGCAGCTGCATCGCCATAGTGCTTCAGCGTAGACACTACCTACACTGACTGGAAGGGTTCGCCCATTGGCGTAGTTAATCCACCTTCCTGAGAGCAGGGCCGGCTCCAGGCACCAGCCCAGCAAGCAGGTGCTTGGGGCAGCCAAGGGGAAGGGGTGGCACGTTGGGCTGTTCGGTGGCAATTCGGCGGCGGGTCCCTCTCGGAGGGAAGCACCTGCCGCCGAATTCCCGCCAAAGAAGAAAGCGGCGCGGTGGAGCTGCCGCCAGAGTGCCGCCGATCGCAATTGCGATTGTGGTTTTTTTTGTTTGTTTTTTTTCCGGCCCCTGGGGGCGGAAAAAACCCTGGAGCCGGTCCTGCCCGAGAGGCAGTAGCTAGGTTGACAGAAGAATTCTTCCAATGACCTAGCACTGTCTACACCAGGGCTTCAGTATAGCTACATCTCTCAGGGGTGGGAATGTTGCCCATGGAATCCCTGAGGCTACCAACAAAGACAGCTCATGCCAATTTTGACTCCACTGATAGTTTTATAATATGGGCACCTGTTCCCACCAGGAACTAGACTCTGAGTCATTCCACACAGCCACATCAGTCTCCTCTTGAGTCACCTTTAACAAGATACTC
>NW_020664598.1:4995748-5048152 GCF_002925995.2 Terrapene triunguis | reverse complement strand
CTGTATAGCTAGGGCCCTTCGTTTTCAGTGTTTATTTTCCCAGGAATTTATCAGTGTTTATTATCATAACAAAAACAGGTGAAAATCAGTGCAAAAGACTATTTATTCATCATTTTACTGGGTAAATATCGGGGTTTATTTTGGTGGATGGAAAGATGGGGGGGGGGAGTATTCTGTAGATTAATGTTTTGAATTCCGTTAATCAATGTGGGTTTGCTGCAGAACTAAAACAGAACTCAAAACACAACACCACCTCTGAGTTTAAGAAAACAATATATCTCTAATCCCCAAATAAAACTTTTCATTTGAATAAACAGTTGACTGTTGTAGACTTAGAACTGTTAGCCTATAAATATTTACATTTAATAATTGTGCCACACCATTTGCAGCGTATACACTCAACTTCATCCTTTTCTCCTGTTTTTGTTTTTTTAAAAACTTTCGAATACTTCCTTGTGTGCTGAAACGTATTCTGAGACAGATTTTCGTTTTCTTCCCATTTTAGTGTGTCAAATCTTTAAACCGTTATCTGCTAACAGCTTGAAATGTGGACGTGGTGGACGTGAGAGTCATCAGTATGTTCAGACGCGCACGCACTTCAGAGCTTGCGTGCATGCCTGTTTGTGTATTGTGTGTATCTTCTAGACTAATACATAGCCTTACTTCAACAGGCAGCTTTGCATATACACACAGACTAATGTACTATCGTAATACATCTAGCTCATGCAATGTATTGTATTTTCCTAATAGAAGAAGTTATTTTTTATATATTTGAATGATACAAAAGTAGGGTGAAAACCGGGGGGAAAATGAATAATACTTTTTCTAAAACCCAGGAATTTTTTGGTAAAAATCAGCTTAAACAGAAAACAAAGGGGCTTCTGTATAGCACAGGCCATCAACATCAGCCAGCACCTGCACCCTAAACCCAACCACTGAAATGAGACTAGCCCACAGGAGACTAGACTATTATGTGCCACAGGCAGTGAACAAGAGGGACTGAGGTGCCCTGGTGCTGGAGGCCCCAGCAATGGCAGGGAAATGATTAAATGAGATATACCCAGAGAATCCTGCAAGTAACCCGTATTCACACAATAACAAAAGCTGCAAAACAGAGAGAGACAAAGCAGGCTGCTCCCTAAAACAGAAAGGCACAACTCACCCACCATACACTAGAGTCTAGACTGACTGATCACATGCTTTCCTACAGAGTCCCCTAGCTTGCAAGCAGGACCAGGAATAAAAACCTGAAATTTAAAATCACTGCCTACAATTTTAACAGAGTTTCAGTACACCATAAATGAAGAATCATACATTAAATATCCCCTTCTGTTTATTCTTGCAGTAGAACTGCTGGCTGAAGTGAGCAATGGTTTTATATGATCAAAGGCATCTCCATCTTCAACCAAGATGGCATTTTATGCGGATCATTATATATATTACGGTAACAGTTAGAGGCCACACTGTGCTAGGCACTGTACAAACACAGAGTAAGAGACGGTCCCTGCCCCTAAGAGCTTGCAGTCAAGGTGAGGTGGTGGGTTTTGGTTTTGGTTTTTAATACCAGATTCAGTTCTAGTTTTGGTTTCAAAATAGGAAGAAAAAAAAATTCTCAGTGTTTAACATTTCCTTCAGTTCTGAAACTCTGACTTATGTTGAGAAGAATCTATGTAAGTAGCCCAATTGATAGGGTTACTACTAAAATTCATTTGCAAATTTAACACCATTAATCTGGGCTTGAATAGGGACTGGGAGTGGCTGGCTCATTACAGAAGCAGCTTTTCCTCGCCTGGAACTGACACCTCCTCATCCATTATTGGGAGTGGACTACATCCACCCTGATTGAATTGGCCCTGTCAACACTGGTTCTCCACTTGCGAAGTAACTCCCTGCTCTCCATGTGTCAGTATATAACGCCTGCATCTGTAACTTTCACTCTATGCATCCAGGCATCACATTTTGCCTGTTAAGGTGGGACAAATTTCCACTCCCCCTTTCATGGGTCCAATTAATCTAATAAAAATGGCTATTTCCTCCCCCCTTATTCTTCCTCTCTTCCAGAAATTACCCCTTTCAACAGAAGTGGGGTGGAGTTGGAGAAGTTATTCAACTTTGTTTATACAGCAGGTCAGATATCTCCAAATGCACTTGGAATATCTGAAGTGCTCCAAGGCAGGAGAAAGAGTCCTGTGGCACCTTATAGACTAACATTGAGATATTAGGAATGGCAGTATACAAAAACCTGTAGGAGAACACTTCAACCTCCCTGGACACACAATAGCAGATTTAAAGGTAGCCATCCTGCAGCAAAAAAACTTCAGGACCAGACTCCAAAGAGAAACTGCTGAACTTCAGTTCATTTGCAAATTTGACACCATCAGCTCAGGATTCATCAAAGACTGTGAATGGTTAGCCAACTACAAAGCAGTTTCTCCTCCCTTGGTGTTCACACCTCAACTGCTAGAAGAGGGCCTCATCCTCCCTGATTGAACTAACCTTGTTATCTCTAGACTGATTCTTGCCTGCATATGTATACCTGCCTCTGGAAATTTCCACCACATGTGTCTGACGAAGTGGGTATTCACCCATGAAAGCTTATGCTCCAATACCTCTGTTAGTCTATAAGGTGCCACAGGACTCTTTGTCGCTTTTTACAGATCCAGACTAACACGGTTACCCCTCTGATACAAGGCAGGAGAGGCACCTGAGCTTCCTAAATATAAACCATGGTATAGATCAGTGGCTTTCAGCCTTTCCAGACTACTGTACCCCTTTCAGGAGTCTGATTTGTCTGGTGTACCACCAAGTTTCACCTCACTTAAAAACTGCTTGCTTACAAAAATCAGACATAAAAATACAAAAGTGTCACAGCCACACTAGTACTGACAAATTGCTGACTTTCTCATTTTTATCATATAACTATAAAATAAATCAATTGGAATATAAATGTTGTACTTACATTTCAATGTATAGTATATAGAGCAGTATAAACACGTCATTGTCTGCATGAAATTTTAGTTTGTACTGACTTTGCTAGTGCTTTTTATGTAGCCTGTTGTAAAACTAGGCAAATATCTAGATAAGTTGATGTACCCCCCGGAAGATCTCTGTGTACCCCCAGGGGTACTTGTACCCCTGGTTGAGAACTACTGGTATAGAACAATGCTTTCCCATTAAGATTTGTGAAGGATCACCTGGGAGGGATGGAATGCTTTACATCATATTCAACATGCTCTTTATAAAATTGAGCCTCAACACACAGATTGATGGGCAAAAGCTATCTCCCCAATCAGTGAAGCCATTGTAAGCAGTTCCCCCCCCCAACCCCCAACGTGGATTTGTTTGTGAAACTCCATCCCTTTCTCCTCTATGCCCCAGTCACAAAAACAAAAATATTTCGACCTAGCCTAGTTCCATGCAGTTGGTCACAGTTTATCAGATGATTGGCTGTCATTTTCTATGCTGGTGTGCTAGGGTCCCTTAAGATGTGCTTTTTATATTGATGTCATCCTCATTCCAAATTTTTTTTGCTTACTTTCAACTAAGGCATGGAATCAGAAAACACGAGTGGAACTAATGTTATTCTCTTTCCCCACTTGAATCAATTATCCAATCTACTGGCCTTTGCAAAGGTCTAACATCAAGTCTACAAAACGTTGAATGAATCTAAACCACTTGTTGTTTCCAGTGTTGTTGTAGCCATGTTGGTCCCAGGATATTAGAGAGACAAGGTGGGTGAGATAATAGCTTTTACTGTGAAGCAGCAGTTGGTCCAATAAAAGTTATTACCTCACCCACCCTGCCTCTCTAAAACATTTATCAGTAATAGAGCATGGAAAGCCTTGGAGGTTATCTGCAAAGGCAACTGTGAATACAAAAACAAAAGAACATAATCTAGAATATCTTGGCTCTCTTGATTAGGTCCATAAAATCTAGTACAACAATCTTCATAAATTGTATATGACTTCAGCTCTTAGAAGTCAATTTGTGATTGCAGCTGATTCACTCTCTCTTAAAATATGGAGAAAGTCCAGCTAACTAATCTCATTGCTAATGGGCGTACCTAAGTATCTCCATCTTCTGGGAGAAACTTTGTCACTCTGATGGGTTGGCCATCACAGTGCATTGTTCCCCCTCTTTTATTGTTACCAAATGACATATTGATGATTAATTCCTGACTTCTCCCCAGATGAGGCCGTATGTCTCACTCTGAGCTGGCTTGTAGCAAACAAACAGATACATTATGTCAGGGGTATGGATGCTCCACTCAGTGATTGAAGACACACAAAATGAAACACGTTTTTATTCAAGGAAAAGAGGCCATTTATGGATAAAATGAGTTTTCTGATTTTTAAGAAGAGTGGAGAAGCTACCCAAGAGGAGGGAAAAGACCAGAGACTCTGATTTTAAATGATTCAGTGTGGCAGCCATTCCCAAAAGAACTATTTTTTTTCTTTTAATATATTGGGTTATCCCATAGGATTTAAATTAATTATAAATAATATAGGTATGCAAGAAGATGTATGAGCTTCTTGGATATATCCTTTTCTCTTTTTCTTTCTACCCTTCTTTCATAGAGGAAAAGGTTGATTTGGGGATTTGACTGGAATACTTGTTCACTTTATTTTTACGGTCAATGTGATTCTCGTTATCTATATTCTTGTTCTGGTAAATAGGTTATCTTGGCATACGGCCCTTGGTGCTTCCTTTGATTTTATCTGCATCCAAATGTTGCTATAATCTCAGACTCTAACAATCAGGCAAAAATTGCTTTTTCTACATTTTTATTATTCTTATTAATCAGAACACATGGTAATGGATGAATGTCTAATACATTTTCAGTACACTAGAATAATTAAATAGTTATTTGAAAACTATTCCCTCAAATGGACATGCACTGAGTGTCAGAGGGCAGAGACACTGGCCTTATCGTGAAGAGGGATCCATCTCTTGGCCATATTATTCCCAAGTAACTAGATCCAAAGAGGAGGCCAGAGAAATGAAGGATAATGTGGTCAATTTAAGAGTCTGCTTACACTCGGAGTAGGACAGAATACTAATTCCTCCACCACCCTATAATCCCTATATTGGGCAGTTTTCACTGTTTAAACATATGTACTCTGATCAAATATTGAGGTGATGTTTTATAAATGCAGTGGATTAGGAAAACTGAGAAAAACTGGTACATGTGCATAGGTTGTTAAAAGTCAGGCGGCAGGACACCGATTGGGGAAGCAAAACTGGAAGTTGAGAAATACTCTGAATGTGGATTTCCCAGTCCAAAATTGTTTGTTACTCCCACAGACTTCAACAGAAATTTGGATCTCTCAGTACCTCTAAATATCAGGCCATTTCTATTTAGGTGTCTAAATATGGATTTCTGTAATTAATTGTATGGTCCCTAGTTTGAAAATTTCTACCGGTGTCTAATTTCACAAAACGTGGAGTCTCTTCTCATGCCTGACAAAGCTTTTAACAGGGTGGAATGGGGTTAGCGCCACTACTTTTAACTTGACAGGCCAGATTCTTCTCTTAGCTGCAAGGTGTGGAGCCAAAGTATCTCCATGGAAATTACTGGAGTTATTCTAGATCTATACAGTGTAGCTGAGAGCAGAATTTGGCCCTGTAAATGTGGATTTGGAGAGCTACATTTTGCTCTTGCATTCATTAGTGCTGAACTAAGGCCTTGGCTGTAATAGACAGTAATGGATTTTTCCCCAGCCCCTTTAATCCAGGTTGTGACTCAGGACAAGGATGCCCCTTCTCTCTGACAAGCTTTTGGATCCATGGCAGTCACTATTAGACAGAATCAGGGTATCCAAGGTACTAAGTCTGGGAATACAGTAATGTGACATGCGGGTGAGTCTCCTTTTATTTCTCCACCAAAAGCATCAGTCCCCTCCTTTATTGCCACTTATTGAGACTTTTGTGCTTTTGACAAATTTATAATCAAATGGACAAAAATCAGAGTTGCTGGTTCCCTTACAACGTTGTTCAAAAATAACATGGTGAGCACTGGAACGTCAGTGTCTGAAATAGCTAATGATTTGGACACCCACCTGCTTTCAGAGGCAAGGACATGTAAACTTGAATGCTCCGTAAGGAACAATTATTTCTGACTTGAGAAGGTGACAGGACCTGACCCTTCCCTCTGCGGTCTTGTAAAGAGTCTGAAAATAAACATTCTTCCCTGTCTGCTTTATGCCCCAAGGCTCCAATCCAGCACAGACTTATGCATGGTCTTAACTGTACATACTGGCCTCAGTTCATTCCCTGTTCTAGCTTCCTTACATAGTTTACTGAAATTAACAAGCTAGTTGAGCTCTTTTGTACAGGAAGAAGACAAAGAGGCCAAACTCTGCTGCTAAATGGTACCTCACTCACTCTAAGGGAAACTTTGCGCTTCTCCACCCAGTGATGATACATAGTATGCACCCTTCATGTTGAGGCAGACATCAGGATATCACACCTGATAACCAACTTGGGTAAACAGAGCAGGAGCTTGCTTGATACCTTCCACTGCTGAGCATGCTTGGCTCTTGCTGTCAGCCCAATGTACCCGCTGGAAATGTAGAGCACTGCTAGAATTTCAGCAGCTGTGGTCACAACTCCAACTGTTAGAATTAGGTGTAGCTCCAGCAAAGGCAGTATAGTTTCACCTGCTTCCAGTAGCTCTAAATTCAGCCTCTAATTCCTTTCTCTCTCTAGGGCACCATTTTCCACTGAACTTGCTGCAAAATTCTTGGTTTAAAAAAAGGGGGGTATTTAAAAAATAGACAAAGTTAAAGATTTTTCCAACGGGTGGTGCTCTGGTAAAGGAAGGCAGGTGCTAGACTGAGGAACAAAGAATCACCACTCAGAGGTACACACCCACATGGCAACACCACCTATCACAACGTGTGAAAACCCAGGACTGCTATTGCAAAAAACCAAGAATCTGTTACTCACAAGATATGTACGACTTTTGTTTTGCAGGATGTATTGTGCACACATACATTCCATGACCCTACAGTGGAATGCGTATGTGCACAATCACTCGACGGAAAACAACAACATAGTATCAACTTGGGACAAAACCACCACACTCTGGGAAGTACAGTGCCCAATCGGTCTATTGTGCATGCCCACATTATTGGGATTCTGAGTTTACCTGGCAAATCTGAGACTTTATGGCAAACGCAGGGGAAATTTCCTGATGGCTTGTGGTAGTTAAAATGTCCTTGATTTGCCTAATGGCTCAAGAGGTCATTCCAGATCCCTCAGGTTTCAAAATGGCTGCGCCATTCTGTCTAGTACAGGGGTAGGCAACCTGCGGCACGCGTGCCAAAGGCGGCACGCGAGCTGATTTTCAATGGCACTCACACTGCCCGGGTCCTGGCCACCGGTCTGGGGGGTTCTGCATTTTAATTTAATTTTAAATGAAGCTTCTTAAACATTTAAAAAATCTTATTTACTTTACATACAATAGCTTAGTTATATATTATAGACTTCTAGAAAGAGACCTTCTAAAAACGTTAACATGTATGACTGGCACGCGAAACCTTAAATTACAGTGAATAAATGAAGACTTGGTACACCAGTTCTGAAAGGTTGCCGACCCCTGGTCTAGTACCTAGGCCAAATCCAAGACCACAAGTCTCAGGTGAATTAACTTTCCAAAGAAATAGGATGAAAAAACTTAGTTCTTCATCAGGAAGGAGCCCATGTGCAAACACTCACAATACAGAAAATATAAGGTTTGTTGCTGCATAGGGAATTCCTGCCCTGGGAATGCAGAATATGGATTGTGGGGGTTGTGCATGGGAGCACAGGCCTACAGCTAATGGAAGCAGGAGGTATGGGCCCTGGTTGGCAGGGGAGGGATGGGGTACCATCACAGGTTGGGGTCTAAACAGGGACGGGACCTATGAGCACAGCGCCTGTGCCCATGAGAGCACACAGCCAGGAACAGGGGCTGTAAAAGCTCAAGGTCCAGGTAGGGAAAGCACAGCATGTGAAATCCTGGCCCCAGTGAAGTCAATGTGAGTTTTGTCATTGCATTCAATGGGGCTAGGATTTCACCCCGGGGTGTTCATGAGGTTCTGGGGAGCTTAGGACCTGGACGGATCTGGGAGTTCAAGACTAGGGTACAAGAAGTATGGGGCCTGAAAAGGCGTGTGTGTAGGAGGGGTGGGAGAGAAGGGAAAACCTTGCATTTGGCTCCCAAGGCACTATTGTGTTTTCAGGGCATTCAGGGTTATGTCTTGGAGCACTAAGTGTTACAGCAGCATTTCCAACGAGGGCGAAAAAGTATCAATTGCTTAGAGCATTAGTTTGTGTCCAATTTGGGGCTTGAGGGTATTGACAATATGCAGCTGCAATGGATAATTTCATATTGCCCATAGCTGTCCAGTAATAGCCAGCAACAACTACTTGATGGGGAGGGCCCTGCACCGCTGTAGCTCTTCTGGTGAAGATGCTCTAAGCTGACGAGAGAAGCTCTCCCACTGACATAGTACTGTCTACACCGGCGCTTAGGGGTCGGTATAATGTATGTCATTCAAGGTGTGGATTATTCCCATCCCTGAATGACGTAAATTATACCGACAATCTGTAGTGTAGACATAGCCTCAGTCACTAGAGTCAGCAGTAAATAATAATAATATATGGAGATATACCTATCTCATAGAACTGGAAGGGACCCTGAAAGGTCATTGCGTCCGGCCCCCTGCCTTCACTTGCAGGACCAAGTACTGATTTTGCCCCAGATCCCTAAGTGGCCCTCTCAAGGATTGAACTCACAACCCTGGGTTTAGCAGGCCAATGCTCAAACCACTGAGCTATCCGTCCCCCCTGTAGTTATTGGAATTACATCAGAGATGGATTTGATCCTGTGTGTGTCTTCAGAGACCTTTTTCTGTCTTCATCAAGCTTTCACATCTTTCTATTGCTGCTCCCCCTGCAGAGCCAACACACTAGGGTACAACAAGCTGGATTTGACTCTGGTTCACACATTGTTGACAGTATTCTTAACTAAATTCTAATAAACTAGAATATTTATTGCCTATATCACAGCCATAAAGAACTCTGCTTGACTGCCAGAGCCCACGGTGAGTTTGCAAGGTTGGCAGCTAGAATCCCTCCCCCTGCTTCCTTCCTGCTCCTTTTTAAATATAAAATGGGTTAACTGAATTGAGTCATTGAGACACAAATATGTTAAATCCATAAATGTGGAGTCTCGTGCCATATTTACCATCATTTTTTGTAAGCTTTGGGTGGGTTGCCCCATTTCCCCCCCCCTTTTCTTTCTACCCTTCCCTCAAAAGCCCTATATCTGAATAGTCACAGAGTTAGAGGCTGCAGCTAATTCCACAGCCGGTCAATGTTGTTCCTGAGGCATGGGAGAGTGTCATCTCCCCTCACATGATGAGGATGCTGCGACCCCTGCAGCTGTTGAGTATGTGACTGACTTTGTGCTCTGTAGAACCAGGGCCTCTGATTCATAGATTCTAGGACTGGAAGGGACCTCGAGAGGTCATTGAGTCCAGTCCCCTGCCCTCATGGTAGGACCAAATACTGTCTAGACCATCCCTGATAGACATTTATCTAACCTACTCTTAAATATCTCCAGAGATGGAGATTCCACAACCTCCCTAGGCAATTTATTCCAGTGTTTAACCACCCTGACAGTTAGGAACTTTTTCCTAATGTCCAACCTAAACCTCCCTTGCTGCAGTTTAAGCCCATTGCTTCTTGTTCTATCCTTAGAGGCTAAGGTGAACAAGTTTTCTCCCTCCTCCTTATGACACCCTTTTAGATACCTGAAAACTGCTATCATGTCCCCTCTCAGTCTTCTCTTCTCCAAACTAAACAAACCCAATTCTTTCAGCCTTCCTTCATAGGTCATGTTCTCAAGACCTTTAATCATTCTTGTTGCTCTTCTCTGGACCCTCTCCAATTTCTCCACATCTTTCTTGAAATGCGGTGCCCAGAACTGGACACAATACTCCAGTTGAGGCCTAACCAGTGCAGAGTAGAGTGGAAGAATGACTTCTCGTGTCTTGCTCACAACACACCTGTCAATTGCTTCACACATGTGAAATGTACTTGATCAATTTCATGAGATATTTATGGAGGCTGAATTCCTTTCATGTGGACAGAGGAGAACCAAGTAGTAGTAAAAATTTTAAAAATCACTGCTGCTTTTAACTCAGAGACCTAGGGTTTTTAGAGCTGAGCCAGAGGGGAGGGGGTGGAATAGTGCGGAATGGGTAAGAGGTATAGTGCATCGGCAGTGCTAGAACTGTCAATTCATGGAAAAGATAATTTGATATAAACAAAGATTAAGTGAAGATATTTTTAAAGAGCTCCACAAAATCAGTGGCTTCTCGGCTGAGTTACAGTCTGCCGAGCGAAGTGACTTTGTAGCTTTACATTTCCTACTGACACATGGAAATGTGATTTGTGATTGAAAAGATGGTGAGTTTAATCACCAAAGAGAGTCGGGACTAAGCCTGCCATTTGCACATGGAAGAACAAGGCAGATGCAAAACAGATGTATTTATATCCTTCCATTAATAAAACAAGCCGAGTCAATCCATACCGTTGTGCTAAAGTTAGAGTGCAGCACTCAGCATGTCCTTAAAAAGACAAAGTACCCACAAACTGGGACAGCTGCTCTCAATGCAGGCACTGCACATCTTCTCTCTCCCATGTGTGCACAAAATCTCGAGACCATTCCAAGGGTGATCAGCTCACAGCAAAGCAGGAGCCAACTGTTGCATGATTTGTCAACATAAAAGGTCAATTCCTGCCTTCTGGCACACATCTTGGGATATTGGCAACTGCGCTTTGGGTGTCAAGAAAATGCTTCCGCCTCCACTTTCACCAAAGAGTAACAGAAGCAGAGTGTGCATGGTTAGAAACAACGCTCTCCTCAGGTCTATCCCGGGCCTTTTCAGACTCACTCTTGAACAGGCCTTTCCAAACGCCAGCTGGTGGATGGTGTGTACCTCCAACCTGCTAATCTAGACATGAATTCCCAGTATGTCTTTGCAAGTGCACTTCTGCCCTCTCTTGCAGACTGTAAGCTCTTTGGGGTAGAATCCATTTCTGTCTGGATGGTACTTAGCACAATGGAGCCCACGTTCTAACTGGGGCCCCTCGCAGCTAATGAAATGCAAACAATACAACCCAATGTTGTTGAGAGCCAACATGAAGCCAGAGGTTGAGACAATAGGACTGGAGAGTGAACCTGGAACATGTGGCACCACAGTGCAGAATGCACCCAGTCTCTATGCACCAGTCCGGAGAGAGACTAGCCATGGGAAATAAACCCAATAGGGCAAAGAAATAACCCCCGGCCAGTGCTCCAAAGTCAGTGCTTTTTGTCTCTCAGAATGGGGCTCTCAGAACAGAAACACGATTTGTGAAAAGAAAAAAAGAAAAGGGTGCTCTCCACTGGGTCCCAAAATGTTTCAGAGCCATCACTGTTATCAGGAATAATTGTGATTTTCTCAATCAGCCACTAGAGGACAGACTAGCAGCACCAAAGTGCTGAGAAAGCAAGCCCATCACCTATTATTAAAGAGTTGGCATCTCAGTGCAGTAGATGCATAGATGTGAAAGGCCAAAAGGGATCATGGCAATCATCCAGTCTTACCTCCTGCCTAACACAGGCCATAGGACTTCCCTAAATTAATTCCTTCATCAAGTCCGATAGCTGTGGTTGAACTAGAGCAGATCTTTTAGAAAAGCACTCAATCTTAATTAAAAAAAATTCAGTGATGGAGAATCCACCACAACCCTACGGTAAGTTGTTCCACAGATTAATTTCCCACATTTTTTTAACAATGTGCCTTATTTCAATATTGAATTTGTCTAGCTTCAGCTTCCATCCATTGGATCTTGTTATACCTTTATCTGCTAGATGATGAGCCCCCTATTATCAAATTTCTGTTTCCCATATAGGTACTTATAGACTGATCAACTCAGCTCTTAACCTTCTCTTGGATACCCTAGACAGATTTAGCTCCTTGAGTCTATCACTATAAGGCATGTTTTCTAATCCTTTTATTGTTTTTGTGGTTCTTCTCTGAACCTTTGCTAATTTTTCAAGTGAAGTGTGGGCACCAGAACTGGACACAGTATTCCAGTAACAGTCACACCGGTGCCAAATACAGAGGTGATATAATCTCCCTACTCCCACTCGAGATTCCTGTTTACAGAGCCAAGGATAGCATTAGCCCTTTTGGCCAGAGTATTTGATCACCCCCAAGTCTTTTCCAAAGTCACTGCTTTCCAAGGTAAGAGTCCCCCACTGTGTATGGCCTACATTCTTTATTCCTTGATGACCTTATACTTGGCCATATTTGAAACATATATTGTTCATTTGCACCCAGTTTACCAAGCAATCCAGAATACTCTGTATCAGTGACTTGTCCTCTTCATTATTTACGACTCTCAATCTTTGGGGCATCTGCAAACTTTATCAGTGTTGATTTTGTGTGTTTTTTCCAGGTCACTGGTGAAATTGTTGAATAGCACAGGGCCAAGAACCATTCCTGTGGGATATTAATAGAAACACGCCTGCTCAGTAATGATTTTCTGTTTGAGACCTATCAGTTAGCCAGTTTTTAAATCTATTTATTATGTATCATGTTGACTTTGTATTGTTCTAGTTTCTTAATCAAAATGTAGTTGGGTGACTAGTCAAATGCCATACAGAAGTCCAAGCCTATTACACCAACACTACCACCTTCATCAACCAGATCTGTAATATAAAGGAAAAGGATATCAACATAAACCCATGTTGATTGGCATGAATTGTTTTACCCTCTTATTTCTTTATTAATCAAGTCCAGTATCAGCTGTTCCATTATCTTACCTGGAATCAAAGTCAGGCTGACACTTACTTGAGTCATCCCTTTTTAAATACTGGCACATCACTGGCTTAACTTCCAGTCCTCTGGAACTTCCTCAGTGTTCCAAGACCTACTAAAAATCAACATTAATTGTCCAGAGTGCTCCTTGCCCAGCTATTTTAAAACACCTGCATACAGGCAGGGCCGGCTCTGGCTTTTTTGCCGCCCCAAGCAAAAAATGCCAGCCGGCCGGAGCAGTAAAGGGGAGGAGGAAAACAAACCTGTCCCCGGGCCGGAGCGACAAAGGGGCGGGGAGAGAACAAACCGGCCGGCCAGAGCAGCGGGGCGGGGTGTGGGGGGGACAAGCCAGCCGGCCGGAGCGGCGAAGGGGGGGGGGGGGAGGAAGGCCGCCGGCCGGAGCAGCGAAGGGGGGGGGGGAACAAACTGGCTGGCCGGCCGGAGCGGCGAAGGAAAGAAAAAACAAAAACAAAAAAAATACCTGCGGGGCGGCGGGAGCGTGGGTGCAGGGGGACTCCCGGCCCTGCAGACCCCGGGCAGCGAAGTGCGCACCCCGGCTAGCGGGGGGGGAGAATGAGAAGGGGGGCGGCCAGGGCTTCCTTAAGCGGGGTGCTTGCCATGCGGCCACTCCAGCTGCGCCGCCTGCCGGGAGGGCTCCTCGCCGCTCCGGTCGGCAGGCAGGGAAGGACGCGGGTTGCCCTGCCGGTCTTGCTGCAGGGCGCTCCCCTCCTCCGCCCTCTACAGGGTGGCGGGAGCAGCAAATCAAAAAGAAAAAACCTGCAGGGGCGGCCAAAGCGGTGAAGCGCAAAACAAAACAAAACAAAAAAGGATTAGATGGAATGCCACCCCTTGGAATCTGCCGCCCCAAGCACGAGCTTGCTCGGCTGGTGCCTGGAGCCGGCCCTGCATACAGGTTATCTGGATCTCCTGATTTAAAGAAATCTAACTTTAGTTGCTGCTGTTTAACATTCTCCTTAGTTACTGGTGGAATGGAAAATAGTTGAGCATTAAATGATATGAATACATCATCTCGCTTTTGCCCAAACACAGAACAGAAATATTTATTGGACATTTCTGCCTCTCTCTACTATTGACAATTCTACTATTTCCATTTAGAAATGGACTAATACCTTTGGTAGCGTTCCTTTTGTTCCTGATGTACTTCAGAATACTCCTTCTTATTTTCCTTAACGCTGCTGGCCACAGATTTCTCCTTGTATTCTTTTGCTCCCTTGTCAGCTTCTACAATTACACGTAATTCTGCCAGCACTATGATTTATTATTTCTCCCGCATTCTTAGGATCATTAGCCTGGAAAACACATCTATTTCAAGGGCTAATAATAATACACTTGCATGGTGTCTTTCATTTCAGTATTTCAAAGCACTTTATAAAATATGAATGAATTTAAACCTCAACACTTGTGTGCGATAATAGGTATCCTCATTTTACGGGCAAAGAGGATCAGAGAGTTTAAAATTACTTGTCCAATCTCCCACAGGAAATCTACGCAGAGCCAAGATTAGAACCTAGAACTGCTGACTCTGAGTCATGTGCTGAGGCCATGCTAACACAAATGGCTGGGTGGCTGGGTACACAGGTTTAAGGCAAATGGCCCTAAAGACGCTGTGGGCTGAAATATTAGCCTTTTACCCTCTAAAACTGGGTTCAGATGTGGATTACTTATAGGTGAAATAAAGTCTCAAACCACGTCCACAGTGAGTGGGTTTTTCTGCTCTTAAGAAAACAGGATATGGATAGCAGGGAGTGCTGTAGAACAGGACTGGGAGATACGGACAGTTCTGGGGGCCCAATGTATGAACACGGTAGGTCAGGACTGAGGTGCATCAGCAGAGCGGAGAGAGAGCCTCTCCTGTATTCTGGCGGTATTCTCGGCTTGACTTTCCTGAGCTTTACATTTATCTTTTTTTTTTTTTAAAAAAGCCTCTCTGCCCTCAAAAGTGAAAACAGCGAAATTCTTCTGCAAAGGGGAATTGGGCAAGAAAACCAACGATGTTCACCACAGAGAACCCGTAAACAAACACTCAGGACACATCCGACTGGTGTTTCTCTCTTTTATTTAAAAACAGTGCTTCATTACCATTTGCAAAGGGTGAGGAAGGGCTCCTCCCTTGCTTAGAGTTTATAAAAGCCAGCAACATGATCAATAATTTATACACATGGATAGTAATACAAAAAAAAGGAATAAAAGCTAAAGATCTAACTATTCCGACCTTCACAATTCCAGCTACTTGATAATAATAGGAGTAACCCAATGAATACTGTATGGTCTGAAAGCTACTATACAATATGATACTTAATGAGGGGGGGCAGGAAGTTAGAGACGGTCACAAAGCCCTGGGATGCAGGTACTGCTTCTCCAGAGTCAGCAGAGAAATGGGACCCTGAACAAGCAGCTTGGGCGTCCTAGGAAATGACCCAGGGGAGAGGAAAGCATCCAATTGTGATGCATCCTATGCCCCGAGGGTACCTGGCAATGGAAAGGTGGTGGGGAGACTGCATGAAGGGGCGAAGTCAGTCGTTGCCACTGGAGGTTCCGTGGAATTTTAGCCTTGCATTGAAAAGCTCCAAGTCTCAGGCAGATCAGCCCGTGAGGTCAGTAAACTCTCCACCAGCTCCATATCGCTCTACAGCCCTGGTTCTCGTTTGCTATCGGCCCCAGGTTTTTTTTTTGCTCCAGCTATTTACAAGCAGAATTGATAACATAAAAAGAAAAACAAATCATATCCCCTGGGGTAAAAGAGGATTACTTCGTCACTTGAGAACGCAGCCAAACCCAGCTGCCAAAACTACAACACACGCGCGCACACAAAAAATACTGTCAAGAGAAAAATAGAAGAAAGTGACTGAAGCTGAGACTATTTATGTGGGAGGCCAGATTCCCTTAACGAGATCACTCCTCAGGGAAGCAACAAACTGACCCCCTCTCACCCCCCCCAAAAAAAATCTGGCAAAAGAGAGACTTATTGACCAGCTTTAGAATCAATCCTTAAATTACTGGCACTTTGCAGATTGCCAGCCAAATGAATACTCAGGTGGACGGTTTTACACATCAGCAATTTCCTTAAAGGCAAGGTTCTGGCTGATGTATTCTTACTCTGCTACCAGTCTTTGCCGGCTGGCTGCACTGGCACTGACCTTAGTTGTCATCTTCCTGTGTAAGCTTTCACCGGTTGCTGCCAGAAACATGGGTAGGACAACAACTGCAGGTGGTTACAACACTTCTGGAATGTCCCCCTCCACTGTTAGTGGTGGCAACCAATTCTGGCCTTGGACGTCTTAGTTCAATTTGCTTTGTAACCTGTGTGTGTTCTGGGGAGGGGTGTTACATTGCATACTGCAAGCTACAGGAAGGACTCCACCCTGGAGGACGCCCAAATCCTACTTGGAAAGGGCCCCATTTCACACTCTGGCTATCACATTCCTGCATGCCTTGTCGACTGGTGATTTCATTATAGAATAAAATAAGTTGGAGGGGGGGAAGGGGAGATCAGTAGGGTGGGGACAAGGAGGGAGGAGCTTTTCAGACAGTAACATCACCAAAAAATAGTGTTTTATGCAACAAAGAATCAAGTCTCACTGGTGTATACTACAAAATGTTTGACATTTTCAAGAGCATGACAAAATAAAAACACACCGAAGTTTACATTGGATGTTCACCTTGTTCACTAGTTTGTTTTTTTCTCCTATTTTAAAACAGTGCAAACAAGTAACACACTCTTTAAAAACCACTTCCCCCTCCGCCAAGGCATGGACTCCTCAGACGCGGCCATACTAGAGGGGCGCAAGCAGCAAGTTATTCTCCAAGCTGCTCGTGTGGTTTCCCTTTGGAGCTGGACTCAGCAAAAGAAGAGTTCCCCAGAGCCAATATTTTTTTCCCTTCTTGAATTCCTAAGTGCTCCCCACACCTATTCTCTACTTGTCTTCTCCTTGGGGACTGGGGGAGAAGGGGGATATATGAAGATTTGCAAAGCCCCTAAGGTGCCTACATAGCAGAGCTCAAAAAACCACAATAGCCAGGACCTCATTTAAGAATGATTCTCACCAGAAAGCTGCTAGGCTATGAAACAGTTTTATAAACATTTTATACCAGTTAGGCCCTACCTATACTGGGGTTTCAGACATTACTTAGATCTCATATAGAACTTTTCATCCATGGTTTCAAAGGGCTTCACAAAAGGAGGATAAAGTATCACTATCCCCGCTTTGTGGATAGGGAAAACTGAAGCACAGGGAGGTGAACTGACCTGTCCAAGGTCACACTGCAGAATCATCGGTAGAGACTAGACTAGACTTGACCAGAACCCAGGTCTTCCACTCCCAGCCTAGTGCGCCATCCCACTGGACCACACTACTGCCCCCATAGCAGTGGGCTACCTAAGAATATAATTTAAAAGCATGGCTTTGGCTAGCATGGTTGAACTCTACTGTAGACAGGACCTCCATGACTGCCTGCCCTACAAATGGCTGGTTATAAGAAGTTGGTACACTAAGGGCTTGTCTACACACAAAAGTTGTACTGCTTTACCTATGCCAGTGTAGTTAAAGTCACACAACACCCCTAGTGTGGACACAATTATATATATGTGTGCCTTATACTGATATAGCTTATTCCCATGTGGAAAGGGGAATAAGCTATGCTGGTATAATGCACCTTTATACCAATATAACAGCACTCACATTAGATTGTACCAGTATAACAATATCATTAAAATCACCCCTCTAACCAAAGTAGTTATACTGGTACAAACACTGGGGGGCAGACCAGACCTAAGTGGTTAAGGATCTGAGCCAAGTCCTGTGTGAGAGAAACTCTTGAACACTGATCATTACAGGGCAAAAGTACTAGATGTTCTCAGTGACAAAAGCCTGCCCCATTTCTACCCCCATTCTCCTCATGCCTGTAAAAAGCCTGAGTATAATAGATTCTGCATAGGGAGATACAGGCCTTCCTCAATCTTTGGGACAATGGATACTTCAAAGATTGATACAGTCAAGGCTTGGCTAATCTGAATGGAAATAGGTCCTTCGTATCATGAGCCAATTCATTAAATATCATCTGTGGAATCAGAGTCATTGTGTTTGCCAAGTGGGATGGAGGAAGGGATGAAGGGCTCTTGCTTGCCATGGCACAGAATTCATAGGCGCAACCCTGCTGCAAAAATCCAGCTGTGGTAAAAGCTGTCTGGGAGGTCTTGGTTTTGGAAAGTATCACCTGGACTGTATGGATGGTAAATGTCTAAAATTACAGAACCAACTCCTGTAGTCAGCAGGGCAAAGGGCTTAGTTTCCCCCCAGCCCAGTCACCACGGAGTAGGAATTAGGGAAACCCAGGTGCTAATACACTGAGGGGCCTTGAACAGTGATGATTAATAGATCAGGGCAGCCCCCACTGATGCATTAGGAACCTGGCCTTTGTGGATCAGAAGTTGGTGACAGTAGGTGCTAAAGCATTAGGTGACCCACCCTCTGCAAAACCCAGGCACTTATGTGACAAGAACCCAGATTTTGAGCACTAAGCAGGGTTATATTTGCCAAGCACAGACCCTACTTAAAAGCAGAAGTGTGTTCAGCCTTCCCTACAGATGGAGAGGAAAGGGGGCAACCAACCACATGCTGCGCTGCCATGGTGCAGGAGGGCTCTTGAGAAAGTGGAGCTTGACTTTTCAGAAGCTACAGTCAGAACCAGCTGAACTGAGACACATGAAAGGGGCCGAAGCTCAAGCTGCTGTCATTGCAGTGCTAAGCAAGCTGTGTCCCCTCGCCCTCGCCCTCTCTCACTCTGCGGCCCCACAGCATCAGCAATTTCTCCTTCCTGAGAGTAAGAAAAGAGACATCCTGTTTTCACTCCCCCCACCACCCTAGGTGTGGCTATGATGAACTCCGTTTGAGGCTTTTGCTGCGTCTCAGCTCCAGAAAGGAGTCTCCCACCCCCATCTGCCACATGATGGAAATTGGCTTCCCGTCAATATGACACTAGAAGTTCTACTGGAAAAAATTTTCCCCCACTCAACCAGTAAAAGCCAAAAATCCCACCGTCCCCTCATTTCCTTGATTTTGTGAAAGCCCCAACACCCCACTCCCCCCACCCCGTTTTCAATCTAACTAAAATATTTATATACAAACAACAAAAATTGTCATAACTGCAACAAACCAAACTTTGGCTTGAAAAAAAACCAAAAACAACAAACAAAAACGAAAAAAGTGGCCAACAGGCTGGCAGTTTGGTGTCCCCTTGTTCTAGCTATTCTTCCACAGAATCAATAGCTTTAGGGTCTCTAGCTTAACTCATGTCTCCCCGATCCTTCCCACTTCAGGCACCTCCTCCCTGCCAGGCACAGGGAGGACGTGTGCTATGGGGAAGAGCAAAGATGTGTGTTGTGCATGGCTGGGTCAGTGCACCTCCCAGACAGCCCTGCTCACTTACAATGCTTAAAGTTCAATGCATCTGGTTTCCTATTCTGATATCAACTGTTGACAGAGAAGCAAGTGTATGGTGGCAGGAGTTGAAAGGCTCTAGCTACAAATCCACACCCCACACTGCCCTTCAGGGAGTGAAAAGTCACCCCCGGACCAATTCAGCTAGACAAGGGAGCCAAATGGAATTGTGCTTCTCTCTCTGTTTCTCTAGTGTCTAGGGTTAGATAAAGCGTCAGAGAATCTGCCTTTGATTGCAAGAGTTGCTGGGAGCATAGCAATAACTAACAACTGGAGGGGAGACAATTCCTCTGAGTTCTAAAATCAGCTGTTGAGAGCAACGACTCCCTGCCACAGTGCTACTCCTTGCAGCAACCTATAAAATGCCTGCTTTTTAAAATAGAAGAATCACTCTAGTTACAAGAGCAGAAGGAAGATGGCCTTGGGAGCCATGGAGCCCTTCTAAATAGTCTTTCTGCTTTAGAATCTTACAGTCTGTAGTGTAAATGTGGACTGAGCAGTCCAGGTGCTCTTTGCAGGATACTGAGAGGCTGGGTGAATGGCGACTGGGGCTCTAGATTAAATATTTAAGGGCCTCAACTAGATCTAGGAGATGGGAGGTTCCTATGACTTCAGAGCTTGTACAAACGGCTTCTGCCTACCGCCAGACATCTGAGCTATCCAAAATCACTTCAGGAACAGCGTTCTGAAATAAAACACACTCTCTTCCCCTCACACACACTCCCGTCCCCCTGCAGCTGATCCATGACTCATTTATTGTCTTCACACTACTTTAATGATTTATTTGCAGCAATGCCTACGTGGCTCATGGTGAATAGAGAGAGGGACCTTGAATGCTGAACCTCAGAGCAGCTCAGTGTGGCACCGATGCAGGGTTCTTCCGCCAGCTTTCTTCCCCATAAAGCTGCAAACACTCGATAAATCTAACCACTCCTTGATGTCCGAGACACAAGCACTCTCAACCATTGCCTCAAGCTCTGCCGTTACTGCCCACGTTTGCAGCATCACACCACCCAATCCTCAAGGAAAGAAAGGAAAAAGAGGGGCAGTAAAGGAGAAAGACCTTAGAAAGCAGAGGAAGGACAGACAATTACAGTCCAGTAGTGGACAACAATCAACTAGGATTAGGTGTGTGTGGAGGGAGAGATATCAAGAATTCATTTCAAAGTCTTGTCCCCTACTGCAGTTAATAGCCCAAGTCTTTGGGCAAGTTTGGGCAACTATATAGTCCTGACACTGCTGAAACCGTTCCAAGTGTGTGCATGTCAGACGGTGATAAAATTCTGGAAGTCTCTGCATCTCCCCTCTTTTCAAATACAAACAACTACTTCTCTCCAGCCACAGCCAATCAACGCGTCCATCCAAAGGGCAGAAACACGGCAGGAAGAGGCTCTCCCTCACATCCTCCTGTCTCACAGGTGCCAAGCACCAGACCCAGGTAAGTAACTTTGTCCACAATTAATTGCATGATATTGGTTCCTAACATCTTTCCTTATCATTAATTGCCTCTTCCGTGATTGGTAGGATAAGCTATGCACCAACATACAGACACGGAAATGCATTATTTTTTACCACAGTTAAAAAAACAAAAAACAAACAAAAAAAAAGCACAATCTTTGGAACAAAAGAATTAAAGGCAGAAATTTAAAGGAAAAATACATATTCAAAGAACATAGTGAGGTATAAAAAAGTATTTTCTCTTTTGTTTTTTTTGTTTTTCCTCCTCATCTTGCTATAGAGTTCCTCTACTAGTAAATATTGCAATAGCCAGGCCTCATGAACTGGGGGGGGCTGTCCCACTTGCAGGGGCTCACGTCACTTCAGTAGGGGGCGAATCGGCTGTAGCCACCTCGGTATAAACTCGCCTGCAGAAGTTAAAGGAGAAAAGAAAAGGTGATTAGGAGCTAGGGGAGAGAAACATTCAAAGCAATGACAAAAGCTCCATGAAAGGGATTGGAGAGAGTGCGTCTGGGTGTTGATCTACCACCTTTGGAGCCTCCAACTGGCAGATGAGATGGGAAAGTCAGAAAAAACAGACACCAGGCGCAGGTGGGACAGCCTCACAGACAACCAGTTAGTTGAAAGTAGAGTTGAGCAAATCTCCCAATCGAAACAGCTCCAAGGATCTCCGAGTACAATTCTATGTTTCCTTTTTGGATGAATCCGCTGGCATTTCAATGTTCATGACAGCAGAGATACAGTATTGACTGGAAGCAGACATGGCGAGGGTGAGTTCTGTGCAAGCTGCTCCACTCACCTCAGATGCCCACACACCTCATTCCTGACCTGGTCTAACCTGTGTCTTTCCAGTCATGTCCCCCACCACAGCTCTTCCCCAGCATCTCACTCCTAGAGTGACCAGATGTCTCGATTTTATAGGGACAGTCCCGATATTCAGGGCTTTTTCTTATATAGGCGCCTATTACCTCATCTCCCTACCCCGTCCTGATTTTTCACACTTTCTATGTGGTCACCTTACTCACTCCTGACCTGGAACACCCCTTGCTTTTCCAATCCCAGGAATTCCACAGCCCCATGCACCTCAGTGTTGGTCTGCAATGCTTCCAATGCTCGAAGGCCCTCATGTTCCTTTCTATAGGGGGCTTCTTCCCATTTAGAGCCCTTAAATATATAGAACTTGGGATTTAGGAATGCAAGAAGCACTAAAGATAATGGAGAGCCAAGCAAGCCATCTAGGTCTGTTCCCTGCAAAGAGTCCTTGATCCATTCACCTGCCATCTTTCCTATATAGTTCTGCTTTGCTTTACAGAGCAATGCAAGGGCAGAAAAATGGCTCCTACCTCAGCTAACCTGCTCGGTGTATGTATCAGAGTCAGATCTGACTTTAGTAACCAGATAAGCTTTTGCTACTTTTTATTCCTCTGAGCCCTGCAGAGCTGAGCGATGGAACTGGAATCTATTCCTTCTTGTACAAAACAATGGTATACTACGTCCCAAGCAGTGACACCTGTGGAAACCCACTGAAGGCAATGGGTGCAAAGGTGGCACTGAGGGCCTAATTTTTTCCTGACTTTCATTCTGCCATAGCTGACAGGTTGCACACTGCCAATCATTGTGTTGCTCCTCAGCAACCTCATTCTAGTGCCAAGGGGAACCAGGAACAACAGCTCCATTGGCAGCTCTCTGAGGCCCAGGAGAGACAAGACCTTATTCTACCTCCCTCACCAAGAATTAGTATTCTTTGCATGCAACACAGTTTTTAAAGTTAAGGTAAGTGGTGGTGAGAGGATGCCTTGCACTTTCAAGCTTTGCCACAACAGTTTCCAGAGACTCCATCCAGTAGAAGCAGAAGCAGCCAAAGCAAGGGCCAGGGTGTACAATGGGGCCCAGCTGGGGGTACTCCTGCCCTCAGAATTGTGTAGGGGAGACCGCCCACACAGTCTGGGGGCACTAGGACTCAGGTGTGTCTCTCTGCCCTTCCCCTCATGTGGGCTTGGGAGAAAGCTACAGAGCAGGGCTGGTTAAGGGCAGAAACAGCCAAATCAAAGACCTTTGGTCCTTATGGTTACGTCTACACTGCAATAAAAGATCCATGGCTGGCCCAGGTCTGCTGACTCGGGCTCACAGGATTTAGGCTGCAGGGCTATAAAACCGCAGCGTAGAGATTCAGGTTTGGGTTGGAGCCCAGGCTCTGAGACCCTGCAAGGGGGGAGGGTCTCGGAGCCCAGGTTTCAGCCCAAGCCCGAACGTCTACGCTGCAATTTTATAGCCCTGCAGCCCAAGTCAGCTGACCTGGACTCTGAGACTCAGTGCCGCGGGTTTTTCACTACATGGTAGACGTATCCTTGGAGAACTTTCTGCAGGTTTGAGTGCTCTTTTTCCGCCCTGTGCTGATTGGCTGTTGGCTCCAACCCTCCCCCTTTCCTCACAGTCTCTCTGCCTCAGCATCACCCCTGTTCCCCTCTTCTCCCCTTCCCTATTCCCCTCATCTCCCTTCCTTTCAACGTCCCCCTCGCCCTTCCTTTTAATTATCCCACCCTAACTGTACCCACCAAATAAGGAAAAGAGTCACAGCACTAACCTGCTGTTTGCCACCAACACATTGTTCACTCTGACTGTGTGTGAGACCCCTTCCCCCACCCTGTTTCTGTGCTGTCTGGTTAGACTGTAAGCTCCTCAGGGCAGGGACCATCTTTTATTGCTGTGTTTGTACAACACCAAGCACAATGGGATCATGGTCCATGACTAGGGCTCTTAGGCGCAATGGTCATATAAATAGTAATAATAAAGCCACACTATCAGATATCACCTTTTTGCTCTCCCCATCCCCCTCCTAAGCACCAGAACAATAAGACACTGCTCATCTCCAACTGCAGTAACAGATCTGTCAGGCAATACAGACAAGGGGGCATGGACTAGCTGGAGAGCTTCCTTGCAGTGAGAGGCCTCTTGACTAAAGAGAAAAGGTGGTCGATAGAGACTCTCAGCAGCTCCTGTGCTCTGGGCAGCTATTCGCCATAGTAGGAATGAGAGAAATGGCAGGAGGATAGAAAGAAAATCATACTTACCACAGCGCCAACTCCGTAGCTAGCGGCAGGGGCAAGGGCGTGATAAGGGTCTGCTGTGTACACCCTGCCATAACTGAGGAAAGGGGGAAAAGAAAAAATGTCACTGCACAGAGGGATTTAGATATTGCTCTTTGACCAGAAGAAGGGGTGGGGGGATGGTGTTGTGCCCCCCCACACACCTGTTTGAGGCAGCCCCACTCCAGAGAGAATCTATGGATACATTGTATGAGATGGGATGGGAGAAAGGCCTGCAAGGAGGGGACACACAAAAGCCATATTCTCAATTAGCAGGAGCGTGGTGAGAGCAGCTGGCATCACATTTAGTGCCCCCGCTACATCTAGTGGTGCGATTTTGGAGGAGGGCAACTAGTGGTATTAGGGCAGCTGCCATGATTACAGCAGCTAATTGGAAGGGAGAGAGGACTTGTCCAGCATATGAAGATAGGAGTGCAAGTTTTAGAGATGGATAAATGAGAGATTTTTCAGTTTGCTGGCAATTCCAAAAAAATTGAAAAAATTAGTTTCAGGTCAAACAAAACCTTTTGTTTTGACTTTAAGTGTTTTTCTTTACGTTTTTGCATTTTCAAAACCAAAGGAAATTTCAAAATAAAAAGTGGTTTTGACACTAAAAATGAAACTTTTCAGTTTGAAATGTCAAAACAAAACATTTAGATTTTTTCAGATTTTTGGGAGGGATGGGGGGGGAGGAGAGTTGGCCAAAACAATTTGGTGAAACCAACACAAATTCATGAAATGTTTTGGTGTCACTGAATTTGCCTTTTTGACACCCCCACCCCCCAAAAGTTTTGGTTGAAAAATTTCCCCCAGCTCTAGTAAGGCTGAAAAGTCCCATCATGCATTTGAATTAATATGCAATTTTCACTGTACAGGGAGATAAAAGACCTTATGACATTCACTCTGATAATAATCTGAATAATTCCTTGCACATATACAGAAGTTTTCATTAAAGGATCTCAAACTACTTTACATGGTAATTCTTACCATTTTACAGATGGGGAAACTGAGGCACAGAGTGATTCAGTGACTTACCCACAGTCACAGAACAAAGAAATTGGAATATAAACCATGTCTCCTGACTCCCAGTACCCGGCCCTAACCATAAAACCATGTTGTCTCTTTTGACAAAAGACCAAAGGGGTAAGGGAGAAACCAGGCTTAGTGCCCTATCCCATATATCTGACAGCTACAGAGCCCAAGCCTTGAATGGCCAACTGGACATTTTCCTCTAAAGTGTGTGTGTGTGTGTTTGGGGGGGAGCGGGGAGATGAGTGAGAGTAATGAGGTAGAGGAGTATTTAAATGGAGTAGCAGTACTCCATGAACCCCTGAGCACATCAAGCTTGCCCCATTCCTCCTTACATACCCATCGCTGTAAGCTGCTGCAGCGGCGGCAGCGGCTGTGGCTGCTGTTGCAGTAGCAGGCTGTGCATATCTGTAGGCTGCATATCCACCCTGCAGGAGAAAAAGAGAACTGACTTTACAGATACCTGTCCACCAACAGAAAGCAAAACTCACACACACCACAAGGAGAGGAAGTGTTTCAAACTGCATCAGCTCCCATGTTACATCCATCACAACAGAGTCACCCTCTAATCCCTCTATGTTCTACCCCTCAGTAGGCTTGGGGAGAGCCTCAGTAGGCAGTTTAGTGAAAGGCATAGGCTGAAGGAAATCTCATATGGTCATTCGTGTGGGAAGTTACAGTTGGTGTTGAGGAGGGGAAAACCAGGACAGAAAAGAGCTAAATTTGGCTGTTGTACCCCTATATGCCCCTCTGCCAGAGTTGGGGGAAGCTGCCTAAGAAGAGAGGTGTGGGCTGCGGGCAAAGGAACATAACAAGGTGTTCTCTTTTCCAGCAATATGCACTTTACAAAGAAAATCACCCAGGGAAACTCCTGCTTTTGTTTCTTTGCTGTGAGAGGGACAAGAAGTTTAGATATTACCTGGTTCAGATACACAAAAGAATGATCAGTTAGTGAAACTCCCAGAAACTGAACCAGGTGCAACTAACTGGCACTCTCGGCAGAGGCAGCAAGGATTAAACGTTTAGAGAGACTGAACTAGCCTTTTTCCACTTTGGGTTGGCCCCTCAAAGTAAGGCTGAGGCATGTTGGGGACCTCTGGGCATTACGTCAGGGAAGCTTGTGTTGTTGCTGTTGTCCATGCTATAGTTGCTCTGAGAATAAATAGAAGCCTTTTAAAAGATGCTGGGATGTTACAGATCACAGGAGGTTGTTCAGAAAGTTAGTTACAGCTCCCAGGGAATTGGCAAAATTCATCCTAAATCCTGAGCCAAAGGTAGATTTGTGGGTCTCTGAGTGGAATTCCTGAAAAGCAGAGAGACAGGCAGTTCCTTCCTTTTCCCCCTTCTCTGGGCTGAGAGAGACCTGAGTAGTCAGGCAAGTGGCTTTTTATATCTTTCATGGGGCAATTAAAGGTAACCTATGGACTGAAGGTATATTCCTGCTCAGAATGGAGACAAAGGCCCATCTGAAGAGGTTTCTACTGTCAGAAACCAGGATAATGAGCTTGATTTACTGTATAACTTTGAACATGGCTTTTGTTAACCATATGGGGACAATATGGCCAGTGACTCCAGTTTGTGCTATGTGATTCTGAATCACAGGGAGCCATTACTAAAGCCAGAAAACCCCAGAGACAGTTTTCAACATTTACGCAGTTGTGTAGGACCAAAAACTGGCCTTACGTAGGGTTAATGACAACTTTGCCATCATTAGCCGACACATTTTTTGTCCAGAGGAGGGCAAAAGCAAAAACTCAAGCTCATATTCAATCTGAGGGAAAATACATGATCCTTTTCCTTGTGAAGTTTGTCTCAAAGTTTTCTTTTTAAAAAGAGGCAATGGCTTTTATTTTGTTTCCACTGCCTTAGTGGAGCTACTTGGAATGAAGGATGGGGAGCTGAATGGAAGACAAGTTTGCAGATGCTTTCTTACTCTGGAGGAGATGAAGATATAATGTGGATGAGTAAGTTAGGATCTTCCTGTTAATGAGATACAGCATATTGCAAATCTTCACCCATTAAACATTACATCATCTTTTTAAAATGGTGTGATGTCACTGCTTTTACCCTCCCACTCTTAGCTGGTTGTTTTTTAGTCCCGCCGCTTAAATTTGCTGGGTTTTCATACTTTACTGCTGATCCCCAAACATGAAAGAGAGAGGGTGCCCGAGGTACACTCAGTTTATCCATATTAACTTTCCCCAGCAAATGCAAGCAAAACTTCAAATGGACATCACCACTGTACTCTCCTAGTTTATGAGATTCCTGAATTCTTGGTATGTCTAATGTTCAGACAGATGCAAAATGTACCCAGTTCCGCACGTTAGTATCACATGCAGGGCAGCCTGCATCAGAATGTGCCCAGATTCTCACTCTCCCGAACATTTACTAGCCACATGGGAGATCAGCAGCCATGTTTAATGTGAGTGGAGGTTATTGTGAACATAACAGCAAGATGCAGTTTGAAACCGAAAAAAGGTTTTCATTTATTCTCTTTTAACTTACATGTCATATAACGGGAAAAGGGACAGAGGGACTGGAATCAGGTGTGGGAAAGGTAATGGCGTAACATCTATTAATCAAATTAAAAACTAAGCATGCTGACATCTGGAGCTAAAACAACCAGCAAAATCACCACGTTCAGACTCATATTGGCTAGTTCTATCTATCCCAGCATTCTCTTGGGACAGCGGTTTGTCCTAGGCTCTACCACAAGCTCGGTGAAGTACACAGCCTCAATTACTAGAGCGTGCAGCCACAACGACCTGCTATTACGGAAACAGTCAGTCACCACTGGAGTTAACATTCCAAACCTTAACAATCCCCGCATCCCGCCCCAAAATAAAAACGTCTCCCACCCTAGCCCTAGCCCACACCACAATGTTAATAATTATAACAAGCAATAACCCATCTGTTATATCAGAGAAGGGAACAGAGACTCCACTGAGAGATTTAGAGCGAGATGTTAACATTTCTTCAGCCGACTGCACAACAAACAAAAAACAGGAGAAATATTTCATTGGAGAAATGAAGTTAAGAAACAGCTGACATGTGTACTGGTCTTAACCATGCACTGATGCAAAATGGAAGCTACTGTTAATTAAAAAAAAATTAAAGGATACATGTATATACACACATAATCAGACCTATTTGATCTGGAGCTGTTTACATATTCTATGTGTGTACAATAAATAAAACAAAAAACGGGGACTAACATCACTATGATACGTTCCTGAGCAAGGACCGCTTCTGGGGATTCAGACATCTGGCTATATCTAGCTTTACCTAAGCAGGTCCGAATACACCAAAACGGGAAAAATAAAAGGTCCCATTTCTCACTCCTTTTCATTCCTTAATAATTTCTGGTGAGTTTTAGGACTTGTAAAAGGCAAGGGGAAGCTCTGTGGGAGTTTCCTTCCTCAAAAGCAACCCCTGCTTTTCCAAACCCATGACCCACACATAGCTCCGTCAATGCATTTCAGATCCCACACAGCTTGTCCAAAGCACCTACAATGTCTTCATCCTGCTATTCCTGCCCACGCACAACTTTGCCTGAAGTAAAAAGCTAAACCATTAACCCACTCACAGGGGCGTACCCCCAATGATTTCTGATGCCACTCTCATCAGGGGTTGTAGCGTATTTAAATTGTGTCACTATAGGATATTTTCACTGAACTTGCATGTTCATGTCATCCAATGAAAAAGACAGCTCCTGAATAGCTGCTCCATACTTCTCTAGTGCTGCAGAGGGACCCTAATGGAGCCTACCCTTCAATGGCATAGTCCCTAAATACCCAAGGCAGCTGTGCAATCTCCCTCAACCTAGTTAGCCTTTTTTAAAACCTCCAAACTGTGTGTCAAAACAAATGAATGGGTCTGGACTTCTTGTGAGAATGTGATGTCAGACACCTCCCTACCAGCAAAGCAGTAACAAAGCTCTGCCACAAGAAGGGAGGAGGGGCAAGGAGAAGGGCTGTATGTATTTAGTGCGCAATCAATTGCAAAGAGAAGGCCCTTCTACAGCAGGTATGGGTCTTTAGAGCACACACTATTTTGGCTGGGTTGAGGGAGATGTGTGAAGACAGATGAGGACAGTCTAAGCACTGCTTTGGCAAAGTGCAGATTAGCTTCATTTGAGTTCTTTTACTCTCAGTATGTCTCAAGTGCTGAGAGAAGTTGTCTTTAATGAACCTCTCCTCTTTTGTGGCTATATAGAGGGCCCTACAGGCTGATTCCATTGTCCTCATTTGTCAATCTGATTGGATTTTCCTAGGTGTGTGGCAGAAGTCCCCTGACCTCAAACTACTTTTCTGAGGGCCAGAGGACCAAGATAAGCAGATACCAGCCATGACCCAGCAACAGAAGGATAAGTCAAAACATCCCCAAAATTTGCCAAAATGAAAATGTGGATTTTTTTTAGTATTAGTTTGTTGCTGCAAGTACCTGAAAATTATTTGACAACTGATGTAAGTATGAAGCTGCTGTCTGACTGAAGCAACATTTCAACTGTCCACTGAAGATTCTAAAGGCAGATAGCAAGTGTTTTCAAGTTGCCTACACTGCGCTCTTCAGCACAAAAAACCACTCACTCTCTTCCTCACATAAGAGCCAAATGGGGTAATCATAAACTAAACAGACCATAAGGAAATCCAATTACATCTTGCAACAAGCTTCCCCTCTCCTCTTTCAGTGCCTTATTATTCAGGCATATTAGCAAGTGCCCTTTCTTTGGAGTGGCAGAGGACAGAGAGAGCGAGCAGAGAAGCGTGTTGCTCAGGTTCAGTACTATGGAGCACCTGCATACCTCTTGGTGTTAGAGGTATTTCCAGAAACATGAAGAAAAGGACAGTCCATGCAGATGTGTGTCTATATACTCACTACCCTATCCATTTTGGGGTTGCAAGTCCAATTTTAGGAACCCTCTGTTTTCTAGGCCTAGCGCGTCTTTTCTCCATTCCCCAATGCCCCTATAACTGAAGGTTAAAAAGCAGAAGGGGCTGGAATTGATTTCTAGGATGTCTGTATTAGAAAGCTGGCAGGTAAGCACTCTGGATCGGCAGGGGTGACCTGAAAGAGGTGACAGAACAACAGCATTCACTGCACCAGGTGAACCTACATAGTAATGGGACAAGCATGGCCTTTGTTAACCCTTCCACTTAATTTTTGGAATGAAAAGCCACTTGGTGTAAAACCTGAACATGTGCAGCCCAGAGGTAGCAGGAGCTTTGATCACACGCTCACAAGTCTGCACTGTCCTAAAAAAAGCCTCTGTTCCCATCTCTAACGTGGCGCTGGAATGGTTAGTATAATTCAGTTTTTTTCCACTGCAATCCACAATCTGATTGGTTGGCAGGTCACACTGGCACTCCTACCTGAGGTATTTTAGCGCTAATGATTGGTTCCTGTAAGACTATTCTATAACAGAACACAGGAAGAGCAGTTCAAAAAACACAGCTGTGGAAAGAAACAATCATACAAACACAGCCCACAGAGGGGCTCACCAGCCTTTTCTTTCCAGTGGATGCAAGCACGCTTTTCATAGATGGGAGTGGTCTTTATGGGTGGTTTGTTGTCCCAGACTGACCCCATTGTAGGAGAAGCATCGTCTTTCCTCATGGCCAAAATGGAGCCCCCAACACCGACCCTGGGGAAGGTTACTTTATAAATTCAGTTATTTTGCCAGACAGGAATGAGTCCAACAAGAGATGGAACAGCCCTTTTAATAGAAGAAAGTGGCTAGCAGGATGGTTGCCCCAGAAAAGAAGAGGAGGGAGGAGGAAGAGGAAGACCAAATCAAAGCGTATGATACCTGTGTGGGAAGGAAGAGCAGCCAAAGCCTGGAACAACCCTCTTCTCCCCCTACTCACCCCATCCTGCCAGCTGGAGGTCCTTCTCCCCCCTGCTTTTCCTCAGCCACCCCTACCAGTTCAGCAGGTGTGAGGGCTCTTCACCTTAACTTCCATCACCCCAACAGCTAGGGAATCCTCTTCTCAAAATCAGCAATCAGTGGCTGAAGAACCCTGTTCCTTCATCCTATAACTTAGGACAGCCCTCATATAGCAACTAAACGAATACAATCCAGTGGGATATGAGGCATCAGCACCCATTCAATTTGTGCCAATCCACAGTGGAAAGTGGGGTAACTTAGAAGTTCGGGCTGAGATGCATCTCTCTTGAGAACTCTAGCAATAAAAAGTAAAGGGATGAACCTGGCCAACCTATGTTCAGAGATGCCCTATATTGCATTCCTGTTTTCCCCATTAGTGGGACCTGAACTGTTATAGCAAGATGTCAAATAAATGGTTTTATCTGAGGGTTCTAGTCCCTTTTTAGCGCTTAGACACATTAAATGCTGAAACTGGAGTGCAACATGAGGTGGGTGTGGGGATTCTCTGTACTATTAAAGTCACTGTCAAGGTATTAAGATGTTAAATGAGCCCCTTTTATGCATCAAAGGTGCAAGCTAAAGATCTGACCGAACTTTCTGAAAAGAATCAGGGGATAACCCCAGTCAACATTTCCCTCTCAACAAGGCTTTAATGTGCCAGACTGTGCAAGAGAAGCCACCAAGCACAGAATAGCTGCCCATTTACCTGCTTAGTCACTGCATGGTCAGCCTCAAACTCGCTGATCTATATAGACTAGAGTAAGGCTTTAGGAGTGACAGAGAAAAAACAGAACTCTTTCCTACATCCTGAAGAAGTATTATCATGGAACACTTGACCAGGCAGGTCAATTTCTAGGTGAGCATATGTGCAAGAGCACGTGTGTGAATCAGGAAATTCATGTGCATGGGTGTGTGCAGGCATGTACATGTGAGAGCATGTGTGAGAGAGTTTACTTGCAAGCAGGCAAAGTATATACATAACACTAAGTTCCTCTGTGTTTAGATAGAATGTTTTCTAACTGTTGGGTTGGGAAAAGTGTCTTTATAAGGTCTGAAGCTCCATATAGACCAGAGAAGCCCAAAGGCAACCCTATCCATTACCCAGGAACCAACCTCTAGATGTATATCTTTGGATGTTAGGGGCACCATCTCCTAAGCAGTAAGGAAACCAAGTTCAGCTATTCTGGCCACTATACCCACAAACAAGACAAAATTCTTGAAACTCCAAAGATACATCTCCACCTATTTAAGGGACAGCTTTGCTGGAGCCTGATAGTCTGAGCAGGATGAGGGTGGGGACAGTGCATTTAAAGTTCTTTGGTCTGGAGAGCACATTCCTATAGTGTGATTGTTATAATGAAACTTTCCATCCAAAGGAAAACTGCTCTCCTCACCTACCAATCAGAACCCCCCCGCCCAACGCTATGTTCTAGGAACACCACCCTCAATCAGTTCAAACATCAGTGCACTAGGAATTCTGGATACAGATATGCTGGTGAAGTCACATGATTGGGCAAAGCCTTTTTCGGTGCTTGAGAAATTTACCAGGATGCAGGAGGCTGCTGACTCTTCCATCTAAACATCCTCACATATACGTGCTCTACAACTCCCCTAGGGAGAAGAAAGAGAACCCTTATTCTAGTTAGGTACCATTTCAACTAGCAAAATGAGATGCCAACCTTCACTCCAGTATCTCAGACTCCATTTTTAATCAGCCCCATGTCTTCTCCAGAGGAGTGACATCCACATCCCAATGGTACACGAGCTTTTGTAAACACAGAGCTCACTTAGCTTAGTGCATGGTGCACAAATCAAGCCTGAAAGGGCCCCAAGAGGGGAGAAGAAGGGGGAGGGGACAGGGAAAGGGAACGTCTGAGGCTAAACCAGTCCTGTTATTTTTATATCCAAATTATGCAAATGAGAGAAGTATTGAGAGAAATTTTAATTTGCTAATCATCTCTCAGGTTGATTAGTAGCAGTGTGCATGTGGGGAGAGGACACCCAGTAAACTGACCCTGGCAATGATCAGGAAACCCATAGGCTTAGGTCTTGCACCCAGGGGCAAGCGCAGTGACAGAGAAGCATGCTTGCATTCTTAAATATATAATATATATATCCACAAGGAAGAAGAAAATTAAAGAAAATGATATTTAAAAAAACCAAAAACAAATCAAACCAACCAAATAAACAAACAACAACAACAACAAAAAAAGGCTGGCTTGTCGAAGGTTGGGGATGAGAAGGCTCCGGTGTGTGTACTTACATAGAGGTCAGCACCGTAAAATCCGTCCTGGTAAACCACACTGCAGAAAATCCACACAAAAACAAAAAACAAAAACAAAACAAAAACAAAAAGAACAGAAAACACATTCCGGTTATTGAGGACGGCAGCATGCACATGCGTTTTACACAGGCAGGTGATGTATGAATCCACAACCTGGGCTTTCTGGCAGGAGCGAATCAGCAAGAGAATGTGTGTGCGCACGTACCCATGCGGCCCCATGTCATCCTCCATGGCATGCAGGGGGGGGGGGATGGGGAGAGGGACGGGACAGTATGCATAGGGTGAGGGGGAAACAGCCTTCATATTGTATAATAAAAATAGACTCAGAAAGACCTGATGCCCTGAAGAAGAGAAACATGGATTTAGGAGCCTCCACTCTGGTTATGATCCTGGAATTACTTTAGTTACTCCCTAAACACATGGAAAAACTGGCTTCATGGAGTGGGTTTCACATGGACTAAAGAAGCCCTTTAGAAGCAGTCCCACAAGGGCTAGAATCCACCTAAGTCAGAAGCACATTGGAGAAAGCTATGTATAATTCTGTATGTTGAGTTTTACAGGGCTGCATGACTGTTTCTGATATCCATACATCACCTGTTTTTACCCTGCACATTAGACATGCGATAAGATTTGGCTGATCACACAAGCATGCAAAGTATTATTATTCAGCATCTTAAAGAACCGATGCAACACCTCAGGAAAACAAGTCAATCAATTCTGATCAAAGTAAACACGGAGAAATATAATTAAAAAGAAAAAACCAAAAATACCCACAATGCATTGCTTTCACAAGCAGAGATAATGAGCTAAAAAGGTTAAGTGATTGGTCCAAGGTTCAAGAATTGAAAGGTGCAGTGGGATCATCCCTGATAGTAACGACACATTCCACAGCAGAGAGGAGCAACTGGAAGGGCTTGGATGGGATGGTGCTCTCTTTGGCTTTATTGATCACTATTAGTTTCTCTCAGAACTTCAAGCTGCAAAAATGTCAAATCAGGGTCTGGGGTTCCCAAAGAGCCACTCTTACCAGAATATTTGGCAGTGTAAGGCTGTAATGTAGCTTGCTTTGGGGATGGAAATTGGGGAAGGACAAGGAAGGACAAAAGGGTATACTCCAGGCCGCCGCCCCCCCCCCCCCCCCCCCCCGTTATAAACACATGCTTTCATATTACACAACTTTCTCCTGTTTTGTCCTCTGGACAGCTCAGTGCTAAGCCACCCACACTTTAAAAAGCATTATCTCCACCATCTTTGAGACCCATGGGGGCATGTGTATAACTTACCAATAGCATTACCACAAGCTAGAAAGAGGTAGGGAACATTAGCTGTAATTTTTTTTGTGGCATCAGCTGGAGTGTAAAATGCTGCCAAGATCCTGACACCCTGATTAAAACACCCATCTATTGTAAAGTACACAGAGAGAGGCCAGGATATCTTGCAAGCAGACTGTAAGCTATTATTAAAAATAATGGAGCAACGTTAGCTACAAGTAAAGTCTTTTGGTAAAATATTGTCTACTCCAAGATAGGTGCAATCCATTCCCCATGGACAGAGTTGCATTGGTCTCTAAGTGCACTAGATGTGGAGATGAAGAGAAAAGATGATATACCTCAGCAGGGAGAAGTGGGCCATATGGTGTTTGTAGGAACCAAACTCTAAAACCACAAAAGTTTGGCTTCTGGGGCCGTGACTTAAATTGTTAGATTTTCTGTCGTCAAGTGTGTTTTATTATTACTCCTGCATGAAGGGTAAACACTTGACAGAGAACGTGATTGTTTTATGAATAGGTTACCATTTTGGTAAAAATATTTTGGAGTTCATAGGAATTGTCATACTGGATTATACCAATGGTCCATCTAGTCTAGGATCTTGTCACTGACAGTTGCCAGCACTGGCTGCTTCAGAAAAAGGTACAAGAATCCATGTTGTGGGATAACTTGTCACTAGAGAAAGTTCTCCTCCGTAACCCCTAATAAATTGAGATTGGCTTACATCTTGAAATTTGAGGGTTTAAATCCCTTCCAAAACTCTTGGTATTTTTTCCTCCCCTCTTAGCATTTACTAGAACAACTCTGGTTACTGAGGCTAAAAACTTAGCAAGATTCGAAAAGGGACTGGACATTTATATGGATAGCAAGAATATCCAGATTTATTCATTCATTATTGCAAACAAATTTTTGAAGGGATATTCATATATTATTTTAAGGCCAGATGGACCACAATGTTTATCTACTCTGACCTCCTGCATTACGCAGACCTTAGAATTTCACCAAGTGGTTTCTGCTTCAAGCCTATAACTTTTAGAAAGACTTCCACTTTGACCTGCACCACCCCTTATATCCTCAGTCGGCCGCACAAGGGAAGATACTACGCATGTGCAGGTCAATGGACACTGCTTGGAAAAACTTCCAGATTCAGCTGCATGGTGCGCATGTGTACCCACGTGTGGAATACACATAGGGCCCAGCACAGAAGAAGATGAAGAATCCATCACATCCCGAGGTAAATTATTCCAGTGGTTAATTACCTGCACTGCCAAAAAAAAGTAGTAATACCAAAAAAAAAAAAAAAAATTTAAAAGGTGCCTTATTTCTAGTTTAGATTTGTCTAGTTTCAGCTTCCAAATACTGGATCTTGTTATGCCTTTGTCTGCTGTATTAAAGAGCCCTGTACTATCATAAATTCTTTCTCCACATAGGTACTTTCTCTAATAGGCTGTGATCAAATCACTTCTTAACCTTCTTTCTGTTAACCTAAACAGATTGAGCTTTTTTAGTTTTGAGTTTTTTTACTGCTGGGAGCCCCAGGCCCTTTAAATCGCCGGCCTGGGGAAGCCGGTCCAGTCCGGCATGGCGTACCGACTCTTGACAGTACGCCGGATCGGACCAGCTTACTTTCACCTCTGACCATGACCCCTAAAGGTTTTTCTGGTTCACAGCCTTCCAAGATATAGGATGGGAGGCTGTATGTGTAACCTATGTTTTTAGTCCCTACATGTATGATCTTGCAATTAGCAGTATTAAAATGCACATTCATGCATATTTTATTAAACCTTATGCTTCAGGTTTTAAACCAAATCTGTAATTACTAGGGATTAGGAAGTTTCTTGCCCCTTCCTCTGAAGCATCTGGATCTGACTACTATCAGAGACGGGATACTGGGCTAAATGGACCTTGAGCGTGATCCAGTCTGGCAATCCCTATTCTTGTTATCCGTATAAATGTCTTACCTTTTTGAATCCTGCTAAACTCAAAGCCTCAATGATTATCTTGTGGCAATTATTTCCACAAAATAATTGTGTTTTTTTAAAAAGTATTTTCTACTATCAGTTTTGAATTTTCCACCTTTCAGTTTTATTGAATGCCTTCTTCCTAAGCATCCACTTTATTTTAGTCACTCAAGGCTTGGTTCTTGATTTCATGGTCTCATCTTTCCATTAAAAGGGTAGGGGGAAGTAACTGATGCATGATTTGGTGCCAGGAATGTATGCATGACACTAAGCATTCAAGGTCAAAAGTGGCCTGATGTAACTTCAGTTGTAATACTGTTTTTCTCCTACTGTTTTTTTATAACTAAAATGTGTGGAGCAGTTTATAACTCTACAATGAGGAACCACCTTCGTCTGTAAGACATGCAATGTTGGAGACCCAGTCTATGACAACAACAAATGTATTAATTAAAAGCTCATGTTTGTGTCTAGCACAATTCAGGATCATTTGTGAGTGCAGCTTGTTTACTGCTGTCTTCCAATTGTTTGCTGGACAGTTCACTGAACATGAAGACGTATGAGATCAATCTGTGGCGTCAGACATACTGAATGAATTGCAAGTAAATACAGTCATGAGACATTATTTAGAAGGGATGGTCACTGGTGCATGGCCTGTATTCCAAATGTAAATAACTCCTTTATACAAAGATGGGGTTGGATTTAACCAATCAATCATAAGTGCAGAAAGGCTATAAGGAGTGTTCTCCCAGTGTACCACTGATGACAGCCTCTTGCTAGGAATGCTCTAGCCGTTACTATCAGGGATAAAGAATAAAAGTCCTTCCTACAACAGGATAAAAGTCCTTCTAGATGGTAGCACTTAGCTCAGTTTTGCTTGTGTGCTTCACTCTGGAGCATTTCCTGATAAAACAGGACTGGGTCATTATTACAGTAACAAAGATGGACAGAGGTTGTAGGTCAGAGGCCAGGGTTAGAGACTATAGGATATAAACTTGTAATGGCAGTGGAAAGAGACGGATCTGTGTAAGAGGGATGATCATCTGAAAACTCAGCAAAAAGAACACCTTGTGAACCCCCATGTGTTCAGGCAACAGTTTCCCCACCCCGGGTCACTGGATGTACTAAGGCCAAAATATTTATTTGCCTAATGTAAGATGCAAAGCAGTTCAAATTATTGCTACAAGTTCTTGCTGTAGGTTAGATGGATGTCTGGCTACTCCAACTTGCTTCATTGAGCTCTATTTTAAATGCCAGACTGGACTCTACAAAGAAAGGGCACAGTAACCCTCATCTTAATCTATTACACAAGATCTCTCAAGCTGATCAGTACATCCGAGGGCAAGGTCCAAATGTACTGTGGTATTAGGAGACTTATAGTCTATGCTCTCCCTCTCCATAGCTGGCTTAATGAGGAGAAATGGGAGTTAGTGCCCACATTTCTTGCTCTCTGGGAGGATTCTCTCTCACTCAGATTCCCTCTGTGAAAATGTGAGGATGTTGCCTTGAGAACCGGGCAAACAGGCAACCAGTGTAAGCAATGTGAATGAAGCAGCCTCAGATTCAAAGAACCCAAATAAATCCAGCAATTTACACCTTTCAAATAACAGAATAGTTTGTTGCTACGGAATTCATTCCACTGCATGACTAATGAAAATCAGATGGTGAAGGATGCTAGATCACACGTCCATCAGTACTTTATACCATTCTTATTATTCGAAGTATGTTGCCGTTTCATTTTCCCTATACTCCCTCTTCTCCCCCACCTTAATTTAAATGGACTTGATTGATCTTTGTTTTAAACCTTTTTAAACTGTCTCCAACAAAGAAAGCAAATCTATTGTGGGTAACTAGCTCTCCTGTGCCCTACTCCCAGATGGTGAGGCATGAAGGTAACTGATAATACTCCCCACTCCTGGATAACAAAATACAAAGGAGTGAAGAGAACAGAACCTGCCTCACTCCACAGACTTGAGACCCTTCCTTTGTCCTTTTTCATAGTGTCAATGCTAGATGAATTCCACATGGACAAACTACTAATGCATATGAGAAGGAACCTGCTGGTACCTTAGGCAGTTGCCTTTAGTTACTAGAGTGTCAGGATACTGAAATGAAGTGTAAAGTATCTAACCCAAAAGATTTTAGATCTGTCTTTTTTCGGTGCCACTGGGTGCAGAGTACTCTGAAGTTGGTGCATCCTGACTCTCACCATCCAACAGAGCTCTGATTTTTATCCTTGGCCAATCAGCTACCTCTCAACATGGCGTAGAACACACTGTTTTGGTGTCCAGTGCTTACCCTGGATAGGCAGGGATGGCCGTGGGGGGTACTGCCCGGACTGCACCGTATACTGTTCGTCCTCGACCCCTCAGGTGTGCTCCCCGGAACGCAGCTGCTGTGGTGGCTGCAGTTGGGTAGGGGAAGCCTGGAACTGTAAAGACAGATAAGGAGAAAGATGAGAGAGATCAGAACTCCTGCCCAATTCAAAACTATCTGTTTTGAACAAAATAATACAATAGGCTCGAGAGCTATGGGATGTTCCGCGTCTGTCCGGCAAAGGGGCATGCTTACAGCCCCATAGAAAGAGTGTACCTCCTGCTACATCACTAGAGGGAGAGAGGGGCTGCAGAGAGGCCTGGCATGCAAGGGGTTAATGCTGTGTCATGCCTTGTTCATTGCAAACGTGGTACAATTTCCCTCCGCCCCCATTTTGACACTGCCATGCAGTCTGGTTAGAAAGAGTCCGAGAAGCACAAAGAGTTGCTACCAATATAGCAGGCGACTCTTCCAAATTGTATAATATGTACTTTGGGGATTTGTCTGTTTGGTTTCTTTGAAACAATTCAGCATGAGCCCCTTAAATCAGTCAATTGTCCTCTTCCCTTCCCCTTTGCCATCCCCTCCCTCCCCATGTTCAATTTAAAGCCAGAAAGACAGGATAACCCCCATGTAAGGCAGCAGAAATTCCCCATTAAGTGCCAGTTTACCAAGAGCCCATCGTCTTCTGGCAAATGTGACCAGTAACCGGTTCCATGTGTATTGGGCCCTGTTTTATTACACTTCATGCTGGAGTAAACTGGCTCAGGGCAAATTAGGTCAAAACCTCAGAGGCAGCTGCAAACACAATGCAATAACAGATACCCAGAAGGAGCCAGTCGCAAGGCACAAATTCAACCCAAGGTGCTTCCAGGCACATGCCACTAGGGGGCTTGCAGTGGACTCGCAGTTTAGCAGCTTGTATAATATGTACTTTGGGGATTTGTCTGTTTGGTTTCTTTGGTTTTGAAGTACAAGCAGTGGCACTCTCTTCACACTCCCCTCCCTCCTGCTCTGCACCTTCCTTATCATTTCAGAAGCCCCAGTCAAAAGCAAGCATGGAAACACACTGCAAGATGGAAATGTCATGGCCGGTACCATGCCTGGGGACTCTGGTTGGTGGCAAATCTGTCCCCAACAAGACCCATCCTTTCAAGTATATATCATACAGGCTGGAGAGAAGAGGGCTAACAGATCATTGTTTACTCAAGCACAGTAACAATACAGGGGCCAATTGGGGCTACTTACTGATTAAAGGAATGTAAGTGTTAATACCCCCCCTTCCTGACAGGGGCACTGCGGCGTCATTGCCCAGCGAGACATCTGCTTGAAAGCTGGACGCTAATTTAGTTTTAAAAAGAATAAAAAACGTCAAAAGGTTATAAAGAAACAGCAGACTGTGAACACAAACAAACACCACTGCAGTTAAATGGCAGAAATGGAAGTGTCTACTTAAGTTCTACCTGCGTATAACTCGGGGCCGTACACTGCTCCAACCACAGGGCTCAATTTCCAACCTGAAATAGCAAAGATGGCAATGAGTGCTGAAGTCCATACCAGGAAAAACAGTGGAAAGGGTGGGGGAGGAAAATGAGCTTTGCATGTGAAACTCAGCTTTAGGCACTTCTCCCACTATGGCTTCCACCGAGGTCCCTGTGCTTTTGAATAGAGGCAGACTATCTTTCCTAATGCCAGGGTCCAGATATAGACTATGATCCACTGCATAGTAACCTCTGGTGTAAGCTATAAGAAACAAAACTGGGCAGAATGCCAACTGCCTTATACAGATGTTCACTACAATCACCATAGTTGGCCCACAAGGTTCATTCTCTCTGTGAATCTTCCCGTCAGTTCTTACTATTCTATATGTTCATTGGGAATCTTGTAGATTCTAACTATGTCTAAACCCTGGCTCAATCTGTGATCTCAGGCAAGTCATGTTACACCCCTATGTCTCAAATACACTGGCTATGATATTTACTGGAGTGTCACTAAAGACCGCATGGCAATTGAGTTGAGATTTCCCAGGTAATTGAATCACACTCAATATGTTGCACAAAAGTATTTCAAACAAATAAGTTTGTTCATTCCACATTTTCTCTTCTCCATTTTATTTATATTTTGCTGCTTTCTCCACGTTGCATCCCCCAGATGCAATCTTTCCCAGAGAATCATTTAATATAATCTGTACAATGGGCAAGAATTGAAAATCATCAGCACAAATACACAAGAGAGCAACGGTTAAATTAGCAAATAATGAACCTGGTGAAAAACCTGCCATTGTAGAATGGATATGAACTGAGGCACTTTTCCCAAGTGAGCAGAGCTGGAAAACCTGTTTATCTCCACCCATTCTAACCAAAAAGGGAAGAGAACTGGTATTAGGGTGGACTCAGGTCTGATTTCTACAAAAAAGTCTTTACTTTTCAGGGCAGGCCTCATCTGTTTACTTGGTAACCATGCAGGTTTTACTAACAAATATCACATACCTTTCCTCCACAGGAGTCTTATGAAACTTACTACACTTTAACTACTCAGCCTCACCTTTGAGGTCTTATAAATCATCTTTCTGGTATGATTTGATCACAGAGCAACAATGTCACTACTTAATATGCTGAGGGATAATGCTGAATGATGTAATGCACACCCTCTTTGCCGCACTGGGCGTATTGCCTGTGCACTGCCAACTTTGTGAGCAAGAGACTAAGATGATGGGTGCTAAGATAAGAACGTGGATAGACAGACATGGATTTTAATTCCTAAACCTAGTCTCTCTCACATGGCAGTGAAAAGCACTAACTAGTACACTCAAACTTCCCAAATACCATACACCTTTACATTATTTTAATGTAGACTTTATGGGTTGACAAACCAAAAGGATGTTCCTGCCAGTCACCCTGGTCTACAAGTCATTACAATGTAACCCTATACATTCTCTGTCCCTATTCACTGGGTAACACAACACGACCACTTTGCACTTCCATAGTGACTTCCCACCACAGGATTTCAAAGCTCTTTACAAACATTCATTAAGCCTCACCACACTTGGGAAACTGGCACACGCAAATTAAGTGACTTGGCCAAGGGTACATAGTAAATCTGTAGATGAGGCAAGAATAGGAGCCAGATCTTCTGATTTCCAATCTTCTGTTTTAACCACCAACCCATGCTCTCTCACGATCTACTGTATGCTTAACTTGCTACTGCACAGAAGCTGTTTGGGAACCTTTTCAATGCAACTGGGGACCATTGACTACGTCTCAGAACAACTTTGTGTACCTCAGTCTGTCCCAGGACAACTTCGTAAACTCCACGTTTCATTTCACTGGGGGGTGAGATTTAAAATATACAGCATCCTGTATAATGGTGCTCAGTTCTCATAAGGGAAAGCCTCTTCACGTAACGTGCACTGTTTAATAAGTGTATTGCTGTTTCTATACTATACTACATAGAGTTGCTGCAGAGAGATTGGTAGACAACAGACCCAAGACTTCCAATCAAGACAGAGTTCTTCACTGCACAAAACAACTGAGTCATTCCTTATTCATGTTCCTTGGAAAACTGTTGACAATAGGCAAGTTCTGTGAGAGACAAACTGTTTGGTGCCCCAGCTTTCCTGGCTCCAAGGAGAGAGTTATAGTTACAGCTAAAAGTAAGGCCAAGATTTTTTTAAAATGAGTTCCTAAAGTTGGGCTCCTAAATCCACAATTAAGCACCTAAATAAGTGGCCTGAGCTTCAAAGGCGCTGAGCAGCCCGAGATCCCACTGTAGTCAAGGAACAACGAGACCTTGTACTAAGGTCTTCAATTTGAGGCTGTAGAGTTTGTCACCACCCCTGAAAACTTTCCGTTTAGGATTAGCGCAAACATTCTCTCTTACCATTTGCATATGGCGTGACCATCTTCTTATTGGTCATCACTCGCGCTGTGGCATTATTCACCTAAAAGTAAGAAAGGGGCGGGGGAGGAGAGGGAAGGAAGCACAAGACGTTAGGGAAAATGATAACAACCTCTCCAATATCACATACCCTATACATCTTAGAGCAAAGAAATCAAACAGATACTTTTATACAAATGCAAGATATTTAAATTACTATTAGAAGTTGCCATTTAATTGTAAACATTACAGCTAACTGTGGCACTTTATGCATTTAAACAAAAGGCCAACGAGAGTAAAGTTGGGATTCTCAGACATCCTGCCACCATTAGACCACACTGGATATCTGCAGCTCACCAATTGGATGGGCAAAAAGCTTGTCCGAGGCCCACTGGAGTGGTAGGGATGGTGATCTCTGCAGCTGAGGCAGAGGACAAACAAAGCAGGTGGTGAATAAACTAGCTCCTTTTAGAAGCCCACCATTAAAATGTCGTAGACCACAAATGTCACAGACAAACAGGTCTTCGAGAAGAAAAGTAATCTGGTTTCCAGTTGTCTTGGATTTAATCTCGCTAGGCCAAGAGAGACTTTTGGAATCCTATGACACATTGGCCTTCAACCCAGTTTCAAGATGCCCTTGGGTTACTGATTTGTTTATCTCTGATTTTAAAATTCTCACAAAAATCTCTTAAAATAAAAGGCAGAGGTGTAGATGGGTCTCCTGGTTTCATTGTACCCTCCACCCTCATTACAGAGCTCCGTATAGTTCCAAGCATTCTGAGTGCTACAGCAAGTGGGTGTTACAGCAGAGGTGGTGCTGATAAAGGAAGGATGGATGGGGTTTGAAAGCCAAGTTACTGCAGCCCTGTGTCAGACACAGCCTCGGAGTTCTTGCAAGGAGGGTGAAGCTTCTTAGCAGGAATCAATGATCTGTCAAAATCTCAGGCCAGAATGGAACTGAGAGGCCAGAGGAATGAAAGAAGCCAGTCTTAAGGAGAAGTAAACCAAAAAAGAGTCTCGTCATATCCTTTGGGATTTATGGAGTGGTGAGCCTGTGCAGGCGAGGGGAGCCTGGAACCACATTTACTCTAGTTTTGGTCCAAAAACAATATAAACATTACACATTTAAAAAAGAAAGAATGGGAAACAACAATGATGAGACTGAGAGCATGCAGTTAAACACACACTGATAAAAGAAAGGGGGAAAAAAAAATTGATTGGGGGGGATGGGAGGAGAAGAGGGAGAAGAGAGGGTTTCACAGACAATCATTAAGATGGAGCGAGTGCCTGAAATCAGCTGCTACAGCAAAGTGCAACACAAGCACTTAAAGGAAAAATTGCCAGAACCAATCAGAAACCACCAGTCAGCAGAGAGACCAACAGCTGCATTTAACTGAGTAAAGAAATAAACTGGGGAAGGGGGGGGGCATAAAGAGAGAAAGAGAGAACAAACAATCACAGCTACAAACAGGTCTGGGAAAGACAGAGCAAGAGAAAGAAGGGGCAGGAGAGAAAGAGGAGGGGATGGGTGCATTAATAAAAACCAGCCAAACTGGAGTTCAGTAACTCTGAGTAAGATGTGCAAGGGGAAATCACCATGAAGTCAGTAATCAAACAGCTCAGACTGCTACAAAACGATACGTACATCCAAAGTCCAGGCGGCATTACTCAACAGCATTGAAAATAAAAGAGGGGAAAAGGGAAAGGAGGTGGGTGGGGACAACAAGTCAAATCACATTTTGTAGTGTTAATGTGAGATGGCAGATGGATTTTTTTCTTTCTTATTTAATTTTGTTTTTGTAACTTTAAGAAAAAATTTAAAAATACAAGCTTCTTCTCCAGCGCTTTTGTTTCACTTACCGCCAACTCGTACCATCGCCAGCATTGTGTATAGTTACCATGGAAAGAGTGAGTCAAGTGAAGGGCCCTAAACGCTAAACCATCGAAAAGGGAAATAAAAAAAACAAAAACAAAAAAAAAAAGCAAAATATGCAGAAATCTTACTCAAAAAGGCGGCTTTTTTTTTTTAAAATTTTTTAAAAATTAGTAATTTTTTTTTTTTTTTTTTTGTAAAGAAAGAGGGAGAAGGGGAAGGGGCCAGTTAGCCTTCAACAAGGTGGAACAGAAAATTGGTGAGCACCATGCAACGGCCTCATATGTAGCTACTTTGGCCAGCCACTTAACCCTTCTACTGAGAGCTCTCCTTACAGGAAGTTTTAAGAGTTAACTTTAATTGACTGCAGACAGATCAAGAAGGCAGCTATAGCAGCTCAATCAGTGCCTTTTCCCCTCTACCCTGCCCTCAACATCAGCTCACACTCATATGAAGGAGAACTGGCCTCTGAGGAAAGAGAGGATACTGGCTGGCCCCCTGCTTTATTGTCAGACACAGAGTTAGAAATCAGACAGTACTTTTTGAGTTACTTTTGTTCAGGCCTGATAACAAACAGGAAATCGGAGCCTCACAAACTGAAGCAAAGGAAAATCAAGACAGCAGAAGGGCAAAAATTTGGAGTGGGTGGGAAACAAACTTAAAAAAAAAAGAAAGAAAGAAAGAAAAAGAAAAATACTCAAATCAACCAAAGATATTTTTTGGGAGGGGTTGTCACTTTTGTACACTTCAGTGCAGTGGCGTGAAGGACACGGAGACACAAACACACGCACACACAAGACAGGGATCCAAATGTGAAATAAGTGAGGCAAGACACAAAAAAGAAATAAAAAGAATAAATATAAAGAAGAAATTGAATTACTGAAGACATGCACCTCGATTTTACGGCCCTCTACCACGGTGCCGTGTAATTTCTCCCTGGCCCTGTCTGCATCAGCACTATTCTCGAAAGTTACGAACCCGAATCCCTGCATGCAGCGGGAGAAGGGGGGAAAACATGCACATCGTTATATATTGAAATACTGATCTCTAGATAAATAGAGAAAAAATATCACAGTATGAAATTGACATCAGCACAACTCAGCAATACTCTCCTAGAGTCACATAGTTGGTTCATGCATGTTTCATAAATAAAAGAAATTCAATTCAATAAAATAAAATAAAGGAATTTTAATCAGAATATTAAATAATAAATAATAATAAATAATAAATAATAATAATGAAAAGAAAATGTAAAAGCAATTGAGGCCAGACCAAAAAAGAAGTACAAAGTTACTCGAGGCAAATTTTCTTAAAGGTAAATCCTAGGCCCTATTCTATTCTGATGTAGAGAAACTGGTGAAGCCCAAGCTGGACATTTTACGCCATTGCCAATTAATGCCTGTGCTACTTTGTGGACCTTTGTATGGTATTGAAAGGCACCTGGTAGTTTCAACAGTCTCTTGCAGGAGAGAGGTGTGGTTTGAGTTAAGGATTGAGCACCAGGAATTCCTCTGTTCCGATCCTGGCTCCTACATTGACACCACTGTAGCTATGGGCAAGTCACTCTCTCTGCTTCACTTTTCCCATCTGTAAAATGGGTACAATAATAATATTTACCTACCTCATAGAACTGTTGTGAGGATTAGATGTTTGTTAAGCCCAGTGTAAGGTCTCCGGGGCAGAGATCATGTCTACCTCTATGCCTGTACAATGCCTAGGACAGGTCCCTGATGCTAAGTCGGGCTTCTAGGCGGTACCAAAATATAAACATATAAAGCACTATATATTATTGTCAGAAAAGAGTGGTGTAAAATTTTCCCTCTGTGACTGCCATATCAAATCTATACAGTATAGTAAGTCTGAACGAGATTTCTATGTGCATTAATGTCATAGGCCAAGACAGGATTTAGCTGACATCCCCTATCCCACAGCTGCCTCCCTTCTAACTCAGTTACATACCTACACCACTATCTTAACAATTCCTACTTCAAAAAGGTATCCCGGTTTCTTCTCAATTGTGTGTAGAGACAAGTGGGACCACCAGGTGGGCTTGAACTCTGAAGCTGGAGAAGAATGGTTTCCCATTGACCTGTGAGCAGGGGTGCTGGAACAATTTGTATAGTGGGGACGCTGAGAGCCACTGAACCAAAGTAAACCCTGTAGATGATGGAAACCACTTCAAGCCAGCACCTATGCCTATTAGGGTAACTATGGTGGCCCAAGGGCTATTGTAACATCTCCTTACATGCAAAGCCCTAGGCTTACTTACAGAATCTCTTTCCTAAGAAGTCTCCACTCATGCAGGTTCATTCAATCATAAAACAGTGCAGTGTATGACATCACACTGACTCCCATGGGGATGAACTGCACTGTCACACGGATGGACTGACGAGACTAAGGACTGGTCCACACTAAGCCCCCAGTTCGAACTAAGATACGCAACTTCAGCTACGTGAATAATGTAGCTGAAGTCGAAGTATCTTAGTTCGAACTTAAAGGTACTTACCGCGGGTCCACACGCGGCAGGCAGGCTCCCCCATCGACTCTGCCTACTCCTCTCGCGGAGCAGGATTAACGGCGTCGATGGCGAGCACTTCCGGGATCGATTTATCGCGTCTAGACAAGACGCGATAAATCGATCCCAGAAGATCGATTGCTTGCCGGCGAACCAGCGGGTAAGTATAGACGTACCCTAAATGAACTAGGAATTTAACTAGCAGCAAATGATACATTCTAACAGACAGTTCTGTTGATTTGGACATTCTTAATATAAAAGTCTAGTGGGTCAGGGACCAAGGTGAAAATTTCAACTCAGATTGCTTTTCAGATCCTTTATGAGCAGGAGAGGGGTACCTAGTTCCTGTGGCTTGGTATAAAATGAACACCAGTTGTGTACAGACAGTAATCTGTGCTGGAACCACCCTGGGGAGCAGGGAGAACAAAGCTTGTGTTTGATGTAATGGAAACAATTATACTAAACAGAGACCCAGATAATGTGAGTGATGTAAGACTATGCCTCTGCAGGGAAAAGGCATCTTGGCTCTGCAGCCCCCTTCTTCAACAGACAGGCTGAAGTGGAGTAGCAGTATCTTGATTTCTAAACAGGCTTAATGGCAAGAGGCTAGTAGGCCATCATTTTACAAGGGCTTTTTAAGGTTTTATAATGAGAACCTTATAATGTTTGAGCCATTTGCCATTCCGGTAGCCTTGTGCACAGTAGCCCTTATCCTTCACAACTGGGTTTCCAGTACAAAATCCTTTTACATTTGTAAAGCAGAGGGTTTTTTTGGTGGTAGTAGTTGTTTTTTTGTTTTAAGATCAAGAAAAAAAATCGTAGCTAATGATTAAATTGTAACGCTGGCTTCTGTAAGAGAATCTCATGTCTCCTCTTACCCCAGGAATCTAAACTTCCAGCCAATCACATTTTCCTGGTTACTAAAAAAATAAAACAAACTATGCGACTAACAAGTGTCTCCTTTTTCAAAGCAGTTTGAAAGTGTGTTGCTGAAATGAGTTAAAATTTGGACCACATGGTGGGCAGAATCAGGGATGACAAACTAGTCTGAATTGATAAAACCCTCTTGAACCTCAGACATGCTGGAGCTGAGCTGGCTGCCAAGTGAGGATAGACCATAGGTTGCCTTTAAAGGCAACCTGTGAAGGTGGGAAAGTTATGGTTGTGCCCCTCTGTTTCTTTATGGTGTATAAAGGCAGCCTGAAAATTTGTTGTAAAAAAATTAAAAATAAAAACTTGCTTTTTCATTAAAAACATCAGTAATTATCTGTCCTGGAAGAGTTTATGGAGAGAAGAGAATTAATGAAATTATGACATCACAAATGACATAAAACTGAGCAACAGAGGAAAAGAGATTTTTAGGGCTTGTCTATACACAAACTGGAACCAAAATAACTACACTGGTTTTACTTCACACTATTCTAGACAGTGTAATTCTGTGTGGGGACACTTATTATGGAATAAGAGTACCCTATTTCAAATGAACTTAAGTAAAAAAAATTTGAAACCAACAACTAATATCAAACTGGGGGCACTCATTCCAAAATGAATGCCCATACACAGACTTGCACTAAAATAACTAAAGGTATGAATTAAAACTGATTTAGTTATTTTGGTTCCAGTTTATGTATAGACAAGCCCTCAGACTGTATCCCTCTGTTGACACTTATTTAATTCTAATACCCAATTAACACTTTGGAGTATGGATGGTGTTAAAGATTCAACACCTATACACTCTCCATTAAAGTATGAGACCACATAATGCACATCTGAACCTTCCAACTAGTACTCCAGAGGCAACTTCTGTTGGTCCAATAAAAGATATTACCTCACCCACCTTGTCTCTCTAATACCCTGGGACCAACACGGCTACGACCATACTGCTTACAACTACTACTCCAGTAAAAGTAGACCAGACAGGACCTGACGTTACTGCTATTTCTAAGGTTTAAAAAAACAAAACAAAAAAAACTGGCAGAATTTTTATTTTCTTCATTTGTTTTAAAAATTTCCATGTGGGAGAAAAAAGGCACAAAACTGATTTTTAAACATCTTTTTTTAAAAAGGTGACCTACAAAAGAATGGAGGTTATTTTGTACCCACATTCATTTATAACAGTCTTCTCCCCCCCCCGATAATTTCTGCTCACACCCAAGACTGTCTGCTTTACAAAACAATATTTGTTTCAAGCAAAAAATATTTGCTAACCTGGATCCACAATGGGCAAAGGCTCTCCTTACCTCTGCAGGCAGAGGGCCAGATCCAGGGAGGATACAGGCCTGGGTCAAGAGAGATCTAGGGTTTTCTAAATATTACAAGTAGACTAAGTTTAATAGGACTGTTATGACTTTCCAATGTCAACCTTGCCAGTAGCTCAACGGCCAGTAGGAAATGAGATCAAGCTTAGACAGTACTGGGTACCCCCAAAGAAACCTCTCTGCAACATTTGAGCAATCTGCAACCCAACAGTACCCCTCTCTCTTTTCCCAAAGGCTTGTTTGAGGGCCCTGAAGAGACCGAGTAACTGTCACTCTTTTAGTCTGGCCTCAGATTCTGCAATAAATAACAAGCAACAGGATGAGCGGTGTAAAAAAATAGATAGATAGAGATATATAGTCTTTGAATGTTTCCATCTCTGAAGAATGAGAAAGAAAATTTACCATGTGACCGTAAAGGGAGAAATCAAAAGCAGACGGTTCTCCTGGGTGTGGCCAGAACACAGAAATTAAAACAAAACAAAAAAATAAAACAACAAAAAACAGAAAATAAAAACCAAAGGAAACTAAACCAGTCCCTTGAAATCCATGCATTGTTAACTCTTTGTTTTCCACTGTGCTTAGAACATTCACCTGAGCAGCAGTATCTTTGTCTTGTGTTGCTAGAACACAAAGCCTCAGAAGGGCATTTCCTTAATTTGCTGCTACATTCAAAAATTAATTTTTACCAAAAATAAGTTGTTTTTCTGAAAATAAACCCTCTTTATAGATACAGGCAAAACACAGAAGCATAGAGACATGGCCAGGAAAGTCCAGCAGTTCGGACTGCCTGCTTCCAAGGCTTTAGGAGAGATTAGGGGACCTTCCACCTTCCTCCATAATCCACCTGAGATGAGTGATTGGAATGCAGCAACAGAGCAGGAGATTCAGAAACAAGCACCCACTGTTTAAAGAGTGGACACACATTCCCCAAACCCTGCAGGAGGAGAACAGTAGAACTTTTGGTCACTAAGGGAAATCAAACGAAGGGCTTGTCTACAAGCAGAGTTGCACTTAGGTGCGATTTTAAATGGATTTAGTTAAACCAGTACACAAATGGCTGTGTGAACTCTTATTTTGTTTTACACCAGACTTTGTTCAGTTTGTCTCAAATTGATTATGAATTGGTATAAACTAAGCTGAAATTGGTGACCGGTAAGCCAAAATAAAAGTGCGCACACCAGGGTTTGCCTGGGTTTAAGACTGTGTGTGGACCAGGCCTAAAATTGTAGCTAGACAACAAGGGGGAAAGATTTTGGCTACATCTCTTTCATTCCAAGTAATTACTAAGGACCTTCCTGACAAAAGAAAGTGGCAATGATTTAACTTGTCTGTTTTTAAACCAATTTAGTTAAATCAATACAAACCTGTGTGGACACACTTATTTCAGTTTAGTAAGAAAATAATAATGAACTATGTCTACACTGGCACTTTGTCGGTTAAACCTTTGTTGGTCAGGGGTGTGGACAGCGCTATGTCGGTGGGAGACGCTCTCCCGCTGCCATCGCTACCACCCCTCATTAGGGGTGGTTTAATTATGCAAGCGGGAGAGCTCTTTCCCGCCAGCATGGAGCAGCTACACAGGAGACATTACACTGGCGCAGCTGCAGCAGTACTGCTGTGAGGTCTGCAGTGTAGACATAGCCTTAGTGACTTATTTGGCTTTAGTTTAAATTGACTTAAACCAACATGAGAGTGTCCACACACCTTTTGCACTGGTTTAACTAAATGGGTTTAAAATTTCAGCTTTAGTTAAATGGGTGCAACTTTCTTGTTTAGACAAGCCTTAAGCTAGTGTGCAGCCATATTTTTAAAAAATAGGAATGTGCTTTCTGCAACTATGCTACGCTATAAAAGTTGTATGAACACCGTGAGATTCCTACCCCCGCCCCCAGCTTTCAAGGGCATGGCAACAGTAGGGAGGGGTGTCTGCTCTACCAGTGTTTTGAAGCTGTTCCTTGTCTTTTATCGTAAGGGTGAGATAGCCTCCACTTGGGCTGCTGCTGCTGCCAGACCAATTCTGAGCCTGGAGTATGGGCAATATTATGATTTTGAATATATGAATTCTGATGTTGGTGCTTCAAGAGGTAAGGAGCTTGATTTTCTTTTCTTAGTTTGTTTTGTAGGTGCACTAATTGTTTCTTCACTCATGTTTCTCTCTTAAGATCCAGTGATGGGTGTGGTCCAGAAAAAGGTCTGAAGAGGTGATGTAACCCATCCCCACCTCTAGCAGTGAGGCTCCAGAAGATGTGTTTCAGTCCTTGGGGAAAGAAGAGGTGATGACTGGGTGCTGGAACAGCATGTGAAAGTAAGAGGATTTATTTGGGGATAACAGGAAACGAGAGAGAGATTTGCACATGAGTGTCTTTTAACTAATCATCCCTTTTTCGTTTCTCTGGTTTAGATCTCAGGAATGTAGGAGATGCTGTTGCTGCAGCACAGACTGCCATGGCAACCCTCAGTACAGGAAGTCCATAAAGGGTGGGTGGATGTATCAGTGTGCCTGCTAACCACCTCTGCCTGTTTTCTGTATGAATTGCAATAGACCGGAACAAAATTTACACAACGTGTATGATATTTTACAAAATGTTAAAATGAAACCTACAACTACACGGGGGGCTGGAGTGGTGATGAGCGGAGCCCAGTGTGAATTAAATTGCTCTGTGAACCAGAATCCTGTAATCAAATACGTGGCCAGTAGCCCAGGTCACCACAGTAGTAGTGTGCACTATTGTCAGGAGGTTCCTCAGCTAGCAGCTAAAAGTGGAACTCTATAGATGTGATCGATGTATATTTGTCCAACAAGCCACAATCCCTTTTGGGGTTAAGCTCCATTGGATTTGCTCCTGTGGATACTACCTTCTCTCCCATAAGAAGTTCAGAACACTGGGCTAACTCTTTTTTGATGGGTCTGGGTTTTCCCCATAAAATGAAGTGGGGGACATCATTTACGTAATTCTGAAACCAATGGCATGTGAGATCTGTACTAAAACTGAACGCTTAATATTTTTTGTAAATGATTCCCTCATTAGCCGATCAGCAGCCAGGACTCCCGGTTCAGAAGCAGTCTTATTTTGTTATTAATATCATCATGTGCACAGCTCTGAATGCTGCATCTTGAATGGCTGATGAAGAGAAAAGTGCTAAGTTTCCTTCTGGTGTAATGTTCCGTTATAGCTTCTGGGAACAGGAAATGGGGGGAGCAGGTCTCAATTAAAATTCTATGGTTAAGCTAGGGTTACCATATTTCAGCAAGCAAAAAAGAGGACGGGAGGAGCCCC
>NW_020664598.1:4954786-4995348 GCF_002925995.2 Terrapene triunguis | reverse complement strand
TGGGCTGTATAAGTAGGGGCATTGCCAGCAGATCGAGGAACGTGATCGTTCCCCTTTATTCGACATTGGTGAGGCCTCATCTGGAATACTGTGTCCAGTTTTGGGCCCCACACTACAAGAAGGATGTGGAAAAATTGGAAAGAGTCCAGCGGAGGGCAACAAAAATGATTAGGGGGCTGGAGCACATGACTATGAGGAGAGGCTCAGGGAACTGGGATTGTTTAGTCTCCAGAAGAGAAGAATGAGGGGGGATTTGATAGCAGCCTTCAACTACCTGAAGGGGGGTTCCAAAGAGGATGGAGCTCGGCTGTTCTCAGTGGTGGCAGATGACAGAACAAGGAGCAATGGTCTCAAGTTGCAGTGGGGGAGGTCTAGGTTGGATATTAGGAAACACTATTTCACTAGGAGGGTGGTGAAGCACTGGAATGCGTTACCTAGGGAGGTGGTGGAGTCTCCTTCCTTGGAGGTTTTGAAGGCCCGGCTTGACAAAGCTCTGGCTGGGATGATTTAGTTGGGAATTGGTCCTGCTTTGAGCAGGGGGTTGGACTAGATGACCTCTTGAGGTCCCTTCCAACCCTGATATTCTATGATTCTATGATTCTATGGTGAGCTGAGGGGAATCAAAAACAAACAGCTAGTTTCCTGGGGAACAAAAAAATCCCATTTAAGGGAAATCTGAAGTCATTCTGTTAGGCAAGCTGAAAACTACAAGAAAACCAAGAGGCCTTATAACATTCATTTATGCTTTCGAATGGGTAGCAGCACAGAATCGGTGGAAAGACCACCAGGGGAAACAGTGTCATTTTAAATAGTCCCAATCAGAGGAGCACTCTGATTAGTTTGGAATCCAAATAATGTGATTAACAGAAACCACCACATGACTTGGAACTAATTCACCCCACTCCACACTTCAGAAAGTCAACAATGCAATTTTCTAAGATGAGTAATCCAATCCAGTTGTTGTGATGTAACTATTGTTTATGACTTAGTTAGTGTATTTCTCAGATGGTCAGGGGCCACAATCATTTGCCCTGTTGGGTACAATTCCTCTCAGAATGTAAAAAAAGAACATCACCCATCTAAGTGAATTAATGATGCAGAAAGAAAAGTTATCAGTTCATCTCAGGTGGATCCAAAAGGAAGGATATAACTTGCACATTTTCTCAAATCCCTACATTTACCAGCCTTGGAGCAATTTCTGGCAGAGAACCTCTGTCACCATTAGGTAGGGACAAAGAGCTGCTCAGACCACGGAGGAGTTTCCCATCGCACACTGGATGGGGGCAAAACCAGGGGAATTTGGGATTTACCTTTATACCTTAAATATTTACCAAACACACATACAAACTACACCCTTTAGGAACTCTGGGAAGGGGAGGGGAGCATTGAGAACACAGCACAAGGCAGGCAGCAGGAGCATCTGCTTTCAGATTCCCAAGAGAGAGGAGGAGGAGAAGAGAGAGGTTTCATATAATTAGATTTCAAAGGAAACCACAGGGCAGGAGAAATGCATTCAGATTTTTAATTTATTTCAAATTTTATTTTGGAGGTGGGGGGGGGGGGGGAAGAACCCAAGAGTGAGTAAGGGGCCTCCAGAAAGATCCATTTCCTTTGCTTCACCATCAGGTCACCAAACTGTTGTTTTTACATTATAGCGTGAATACCAGGTGGTTCGTGCAGCTACACCCCACTCAGTAACACTTGGGCTTCCCATTTTCACACTAAGTAGGAATAATTTTGGCATTTTTAAAAAACAATTATAATTACTTTGGGTACAGCAGGATGCAAAATATCATGAACAAATATTCTTTGGGTGTATTCTGGGTTCCATTCAAGCTGTTCCCCATCTCTGAAACAGCAAGCATCAGTTTTGCAGCTACTCATTGCTATGAAGTTGACAAGCAGCAATAGGAAACTGGATATCCAGAATATTAGGTCTTTGGGTTGTTTTCATTTTAAAAATATTTACTAAGAATCCAGGGCAAAATTCTGCAAAAGACTTCAGTAAATGTGGTTTTTGTTTTAACCGAAAACCAGAAGCCTTGGGCTTAATTATCTTCTTGCACAGCTAAAGTTCATAATCAGAATTCAAGGCTTCACAGAAAATCCCCCATGTTAATATCGCTGAAATGGGAAAGGGCAGGTGTGGGTGTTTAATACAGGGCTGGGGGAGGAGGTTGGGTGTGTATGGAAGTGGAAAAGCATATAGAACTGTAAAGCACAAATACCGTGGGGGAAGAGGTATATAGCTCCACAGTTTTTGGACAGGTCAGTTGGTTTTGTTTTTTCTTTAGTGATTACATTCAGAAAAAGCAGAGATTTTGCTAGAGGCTGTTCACGACGCCCGAGAGAAATGACTAAAATCAAGGCTAATTCACAGACAGCTCTGGCCTACAAACATCAGAAGAACTGTGCAGAGCAGAATAAATATTTACAGATTCTGCCATAGCTGAATGTTTCTGGTAAAAGCATGTAGCGTTTACTGTATCTATAAAGAGAAAGAAAACTCCCAAAAACTAAACTATCCAGAAACCTATTTACAAAGATTGGATTATAAAACACAGAGAATAGGAAAAAATGGGTGGAGGGGTGCGCTGTCGGGAGCGGGGAGTGAATCTTGGCTTTTTTAGACATAAAACAACCCCTTGCCTGGATTCCAGAGAATGCATGGAGAGATTAAGGAATTTTAAAATGCAATTTAGGGAACACAGGGGAGAATTTGTAGAGAACCTTGTATATCAGTATATTGCTGAAGGAGCGGTGAGGCCGCATAGTGCTGTGAACTTCAAACCCAAGGGAAAGGCAGGGATTTAAAAATATAAACTGCTTAGCTGGCTTGCATCTTCAAAATGTCATGTGAGAGAGGAAATTTTCATTTTTAATTGAAAATGGGAATCGTAGCACTGATTAAGTCAAGCATAGTATAGACATGCACTGTGCAAGCTTCCCCCACAGAGCTCTGCCAATGCACCTTGATCCTGACCTGCAACACTCCCTGCTATTCCAGTGCTGGACCTCCTGGGCAGAGAGAGAATCACATCAATTTGTCATTGTGATGATCTTGGTTATGAGATGAGACCCAACTGCCAGTTAGGACAGAGATCACTGAAATTCACTACATTTGACCTGAGCAGCATTTGAAGCCTGGACTCCAGAGAGGTAAATTAGCATCAATGCTGAACAAAACCTCCCTTTTGATGCATCTTAAAGGTGAAAATAGTTGGGCAAATAGAAATTCAATGGGGAAGGGTTCATACTGGGGGAAATTGTGGGTGCTTAATTTAAGCATCAGATGTCTCTGTCAAGGAAGGCCAGTATTTCTCACAACAGCCTATTAAGTTTTCAAAGGCGAGGAAAAAATTCCTTGCATATGTGAGATATTCCACTTACTCTAAATAAGCACTTTTTTATGTAATAAATACTGTTTTATGGATATCAATACATAACACATAGTGTCACCTTGTCTTGCCTTCCCCAGAGAACACCACATTGCTCTGCAGTGAAAACTGCTGCTAAGAGGGTTCAAATGACTCCCTCCTTCATCACAGGGTTGGGGAACCTGATCTCTCATTAGAGAGAGGAATATTTGGGAGCATTTGGATGTGCTGCCCAGAATTGGCCATGCTCGGATTCTGGAGTTAGAGGGAGCAGGAGAGAGTCCCAGAAGTAGCTTCTCCATTCCCCCCCATCACACCAGGCCCTCCTGATCTCTGCAGAGCATATTATCTAGGCAATGAACTGCCTCTTTCTCTGTGCAATCAAAACAACAAGAGAAACTGGATATAGAAACAGGACTTACCTTGGAGCCACGCTCATTAAAGATTATCTCTACATCAAGGATTTTGCCGAACTGCTGCAGAGAGACAAGAGAAGAAAGATTTATTCCTTGCTAGCCACTTCCCCTCTCTTCATTTTTGTCCGCTTTACACATGAAAGAAGGGAGGCGGGAATCCTTCCATTTCTGACTCACAAGTGAGAGCACTAAATCCCAGTGACAACCCTAGAGCTGCCCCAATTCTCTGGGGCCCTCAGACTCTCTCTCGGTCACAGACCCATTGGTTTCTCTTGACTTTTCTCTTCTCTCAGACTGTATTTCCAGAACAGTTTTAGGTCTTGTCCTCACTCATATTTTCAACAATCTCCCTCCTCCCCCATTCTACTGTTTCCTCTCAGACTAGCGACACCTCCCAAATGTAGTCACATCATGCCATCTGCCTCCTGAAAGGGCTGTGACAAAGAGAAAGTGAATTGTAATCCTACTTCTCTGAAGAGGATAATCACACAGGACTCCTATTCTTGGGAATTATCTCCCTGCATAAGACAGATAGGAACTTCCCTAAACTCTTAGCTATTTTCAGGTTTGGCAACCGTAAAATGTTCAATAGTCATGAGTAAGACTATAGGAAATAATGAGCTTGGCGAGAAATTTTTTGAAAAGATTAAATCATGTTTTTAACTCCTCCACCCACCCTCGAGGCATGTGTGTGAGACCATCAGTGTTGCTAACGCTCGCACATTTATCATGAGTAACACAATTTTCACCCCTGCAGCAGGAGCTCTCTCCAGAGGGCTCACCTGAGATCAGGGCGGCGCTGTACAGACTCACAACTCAGCACAGCCTCTGTCCTGAAGCTCTTGCTAACTAGTACAAATGATAACGGTAAGTGCGATGTGGGAGTTGGAACTGGGATGCACCAAATTATATTTACACACACTCACTGATGACTTCCAGGGGAAAGGCACTGTAGCTCATTAGCAAAGCCCTAAGGCATCCAGTCCTCCAGAAATACTAATGTTACACTTCTAGAATGAGGCTTGCTTTCTGAAAAGTTAAATCAATATCTGACCTCCCAGGAACATACAAAGGCTGGGTCCTCCACTGTGTGGATACAGCAGTAACTCTTTCACAATGCTTTCAAACACACATGACAGTAAAAGTGCTCTCCGCATCTCGTCCTTTAAGGGACAGCTCAGATCAACCAAAATACAAACACCAAAAATGCAATAAAAACGAAAACATCCAGACTCACTTCTGAATATAATGTTTTGGCATATTAAGTAATTCTAACAATTACAGTCATTCCAGCGTCCTTACATTAACTATATATTATATTCAAAAATTCTCCTGAATAACCATAATACATTAAAAAAATGTCAAAAAAAGTTACCTTTGAAAAATCAGTCACTCAAAAGTTAGGAAATGCCAGAACTAAGATTGCCTGTATAACTTTAATTCAGCCCCCTTGTGCATAGGCATTAGGATTCAGTCTAATTTTGTGATCTCTCACTGTTTTTTCCACAGGACCCTTGCCTCATTCAGCATGGTAGTTATTGAGGCTGTTGTCTATAGGACCCATCTAATTTGTTGCAGAGTTGGAAGGTATCTAGTGAATTTTCTTTGTACCCAATTTGAGAGACCTGGGGACAGATTTACAGAAGGGCTGAGAACTCACAACAGCAAGTGAAGGTGATTGGAGTTGTGCTTTAAACATATAAAGTGATGTAAAAATGCCAAGTACCCTTAAAAATCAGGCCTTAGGCATCTCAACTTGTGCACATGAAATTAGTGGATATTTCTGACAATTTTAGACCTCTCTCTCTTTGTGTGCCAGTTTCCCATCTGTAAAATGGGGATAACAACACAACTTCACTCTACAAGGGTGTTGTGTAGATAAATTCATTAATGTTTGTGAAACACGTAGATACTATAGTGAATTCACAATAGGAATGGGCATGAGGAAATTAATTTTGTATTCAGTGCAAAGTTTGGATGTGTGTTAAATAAGGCTTGGGGCTACACACTGAGGAAGACAAAGAGAAATATTTAATAACTCCCAATTCATTGGGCAATGTCCACCATTTTGAGCACTGAATAAGGCAGGGGTGCTTTGGAAAAATGCGTAATTAGGGTTGCCAACTTTCTAGTTGCACAAAACCGAACACCTTAGCCCCGCCTTTTCCCTGAGGCCCCGCCCCCACGCACTACACTCCCCCTCCCTCGGTGGCTCGCTCTCCCCCACCCTCACTCACTTTCACTGGGCTGGGGCAGGGGGTTGGGGTGCAAGAGGGGGTGAGGGCTCTGGGGTAGGGCTGGGGATGAGGGGTTCAGGGTGTGGGGCTCTGGGCTGGAGGGGGCTCAGGGTCTGGACTGGATCCGGGGATGAGGGGTTTGGGGTGCAGGAGGGGCCTCTGGGTTTGGGGGGGGGTCTCAGGACTGGGGGCTCAGGCTTACCTCCAGCGGCTCTCAGTCAGCGGCGCAGAACGGGGGCTAAGGCAGGCTGCCTGCCTGTCCTGGCACTGCACTGCGCGCCCCCCCCAGAAGCAGCCAGCAGGTCCAGCTCCTAGGCGGAGGGGCCAGGAGGCTCCACATGCAGCTCTCACCTGCCGGCACCACCCCACCCAGCTCCCACTGGCCAGGAACCGGCCAATGGGACTGCGGAGCCGGTGCTCGCGCAGCACACAGAGCCCCATGCCCCCCGCCTAGGAGCTTCTGGGGCGCAGCGTGGTGCCAGCCAGGACAGGTAGGGACTAGCCTGCCTTAGCACCGCAGAACCACCGACCAGACTTTTAATGGCAGTGCTGACCGGAGCCGCCAGGGTCCCTTTTCGACTAGGTGTTCCGGTCGAAAACCAGACACCTGGTCACCCTATAATTAATCATGCGAAAGATGAGATATATGCTTTGCCAGAGGGTTTCACAGCTATTTATTGACAGCATAGAAATGTATCAGGGGGTAGCTGGGGGTTCAAATTTCAAGTACTGGAGGGAAGCATACGCTAAATAGCTATAAACACTTCTGCCCCCACCTTCACCCCTAATTTCTGCCCCCTCCCCACTCTGCACCCATCTGTGCCCCCTGGTCCTACCCTCCTCCATGCCTTTGCCTATACACCCTCACCCTATGGCTCCTTCCTCCCTTCACTCCCCCCAAACTCCTGCTCCTCAGCCCTCTGCATTCCAGTCAGGCTGTTTCTTCCTCCTCCACACTGCCTGGACACTGGGGCAGGGGTGCCGGAAGGAGGACAAAGAACAGCACCACTGGCTGCTGGGAGCTAGGAGGAGCAATTGAAAGAGAATTGCAGCTCAGCTGCTGCAATCCTGGGATGGAGCATGCCCAGAATAGATGGAATCTTCAGAAAATTTATCTGCCAGCAGCTAACAAGTGCTTACTGAGCTTGCATAAACGGCAATTTCCAGAGGCCTATAACTTGGCCCAGGTTGGGATGATTTTCATGAGGATGGCAAAAGACAAATCCCTGACACTTGCGCAACACCCCCTGCCAAATTTCAAGTCCCTGCTCCAGATATACAACAAAATGGTTGTAAGAATTTTTTAACATAGGCAATACAACATCTTTTTCCTGAATCTCATTTTTGGAAACAACTAGACCATTTTAGCTGAAACTTTCACAAAAAATCAGGCAGTCACCCAGGATGGAAAATTTCAGCCTACGTGGTAAAAGTTTTGCAACGTTATAAGCAACTGAAAACAGGGTCTTATACCGGAAGTGTTAGGTGAAGATGGTAGTGACACCTATTATTAAGGTTGCCCATAATATACATGTACATAAAACACACACAAAAGAACATTATTTAGGTTGCAGAGTCAAGCACTTGACAGGAAATGCCAGATTTATGGTTGCCCACTCAAACTTAATTCTATCCCCCTGTGCATCCATCCTGTGCACTGAATGGAGGCAGGCGCCCTGTGGGGAAAAGATATGTGATCATGTAATTAAAGACCGGCATAATGCATAACAGAAGGGACCAGAACTAAGGTTGTGTGAGCAACCACAAATCTGGGATTTCCTAATTTTTAAGTGCTTCATTTTGCAAACCTAAATTACTTTCTCAAGAGATTTTTTTAAAATATAATAATATTCTAGAGCCTGGCTCTTCTACCCCACTCTTCCCACTAGTGTCTTGCTGCTGTGGCAGTGTCATGAGCCCAGCCTTAGGATGTTCACGTGTTTCATTATTTTTTCATGCTGTCAAAATTATCCTGAGGAATGAAAAGCAGAGAAGTGAAATGGTGAATTTTAACAGTTTATATCTCAGCAAAAGGTTGAGTAGAATCTCACAGTACAAAGAAAAGACATTTCTGTAGCTGGAGAGTGTTCCTCCTGCCAAATATCAACAGCTTTCTGTAAACAATGGAAGAGTGAGTGAGTTTTTTATAATGGAAAATATTAGGCAATTTAACCATAGGGGTTGTTACCAACACCCCCATTGTATTTTTTTTAAAGTTGTCAACAAGTGACCTTCTCCTGGGCGCTCACTCTCAGCCTCAGAATGGCCCTACAAGCAGTCCCTTGCCTCATTTTCCCCCTTCAGGGGCTTCCTCAATAATTCAAACACTTCCATCCATTCCCATCCCTTATCAGCTTCTGCTTTAACAACTTAACAAACATTCATAATAAAGTTTTCAAGTCCATCCATTCTCCAAGGCCTTTCCAAGTTTCAGGTTTCTCTGCTGGAGCCTATTCGCTCCCAGCAGCCTCTCTTCTCCCTGAGAACACTCTCTGCAGCTTCCTCCTGCTCTTATAGTGAAATCAAGTGATTCCTGCTCAGGTATGCTTCCTTAGTAATCAGGGTTGGCTGACCCCAGTCCTCTAGCCCTTAAGGTGTAAGCCACCCTATGGTAGCACAATGAGGCTGTGGTTAATAATAAGGCCTGTACAGAGCACAGCCATATTAACAGCAGTCAGATGGGACTACAACTCAGTATTCTTCTTCTGGCTTGCAGCTTATGCACCTGTGGGGAAGGGTGGATGTGTCTTTCTGTCTCTCATTTTGTTTCCCACCCAGAAGTCATGAAGAAAGGAGCTTTTTGTGAGAGTTCTTGCAGCAGAGGCCAAAATTGCATTACTTGTGATAAATTTGAGAGATTGCCTTTTGACACACTGGCAGTTTAGTATGGCCCCTCCCTGGTGTTCTGTTCCAACTGGCACTGCCTTGGCTCCCTCTCTAGAGCAGTCACTGTCCGTTCCAAAACGTGCAGGAAAAAAAGAGTTAGCGCCTCTAAAAATGAAAACCATAAAAATCATAAATGTGAGTTCTCCAGAATTGGCCAGATGACAACAAAAGGGAGAAATAATGTAAGGCTCGACAACCTTCCACCACCACAGAACAGAACTCCCTCTCTCCTTGGAGAACGCTGTGTAGGGCCCATCCCATCAGCACTCACAAAAGGAATCCATAATTCACATCACCCCATCTCTCTACTTAATCCGGCAAAAGGTGGAGTAGCCATCAGAGACCAAAGCTCCTACAGTCTGACACACACAATCAAAACAACTGATAAACTGACTTCCTACCTGTGAAATAATAGGAGTTCCCAGGCTTGAAGTGACTCATTTGGAATCTCCCACACTCAGTCGAAATAGAATACCACCTTTTAAAAAGAGGATGACAGAACTGAAAGGGATTAAATACTTGCAGGGCTGCAGCTCATTATCAACTGAAGAGACCGTAGATTACCTTCAACTAGCCATGCCAGGGCTAACCTCTTGCTCAACAGAACCTGGAAGTTTTCTAATAGGCTAGATCCAAATAAGGAAGCCACATAGATAGTATGCGACCAGAGAGACAGGAAACTTCATATAAAAATACTGTTCCTTGGTAACCCCAGCAGCCTGAAACCTGCCAGCGAGGTAAAGAGTTCTTGCACTACAAGACAGTGAGTTATACAGATGATTGCTTAGAACCAGGGTAAGTAGAATCACAGTTTGATTGCACTGGCACCTGTGGATAGAATCCATATGTAACTGGATTTTAAAAGTTACAGGTTCACCTAGTTTCCTATAGACCGTAGTGTAGACATTCCCTGCAACTTAAATAAAAGCCTCAAAGATGTCTCAGCCAGACAACTGACAGTCACCACTGCCTTCCACTAGAATAATACCACACGAGTCCCTATGCATTCAAGTATGCAGACACAATTTTTGTGCAGCAGAAACTATGTCCCCAAGCAAGAAAGGCAGCACAATAGTTGTTGACAGATGTACTGCTACCATTAGCTTAGGACAGACGCTTCTAGCGCTAGAGTTCTACTTCTAGGGTATCCATTTGGACAACGGCTGTTGCTCAAGCAGCGCTGAACACACAGTTCCCAGTTAAACATCACTCTAGAAAGCATATTATTGATGCAAGGTGTCAAGATAATGCCAGTGCCTCCTGTAACAATAGCCACTAGAATCAGCAGACACTGACAGCCCCCCTCCCACCACATGACAGGGAGGAGAATGACCTTTTGCAACCCTGACTCTTAGGACCAGGGAATAAAGAGCAGTCTCTACCAGTACTACTGTGTGTCACAGCTTTTATTATACCTCCTTACAGCTATATCTGAGAATGTGGGACTAGAGTCAAGTACACGGAGCATGTCCAGGGTGGGGAAGAAGATAACAGTGTCTTGACATCCTAAAGGTTAGGGGCCCTTCCATAAGGATGTCTAATGCAAGCAGAGTAAGAAGATGGAAGGCCCTTGGACAGCAGCAATACTTTTCTTTGTTTTAAGCTCCTGCATTCCTCACTGAATCAAGACCTATAGTTTAGTTTTCCCTATCATATTGTTTCCCCACTCAACAGCAGGAGTAAGACTCCTATCTTCACCAGTTGTGAACGCCAAAAACGTTCACCATGCTAGGTGTCGATTTAGGGTCATTTAGTGGAAAAGAAGAAGAAATGGTTACCTTACTGCAACTGTGGTTCTTCAAGATGTGATGCAGATGTGTATTCCAAGTAGGTGTATGCGTGCGTTGGAGCTAGAGACTTTTGCCTCGCAGTGCCTGCAGAGCGGCAGCGCACACGCCCCGACCCACCTCAGTCCTTTCTTATCAAATGTCCAGTGAAAGAGTCTGATGCAGAGGGGATGGCAGGTGGGTTGTGGAATACACTTCTGCATCACACCTTGAAGAACCAGTATAGTAAGCAACCATTTCTTCTTCTTCAAGTAGATGCAGATGTGTATTCCAAGAAGGTGACTAGCGAACAGTACACCCAACCAGAGGCTCAGCTTGGAGTCTACCTGAACAAAGATTGAAGGACCACTCTTCTATTAGTGTCCGCTCTGGAAGAAGCGGTGATCACATAATGGTCTGTAAAAGTATGCATGAACGACCCCGTGGTCGCCCTACAAATGTCCAATATGGACATGTCATTGAGGAATGTCACGATGTTGCCTGTGCTGTCGTTGAATGCACCCGTATCTGTTAAGGAGGTGAAGCTGACACTTTATTGTATGCAGTTTTGATGCAAAATGTTTATCCGTCTAGAGATGGTCTGCACAGTGACTGCTTGTGCCCTTCATGCAGTCCACATATGATACGAAACAGGCGAGGCAAAGCACAAAACTGTTCCATCCTGTTCAGATAGAAAGCTAGAGAGTGTCTGACGTCTAGTGTATGGAGGCATTGCTCTTCCGGGGAGGAATGCAGCTTAGGAGAAAATACAGGCAAATATACCACCTGGTTCAAGTGAAACTGAGACACCATCTTGAATAAAAACTTCAGGTATGGCCAAAGCGTAACCTTGTCCCTGGAAAACTATGTATAAGGAGGCCAAGCCGTCAGGGTCTGCAACTCACACCCTCTCCTGGCAGAGGTAATGACTATCAAGAATGCAGTTTTCTGAGACAGGAGGGACAGTGGGCAGGAAGCGAGGGCTCGAATGGAGACCCCATTAGAGTTGCTAAAAATGTGTTCAGGTATCACAAGGGGGCTGGCTCTCCATTTCCAGTACATGCTGGAATTACAATGAGATGCTCTAAAGGCTGAATCTGACAGGAAATCCTTAGATTCCTAGCTTTCATTAATGACAGTGGTTTGGAAAGGGTTAAATGGTTTTCCCCACTCACACGACATCACTGAGGTTCATTTCTATGTCTGCTCCAGACTGCACGAAAACATTAGCTGATGCTTCATGCCTGGGGACAGAGCTGACCTCTGGGTTGCCATTCTATCCTTGAGGGACTTCTTCCCCACCGTCACTTTCACTCCTTCCCCCTTTCAATGCTGTCTACCCGATTTCACCCTTTGCACAGTATTTTTGGAAAACCACTCGAGGCAAGGGCTTTGAGTCTCTCAGAGATTATGTTGAGGAGATCAGACCTGACACACAAAAGGGGGAGGGAGGAGAAGGAGGCTTGCAACCACCCACAGCTGAAAACTCAAACAACCATGAGTCCCCTGAAGGAGACAGAAGGTTTGTTTCAATATGAGTCACCTAAGGAAAAGCCTCCTGCTTCCTGTGAAGGGTGGGAGTGAGGGGGTGCTCAGGAAGCCCCATATTACTGCTCCAGGCTGTGAATGTGTTAAGAGAAGCAGCACTGACAGGGGAAAAGGGAGCAGAGAGGAGTCATTGATTGTTTCTCTGGCAAAGCTGAAGTTTCTCAGTGCTGAAAAATGGCATGTAACTGAATTTGTGCTCAAAAGATACAGTTCTGATAGACCACTCCTGAAAAACTCGTATCTTTCTCGCTGGACATACAGATATGCTGAGCACACTGGCACTGAGATTTACTAGTCACAATTCTCCCCTTAAATCCATGCCACTGAGCTGGCTCTCTAGCTGTTGTTACTGCTGATCTCAGTCAGGTAACTTTAAAGCACCAAAATCACTTGGTGGAGAATGAAAATTAACAAGTAAAACATTTGTTTTTCCTCCATGTAACATAACATGGCATTACCTGGGCCTCAGTGAAGGATAGGAAATCCCTACTGCAAGTACCCAGCAGTTACAATGTGCTTTCTGGAAGAAACCTCATAAAATAGAAGTGTGGTTATTCAATGTGCCTCAGTTTCCCCATCAGTAAAATGCAGATGATAATGTTAGGTGCTCAGACACAATGGTGATGAGCCCGAATAGCTGACTCAGAGGACAGAGGCTCCTGAACTCCCAGGCTGCCAGGGCTGTGTGTATGTGTCACTAGAAATAAACCCAGGTCATCTGCAGCACAATCCACTGCTGTGCAATCTACTACATTAACTGCCTGGAACTCAAAAACAGGTCTCTCTCAGTGCCTACTCCCACCCTAGTGCAAAAGAACAGGACTAACCCTGATCTTCCACAGTGCACAGCACTCCCAGCTCCTACTGGTCAGCAGAGTTGGAGACCAATGCTGGATGTTTTAACATTTTTGCACATTTCATTCACTTCACCCTGGCCAACATGTGAACTGACAGCCCACTTCTGCTCTCATTTAAACCACTGTTAATTAAAAATCCATGAATTTCAGAGATTAACAGTATTGTAGTTGCTAATGAGACACAAACCAGAATCATAGAAATGTAGGGCTGGAAGGGACCTTGAGAAGTCATCAGTCCAGTCCCCTGCACTGTGGCAGGGGAAAGTAAACTTAACCATCCCTGACAAGTATTTGTCCAGCCTGTTTTTAAAAACCTAGTGATGGGGATTCCACAACCACCCCTGTAAGCTTGTTCCAGAACTTAACTGTCCTTCTAGTTAGAAAGTTTTTCCTAACATCTAACCTAAATCTCCCTTGCTGACTATTAAGCCCATTACTTCTTGTCCTACCTTCCGTGGACATGGAGAACAATTGATCACAGTCCTTTTTCTAGCAGCCTTTAACATATTTGAAGACTGTTATCAGGCCCCTCCCCTCTGTCTTCTTTTCTCAAGACTAAGGGCATGTCTACACTTACCTCCAGAGCGATCGATCCAGCGGGGGTCAATTGAGTGCTCTCCCGTTGACTCCAGTACTCCACCGGAGCGAGACGCGTAAGCGGAGTCGACGGGGGAGCGTCAGCAGCCAACCTACCGCAGTGAAGACACGGCGGTAAGTAGCTCTAAGTACGTCGACTTCAGCTACACTGTTTTCGTAGCTGAAGTTGCGTAACTTAGACTGACTTAGCTCCCCAAGCCTGTGTAGACCATGTAAACATGCCCAATTTTTTTAACCTTTCCTCATAGGTCAGGTTTTCTAAATCTTTCATCATTTTTGTCACTCTTCTCTGGACTCACTCCAATTTGTCCCCATTTTTCCTAAAGTGTGGCGCCCAGAATTTGACCCAGTACTCCAGCTGAGGCCTCACCAGTGCAGAATGGAGCAAGACAATTACCTCTCATGTCTCATACAAAACACTCCTGTTAATACACCCCAGAATCATATTAGCCTTTTTGGCAGGTGCATCACATTGATGACTAATTCAATTTGTGATCTACTGTAACCCCCAGATCCTTTTCAGCAGTACCATCATCTAGCCAGTTAGTCTCCATTTTGTAGTTGTGCAGATTGTTCCTTCCTAAATGAAGTAATCTGCACTTGTCTTTATTGAAATTTTATCTTGTTGAATTCTGACCAATTCTTCAAATTGCCAGGGTCCTTTTGAATTCTAATCCTCTCCTCCAAAGGGCTTGAAAACCCTCCCAGCTCGGTGTCATCTGCAAATTTTATAAGCAACCACTCCACTCCATTATCCAAGCCATTAATGAAAATATTGATGGGTTCCTGACCCTGGACTGACCCCTGCGGGACCCCATTAGATATGCCCTCCCAGTTTCACAGCGAACCACTGATTATTACTAAGTACGATCTTTCAACCAATTGTCCACTCACCTTATAGTAATTTCATCTAGACCACATTTCCCTAGTTTGCCCATGAGAATGCCATGCAGGACTATGTCAAAAGCCTTACTAAAATCAAGATATAGCACATCTACTGATTCCCCCCATCCACTACACCACTAACCCTGTCAAAGAAGGAAATTAGGTTGGTTTGGCATGAATTGTTCTAGACAAATCCATGCTGGCTATTCCTCATAAAAAGCAGTTACTCACCCTGTACTGTACCTATTGTTCTTTGTGATTTGATGCAGACATGCATTCCATGTAGGTGTGTGTTCGCCCAGCGCACCAAAGCCAAAGAACTTTGCCTAGCAGTACTTGTAGGGGTGGCATTCACACCCTGTGGCCCTAGCTCCTCTCCTGGCTAAATAAGGGCGGTGCTTCCCCAATCCCCCTCAGTTCTTTCACACCAAACATCTTCAGGTATGTTAGCAACAAGAAGAAAATCAAGGAAAGTGTGGGCCCCTTACTGAATGAGGGAGGCAACCTAGTGACCGAGGATGTGGAAAAAGCTAATGTACTCAATGATTTTTTTGCCTCTCTTCACGAACAAGGTCAGCTCCCAGACTACTGCACTGAGCAGCACAGTATGGGGAGAAGGTGACCAGCCCTCTGTGGAGAAAGAAGTGGTTCGGGACTATTTAGAAAAACTGGATGTGCACAAGTCCATGGGGCCGGATGCGCTGCATCCGAGGGTGCTAAAGGAGTTGGCGGATGAGATTGCAGAGCCATTAGCCATTATTTTTGAAAACTCATGGCGATCGGGGGAGGTCCCGGATGACTGGAAAAAGGCTAATGTAGTGCCCATCTTTAAAAAAGGGAAGGAGGAGGATCCGGGGAACTACAGGCCAGTCAGCCTCACCTCAGTCCCTGGAAAAATGATGGAGCAGGTCCTCAAGGAATCAATTATGAAACACTTAGAGGAGAGGAAAGTGATCAGAAACAGTTAGCATGGATTCACCAAGGGCAAGTCATGCCTGACTAACCTAACTGCCTTCTATGAGGAGATAACTGGCTCTGTGGATGAGGGGAAAGCAGTGGATGTGTTATTCCTTGACTTTAGCAAAGCTTTTGATACGGTCTCCCACAGTATTCTTGCCGCCAAGTTAAAGAAGTATGGGCTGGATGAATGGACTGTAAGGTGGATAGAAAGCTGGCTAGATTGTCGGGCTCAACGGGTAGTGATCAATGGCTCCATGTCTAGTTGGCAGCCGGTTTCAAGCAGAGTGCCCCAAGGGTCGGTCCTGGGGCCGGTTTTGTTTAATATCTTTATTAATGATCTGGAGGATGGTGTGGACTGCACTCTCAGCAAGTTTATAGATGACACTAAACTGGGAGGCGTGGTAGATACACTAGAGGGTAGGGATCGGATACAGAGGGACCTAGACAAATTAGAGGATTGGGCCAAAAAAAACCTGATGAGGTTCAACAAGGACAAGTGCAGAGTCCTGCACTTAGGACGTAAGAATCCCATGCACTGCTACAGACTAGGGACCGAATGGCTGGGTAGCAGTTCTGCAGAAAAGGACCTAGGGGTCACAGTGGACAAGAAGCTGGATATGAGTCAACAGTGTGCTCTTGTTGCCAAGAAGGCTAACGGCATTTTGGGCTGTATAAGTAGGGGCATTGCCAGCAGATCGAGGAACGTGATCATTCCCCTTTATTCGACATTGGTGAGGCCTCATCTGGAATACTGTGTCCAGTTTTGGGCCCCACACTACAAGAAGGATGTGGAAAAATTGGAAAGAGTCCAGCGGAGGGCAACAAAAATGATTAGGGGTCTGGAGCACATGACTTATGAGGAGAGGTTGAGGGAACTGGGATTGTTTAGTCTCCAGAAGAGAAGAATGAGGGGGGATTTGATAGCTGCTTTCAACTACCTGGGGGGGGGGGGGTTCCAAAGAGGATGGAGCTAGTCTGTTCTCAGTAGTGGCAGATGACAGAACAAGGAGCAATGGTCTCAAGTTGCAGTGGGGGAGGTCTAGGTTGGATATTAGGAAAAACTTTTTCACTAGGAGGGTGGTGAAGCACTGGAATGCGTTACCTAGGGAGGTGGTGGAGTCTCCTTCTTTGGAGGTTTTTAAGGCCCGGCTTGACAAAGCCCTGGCTGGGATGATTTAGTTGGGAATTGGTCCTGCTTTGAGCAGGGGGTTGGACTAGATGACCTCCTGAGGTCCCTTCCAACCCTGATATTCTATGATTCTATGATCAAGAGTACAGACTCTGATGCTGAGGGTGGGTTGTAGAGTACAGGTCTGCATCACATCTCAACGAACAACAGCTACAGTGCAGGTAAGTAACCGTTTTTAATTCTTTGAGTAGATGCAGCCATGTATTCCAGGCAGGTGACTCACACGCAGTACTCGTGGGAGATGGAGTTCAGAGTCTATTTAACAAGGACTCCAGGAATGCCTTCCCAAAATTTGCATCTGATCTAGATGCAGTTGAAATGGCGTAATGGGTTGTAAGAGTAAGTATAGAGAACCAAGTGGCAGCCCTGTAAATGTCCACTATAGGAATGTCACTTAGAAATGCCATCAACATTGCTTGGCCCCTTGTGGAATGAGCTTGCACCTTTTGAGGATGCATAGTCTGAGCTATTTCGTATGCTGGCATGACATAGGAAGTACCACCAGGAGATTGTCTGTCAAGAGACTGCTTGTCCCTTCATTCAGACCGCATCTGAAGCAAACAGATGAGATGAAGAATGGACAAGTTTAATCCTATCCAGGTAAAAAACAAAACGTCACCTGACTTCCAACGTGTGATGACGCTGCTCCTCTGGGGTTGAATGCAACTAGGGAAGAACACTAGCAGATCTATAACTTGGTTCAAATCAGACTGAGAAACCACATTAGGAAAAAACTTAGGGTGCAATCACAGGTCACTTTATCTTTGGAAAATTGCGTGTAAGCAGGCTCTGCCATCAAAGCTTGCAACTCTCTCCTTGTAGATGTTATCGCTACAAGGAAAGTGATTTTCTGACATAGAAGGGAGAAAGAAGTTGCCAGAGGCTCAAATGGAAGTCCCAAAAGAGCCACTAAGAGAGCATTAAGATCCCACAAAGGAATCAGTTCTTTATCTGGTGGGTGGAGATGAGTGACACTTTTTCAAGAACCTCAACACCATGGAGTTTGAAAACACCAACTTCCGAAGGATGGGTGGATGGATGGCACGCTGAAATTGCCGCCAGATGCACTCTCAAAGAACTAAGTGCAAGACCAGAAGACTGAAGGTGTAACAACAGGTCCTGGATACAAGCCATCATTGATTGAACTCCTCAGGCTAACAACCACACTGAGATCCACTTTCACTTGGCCAAATAGGCCACTTTGGTAGCCAGCTTTCTACTATTGAGCAAAACTTGCTGGACTATCTCTGAACATCCTTCCTCCTCCTCATCTAGTTGCAGCATCCATGCTGTGAGATGAGATGAGTGCTGGATGCAAAACCTGACCGTGATGCTGAGACAGGAGATCAAGATGAAGAGGAACGGATATGGGAAGCCATAACAATAATGCAAGGAGGTTGGAGAAACAACACTGTCTTGGCCATGCTAGAGCAATAAAAATAAGCTTGGCAGAGTCCAATTTCAGCTTAAGAATGATCTGCGGGATGATTGGAATTGAAGGAAAACCACACAGGGATGACAATTCCCAGCCCACGCAGAAAGGTCAAGGAGCCTGGACAGAGACCCCCTCAGGAGCAAAACAGCTGGCATTTCTTGTCGTCTTTCATGGCGAACAGGTCGACAGTTGGGATGCCCCAAAATGTAAAGATTGACCATAAAACTCTGGGCTTCAGGGTCCATTTGTGATTCAGGGAGAAATTTCTGTTGAGATGATCCGTCAGGTGATTCTGGATCCCACATAAGCGATCGGCCACAGGGGTAATGTTTTCCCTGATACAAAACTGCCAGAGCCTGATCGCCTCTTGACACATCACGTTGGAGTGTGCTCCCCCATGTCTGTTCACATACAGTAATACATTGTGGTGGTATTGTTGGTAAGGATGTGCACTGCCAAGTCCCTGATGTGATCTTGAAGTACCTGACAGCCACTGTAGATGGCATGAAGCTCCAGGACATTGATATGCAGAGATGCGTCCTCCTCTGACCACAGTCCTTGAACTTTCAGTGACCCCAGATGTGTTCCCCAATCTATTAAGGAGGCAACAATGACAAGAGGCCTGGTCGGTGAGGACAGAGAGAAAGGAACGCCCAGAGGGTCATCCAAGCAGGGCCAGTATTAGACTCGCTGGGGCCCAGGGCAGAAAGCCAAAGCCCCACCGCATGGGGCTGAAGTCCAGGGCCCTGAGCCCCACCACCTGGGGCTGAAGCCAAAGCCTGAGTAACTTAGCTTCACAGGGGCCCCTGTGGCATGAGGCCCCAGGCAGTTGCCCTGCTTGATACCCCCTAACGCCGGCCCTGGCTTTTATATGCAGAAAACCAATTATTGTGGCACAGGTGGGCCGTAGAGTTTTTATAGCATGTTGGGGGGCCTCAGAAAGAAAAAGGTTGAGAACCCTTGCCATACACCACTGGAAAGAGTCCAGGATTGGCAGAGGACGTTGAACTAGTCCGTCCAAGAGATGACAGTTTGAATGATACACCAACTTCAGCCACATCTAAAAAGGATGAAGGCACTACCTGGCATATTGGACTACCTATGTGCATGCAGCATATGGCCTAGAAACCTCAGGCATACTCAAGCTGTGGTTGAGGATTGAAACTGCAATTCCAGACAAAGATGGTGAATCATGTGGAACCAGCCGGTTGGTAGAAACAGTCTCAAAATCAGAGTCTAGCGGGGCCCCAAAAAACTCAATTCTTGTAAGTCTGAACCAATGTTGACTTCCCACTGTTTTGGATGAGACCTATATGACCAAGTAAGTGTAGCGTGAACTGAAGGTGAGAGGATTTTGTCTCTTGACTTGCCCCTCAGTACCAAAGCGTACAGATAAAAGAAGCTATAAATTCCCCTCTTCCTGAGGTACTTCTCACCACAAGCGTGCACTTGGTAAAAACCCAGGAAGCAGAGGACAGATGAAAGGAAGCACGGTGTACTGATAGTGCTGGTCTACCATGACAAACCTGAGAAACCTACTGTGGCTCGGAAGAATTGCTACATATGGAAATAAACATCCTGAAGGTCCAGGGCAGCAAGCCAATCATTGTGATTTAACACAGGAAGAATGGTTGCTAGGGTGACCTCACATATCTGACGTTCTATCAGACAACAACCCTCACCGAGACAACCCCAATCTGGATCTCAAGGAGTCCCGAAGATTCTGCAGTGAGAACAGGGGAGCTAGCCCCAATGGGGTGAACAAATGATTGGACTCATCTGAAGCCCAACATGGGGGCCAGCATTGCTGCTGAAGAGGAATGGGGAATCGACGGTATTGAGCGAGACACACTCCCACTCAGTATTGGGAGAGGCACCAACACCAAGGCCCAGAGTGGTACCAAACTCAACAATGGGACCCCCTAAAAGTGCAATGACAGTGCCAAAGGACACACCAGCATCGAGGGGGCCTTTGATGTTGGGCCCAGCATCAGCCTCAACTCCACAGTTTGGGACATGGGCAGTGCATGCTGCCATGCTAACGAGCCCAGCAGCTTTGCAACATAGCCAGAAGGTGCCAAAGATGTAATGGAGAACAAAGTAGTAGAAGCTATGGCACTGGAAAACTCCTGAAGTAGTGAAGAGTCAGGGACTGAGTGGCAAAGCAGGTCTGATGCCTGCTGATATGCCACTGGTGTGGAGACAGTTAACACTGGTGCCAACATCATCAGTACCAGATTCAACAGATGCCCCGTAGCTGGAACCAGGGAGTCAACGGTACCGGCTCTCACTAATCTCGGTGCAGTACCAGGGACTGGTTAGACAACCTGCTCCACCCCACATGCCAGAAGGAGTGTGATGCTGGTCAGCACTCCTCTTAGAAGAAGCAGAACAGTCTCCCGAGCCTGAAATGGTTCCGATTAGTCTTATCGGATGTCTTTCTCGCTGCACTGAAGGAATAACAACTCCTCTTTCTCTTGGACGAAACACCAGAGTCTGAACATGGAACAGCATTGCTTGCTGGTTCTGAAGGCAACCACTTGTAAGATGAGGGCCTTGGTGCTGAAGTGACCTGATGGTCTGCTCCAGAAGGTGCTGCTTTGGCTGTAAGTCTCTTGCTACCTGAATCCTCTTTGAATGATTTACAGATGGAGCACCATTCCTCAATGTGTCCCTCACCGAGATACAACAAGCACCTCATGTGGGGATCACTATTAAGGAGGGGCCTCCCACAGGGAAACCAACTACTCTAATGCTTTACTAACACTAAACTAAACCTAAGGGACTATTAACTACTATTCTAGAGGAAAAACTCAGAAAAACTGACACTGAAAACATAAGGTGAAACACCACACATAGCTCTGACTCTAGCCACGGGTGGGGAGAAGAAACTGAGGTGGGTTGGGGCATGCCACCCTTATATAGCCAGGTAGAGGCTAGGGCCACAGGGCACAAGCACCGCCCCTGCAGGTACTGCTAGGCAAAGTTCTCCGGCTTCAGTGCACTGAGCATGCACACGCCTACATGGAATACAAGGCCACATCTACTTGAAGAACCACCCTATTATCCTCCAGATGCTTACAAATTGATTGTTTAATTATTTGTTTCCAGTATCTTTCCAGGTATCAAAGTTAGGATGACTGGTCTATAAGACCTTGGGTCCTCTTTGTTCCCCTTTTTAAAAAGAAATACTATATTTGCCCTTCTCCAGTCTTCTGGGACTTCACCTGTCCTCCAAGAGTTCTCAAAGATAATTGTTAATAGTTCCAAGATTACTTCATCTAGTTCCTTAAGTTCCCTAGGATCAATTTCAGCAGGACCATCCAACTTGAAAACATCAAACATATCTAACTAGTCTTTAACCTGTTCTTTTCCTATTTTGGGTAACATTCCTTCTCCTTCCCCCTTGTTAATATTAATTGTGTTGAGTATCTGGTCACCATTATTGTTTCAGTGAAGACTGAAGCAAATTAGGCATTAAATACCTCAGGTTTCTTGATGTCATCAGTTATTAGTGTTACTTCCCCACTAAGTAGTGGGCCTACACTTTTCTTTGTCTTTCTCTTGCTCCTAATGTGTTCAAAAAACTTCTCCTTGTTGCCTTTTATGTCCCTTGCTGGGTGTAACTCAAAGGCTAAGTGCCTTAGCCTTTCTGTTTTGTGCCGACATGCTCGTGCCATTCTTTTATACTTCTCCTTAGCAATTTGTCATTATTTCCACTTTTTGTAGAATTCATTTTTGATTTTCAGGTCATTAAAGAACTCCTGATGGAGCCAAATTGACCTCTTACTATTCTTCTGATCTTTCCTTCGCATCGGGATAGTTTGCTGATGTGAATTAGGTATGGTTTCATAGGACACCTGCCTCATTCACTGACTACTGTTCAAGCTGTACAATGTCTGAAGCAAGAGTCCTGCAGAACCAGTAGTAGGCGAGGGTTCAGTTAGAAATGATTTAACACAACATTCAGGGAACAACTATCAAAGTTGCATGAGCAACCTTAACATTGTATTTCCTGACTTGAGTTCTTCAGTCTGCAGCCTTAGTTTGCAACAAAGTTTTGTTTTGTTTTATTAAATAAAATTCCCTAGATTTTGTTAAAAGAAAAACAAAAAACTTAATTACACAGAACTATTTGCAGACAACACTATTTGCACTGTCAGCCACACAGGATAAGCAGCCAACAAGCCAAAGGTTCCTGTGGATTGTATAGACCCTTCACTTGAAGCATAGCTCTTGCAAAGCCTTGTATCATCCTTTGAATTTTTGTGTGTCCATGGTGGACTAGTTCCTGGCCATACATATGAAGACAGTCTCTGCCCCAAAGAGCTTACAATCTAAGAAGTAGGTAATGTACGAAGGCTGGGTGGAGAGGGGAGCAGGCTAAAAGATACAGTCGAACTACACACAATGTGTATGTTATATACTTTTTAAAATACTATCCCCTCCCCAATGGCTCCTCAAATATTATTTGGCCTATTTCTTCATAGGAATCTCTTCATAAGATCCCAGAAGTCAATCATAAGGAGGGCCTTAAATGTTTCAGAAAGTTTGTAAGCAATTGAAAAACAACGCTTTAGAATGGAAACACTAAATCAACCTTAGCTATGAAGCCTTATTTTTACTAGGCAACAAGGCAGAATTTTATCAATTGTTTGCTACCACATGATAAAATCTTAGTGCGGAAAGGGCAAGTGATAGCAAGTAGAGGTAAACCCTACCTAGTGCTTACCTCGCCCTGCTAACATGTGAAAAATACAAATTGCCCTGTTCACATTGGGATTTTACCACATTAACTAATATGTTGTAAAAACACCTTTTTTCTTATCATGGACACACCATCAGTGTCACCATGTACTGTACTTGTAGTGAAGTAGAGTCTATTGTTCCTTAAGGGCTTCAGTAACTTACCCCAAACATCTGTCGGAGGTCTGGATCCCGGAAGCGGAAGGGAATGTTAGAGACATGAAGCCGCTTTGGAGTGGACTTGCTCTCGGTATTCTCACTGCTTTGTGTCTGTGACTGCTGTCCATCTGTCTGTGCCCCTCCTTCTGTCTGCTGAAATCAAACAGTGACAAAAAGAGAAGTGAAGAGAAATCATACAAATTCCAACCAACCCTTATGAGGTTGTCTCTGCCTATGGATTTACACTACACTTGTACTCGTGACACAGTAAGTATGATAAACCCAGCAACCAACTGATCTTTTATTTCTCCCTCCTTTCCATGAGCAAATAGTAAGAGGATCTTGGTCGTCTTTCTCTCCCCTCCTCCCCTAATATAATCTTTTATCTTAGTAGGTTTCTTTTTTTAAAGTAGTTTCTCCTCTCTTTCCCTTGGCTTTTCTTCCCCCTTGTTACCATTGGAAAGCTACAGTGAAGAGGTGGGTCTTCTTTTTTGTCCCCACGCTGGCAAGTAATATTATTATTCTAATCTCTTATAGCAGCATGTTGATGCAATAATCAAAATCCCACAACTGAGGTGCAGCTTTCCAACAGACTGATGTCAGCAATGCACCCCCAGGCAAAACTGCATCTGTTCTGCTGTGTACCATTCAGAGAAGTACCACCTCCAAATATGACCTATACTAAAATGGTTCAGCCCAGGGGCAATGGCTATGCATTCTTATGTTTAATTTATTTTAAGTTAATTTTAAATCTACTTCAAGAAATTAAATAAACAAATATTGCCATTTTTAGGTTCTGCCAAAACTCAACGAGCCACACTCCTTTTTGGGCTTTGCAGCCAGAATGTACGTGCTGCCCCTAAACCTGTTTTGCATCATAGATGATATCGAGGCACAAATGAAGATGTCTTGGTAGGAGGTTTTAACACTGAAATTGAAACAGCCAGATTTATTTAATCTCCATTTGAATCTCTCCTCCAGGAGATTCCACAAGCTGTGTCAAGACTTTGTTAACCCCAGCATGGGGGAACCCATCCCTTACTCTGAGACATGAAAAATGCACTCACTGACTCATGTTTGCCAGCAGAACAGTGAAATTGATAATAATCTGATCAGTTTTATTGCTGTGTCCCTTTCCAGCAGCTATGAATGGTATGCCAGGATAATCACCAGAGCGCCTATTCACCCCTTCTTTTGTCACCTGTCTCAGATGAAGGTTTAATGCTTTGGCTGGATGTCTAGTAAATTTCTTAAGCCCTGCTTCACTCTCTCACATGGTGTGGACTTACTTCTCCCCTTCACCTACAGCAATAGTGAAAACCTATTGTGTGGGAACTCAAAGGGCTAGCAAAGACTAGATTCAGCCTGTTTTAGACACTTGCAAAGACATATCCAGGCCCTAACAGCTTAAAACAATCAAGTGTTTTACTGCTGCTGGACATCCATTTTGTCTATCAAATGTGCAAAGAAATACTTCCCGGGGACTTAACTAAAGACTGGGCTCCTCCACCACTGGCTGGACTTACCCAGCGTGTCCTGAACATTGTGCAGCAAAGACTTGGGAGCCTCCCAGGATATGTCTATAGAGCAAAGAAAAACCCATGGCTGGCCCGTGCCAGCCAACTTGGGTTCACGGGGCTCGGGCTGTGGGGCTCTTTCATTGCTGTGTAGAATTCCAGGCTTGGGCTGGAGCCCAGGCTCTAGGACCCTGAAAGGTGGGAGGGTCCCAGAGCCTGGGCCCAGAAGCCTACACAGCAATGAAACAGCCCCTCAGCCCCAGTCGGCTGTTATGGGCCAGCCGTGGATTTTTCTTTGCTGTATAGACATAGTCCCAAAGACCTGAAAAGGGGCATCTCTCCATTGCTATACAAAATGGGCAGCAGTAGCACTGAAATTCTCTCAGCCAGAAGCCTCTCTCTTGGACACACACACGAGTTATACAGGACCGACAATAGCATGTTAACAGTGAACACTGTGGCCTCGGCATGCTGATCAAAGCAACGGCAGCTTTCCATTTCGCTTCACTTAAGCGATGCAGGCAGTACAAATGAATGTGATCCATTTGGTATAAACTAGCAGTGAGGGGGAGAGTGGAATGGCATGGCTATGCAAGCATCTCTATTCACAAGTTGCAGTGAAGGGGACAGCAGAGCGACATGAGCCCACCACACACTGGACGGAGTATACCATTTACAATCAGCAACGGTTTACCCACCCCCAAATATCAGACACAGACAACATCTTGACAGATGCCATATCTAAAATGTACCACTTCCAGATGCCTTTCCCTCCCCTCACCCCGTGACAAAATGCATCTCCAAACACATGCGTGGTGCACCCTAGGGGAAGAATCAATGCAGTCAGCTTGTGATTAAATCACACCATGCTATTTGGCAGTTTTATTTTTATGACTCCATCAGAATCCTCTGCTCCCGGGGGCAAATCTGTCCAAGGAAAAGGACAGAACACATGGCGGCTCATCCATCACCAGTGCAAACAGTGCCTAGAAATTAGTGTTCCAAAACAACCCCCAGAAATCATTAACTCCCCCAGTGCTACTGAGTTTTGAAGGGAATCTCTCTTCAGTCAGGTTTTATGCATACTCTGGAGTCCCATTAATGCAAATTTCCAAGCCCTGTGCTTCCTGCAACAGATGGTAAAAGTTGCAAGTAGACACATGCCCCACCAGATAGGTATGCACCCTCTGTCCATCCCTCCCAAGCATGACAAGTGTAGACTCTATGAAGTGAGGTATGTCAGCACAAGTTTAAGGACTCTGAACAGTTTCTGATGTAATCTGCCAAGGAATAGGTCTGTTGCTTCAATAGGCATGGAAACCAGGAGGCTGTGAACTAGTGGACCGAGGAGAATGTAAAAACTCTTAGAGGTAGGAACTCATGTCTTACTAAGCCTGTACTATGTCATACAGCGGCCTGTTCAAAAATCCCTCACAGCTGTGCCTGTATATGGCATACAAGAGACAATATTTTACAGCATGCTAGCTTTGTACAATGAGATAAGGCTTCAAACAGGGAAGTCAAGAGGTCTTCTGTCAAACCTCACCTTGACTACGATAAGACTCCCAAGCTCAGAGACAGGTAACACCAATGCGGAAGGGTACATTCTTCTACATGAATTCAAGAGTTTCCTGCTAATGTCAGATATGTTCCCTCTCTGAAAGCTATAAACTGCACTTGCAAGGAGATGGGTTCAGCAGTCTAATGGTTCTTTCCCATTTCTAATGTCTGTGACCCTAAAGTGAGGTTCAGTCTTTCAGCCAGCATGAGACTGGCTTGATATGTTTGTGTATTGCAGTATATTCAGCTGCAAATACAAACAGAAGAAATGGCTTCCTAAGGTCTTGTTTTTGGTCATTCCTTGACTTAATTCATCAGGAGATGAAAGGGAAAGGCCTAGAGCTTGTTTAGAGGCAGCATTTTATGGAGACTGGAGGCAGAAAGTTGCCCTGAGTCGTATAATAAAAAACACACACTTCACAAACCAAATCTCTCCTCCTCACACTAACTCTCAGTTACTTCATTCTGGCCTGATAGCAACATCTGACAGCGGAGAACTGGACTTCTCCCTCCACAAGTCCGAGATACCTACTACAACCTGTTGTCAGTTCAGCACAGTGGGGTGCAGAGTCTCTTTATGTTCCTTAAATCTCAACTGCCAGCAGGGAGGCAATAACAAGGAGACATTGCTGTGGCAGAGATTCTGGATTTTAAAATGCTTTTAGCCCCATCCTGCAATCTCACATTAGTCTGTGTAATTTACATTGATGGTAATTAGAGAGAGAAGGTGGTGATCCTTTTTTGATTCTTCTTCAGGTCTGAGCTTTGTGTAAGCTTGAAAGCTGGTCTCTCTCACCAACAAAAGTTGGTCCAATAAAAAAATATTCTCTCACTCATCTTGTCTCTCTAATATTCTGGGACCACCATAGGTACAACAATTCTGCATACATTGGTGGTAATGTCACCTGGCACTATGCTTATGGCCCCAAACTGTTCTGAAGCAGCCAGTTCCACAGACTGCATGCCCAAGTTAGGGTCTCAGTTAAGATTTCGGAGAAGCAGGGGATCTATACTGCTTGAGCCAACAGAGAATATTTATCTGCCTGGGTGAGCAGACATAGGGTGAATAGTCAAAGGGAGACTGACAACAGCAAAGGTATCAGCCAGCACAGAGACTATAAATACAAAGTACAGTTTGTTTCTCTCCCTCGCTTGCTTTTTCAGATGCAAGTTATGGAAATTTAAAATATTTGGAAATAGAAGATCCAGAATCTTGTGTAGCCCAAGAACAAGGGTAGACTGTGGGTACAGTTTATTTACAAAACGGACAGAAAAATGTAAACTATTAATGCCTGTATTCAGAGGGGAACTAGATTGGTTTATGAGCTTTGGGGTTGAGCTATAGCATTTTTTGACTCCACTAGTTATAGTTGGGCCCCAGATCAGGAAACTGGTTAGCTCACCAGCTATGGAATGATTGAAGGCAGTGACTGAGATTCACAACTATTTGATGGCTATGTGGCTACAGAAATGGAAGGTTGCTTGTTAAGTTTTTTGGAAACTTGGGGTGGGGGTGGAGGGGTCTCAGTCCAGCTTCCAATAGGTAAATGTTCACATCATAAAAGCTACCATCATAACAGACACCCTAGGAAGCAGTTTAAATAGAAGTGCAGGTTAAGGACTTAAAGGGTCATGGACACTGAATCCCCCTCACTCCTACAGGTTGTTCCTCCGAGTTAAGGTTGAAGTACACTGTCATGGGCAGTGGGTGTGGGAACTTGAATGGTCATTGCCCAGGCTGTACCTCTTCTGAAGAGAGAGGACTTCCAGTGCCAATTGGCACTTTTCAACAGCACTAAATTTCATTTTTAAAATTAACAAATCCATTTCCATTTGTATTATTTACCTTAAAAATAGGGAGCCCAATTTCCAGAGATGGCAATATGGAAGTTTAAATGCAACTCAGAACATGCTAGGAATATAATAAGAAAGGAATTATTTTGGGAAATTCTATGGCCTGTGTTATACAGGAGGCCAGACCAGAGGATTACAAAGAGTCCTTTCTGACCTTGGAATCTCTGAATGTATTAAATGTTCTTCTATGCAATGGTGACATGCAGTGTCCAGACAGGATTGTTTTGATGGCCACCAAGCCAGAACCTTCATGATAGTCTCTTGGGACCAAATTCATCTTTTATCAAATAGGGAGGTTTTGGCACACAAGCCAGAGAAGGTGGTGGTGAACAGCTGCCCTGCTTAGACATTAAACAGTGGTTTGTAAGTGTGGAAAACTGAACTAATCTGCTTCATGGTCAGACCATGCTCTCAAGTTCCAAATTTCATATTTAGTTACCCCAAGCCAGTGGTTTCCAAACTGTGGACCATGGAGTGGTCCACAGAGAGCTGGTTGGTCACATAGCGATGGCTCCTCCTTCGCCTGTTAAACTGCATTAAGAGACAGCTAAATGTAAACATTACATACTTCCTTAATATTAAATTTCCTAGGTACACAATTGCTGTAGTTACCATAGGGATTTTACATTATTTGTGGGAGAGGAGATATCCATGGGACAATCCTTCTGTTAAGACACGGTTCATGCTACTAAAAAAAAAGTTTGGGAACACCCTGTCCTAGGAAAACCTTGCACATTCAAAAACATACATTTAGATGCATATAAGACACCCAGAAATCTGAAAGTCTAGTCCCTATCTCACCAGTCACACTGACTAAGGTACATGGATCCCACTGTGAATGTGATTCTTCATTCTCTAATAAAAAAGTACATCTGTATTCCTTTGGAAGATGTGCTGCATTTACTAAATGTGTTTAAGTGACGGTACGTCAGAGACTTATCTCAGACACTGCTCTCTGCAATTAGATTTTGTATTGTACCGGTTCATGACATAATGCAAAAGGCAAGCTCTCAACACCTGCCATTTATGAGGCTGCATCAGGAACTTTCATATAAAGTAATTTACATACGTCTATGTCTGTACAGCTATACTTCTAGATATAGAGCTACACACACACACACACACACACACACACAGCTTCTTCCCACTATTCAACTGGCTTCTTTCATCAGTTTTATTCACCTTATAGGGAAATCTTCTTGTTTTCTACTCTCAGGAAAGCCATTTTAGTTCACTAGATGGTCAATCATTCCTCTAAATAAGTCTTTACACCTTGGGCTGTCTCAGATGGAGAGTCCTCAGGCTGTTTTATGTCTACCTCTGTAATCTGATAAAAACTCAAGAGTCACAGCACTGACAAACTGAGATGCAAGGTATCAGTCAGGGAAACAGACTCTTCCGCTGCAGGTTATTTTGTTAAGCCAAGTTTGAACTGATGTCCCTGTCAATTTTTGATCCAGCTCTCTCAACTGTGCTTTGGGCACAGTGTGGAAAGAAAGGCCAGATGCTTTGGAAATAGACTCATAACCCCAAGTACCAGGCAGGAAACACAGCCCAGCACATGAGGTCTGATCCTCAATAAGTGAGCGGCCAATGCCACAAATTAAACTCAAGCATAATATGAGCAATTAATGTGCAAGTTCCTCCATTCACAGTTCCATTTCTGTGCTTCTCAATCCTGACCTATAGCATAAACGTTATTTCAGTCCCAGGTTTCTCCTTGGCTGACAACACAATCATGCTAGAATGTGCACTGGTTTTACATTGTAGAGCAGGAGTAGTCAGTAGGGGGACCACGGGCCAAACCCGAACTACCAGATGCTTTTAAAAGGACCCCAAATATTTTTATTCACTTCCCCCTCTCCCCCCGGAGTCTAGACCTTGACTATACCCTGACCAAGAAATTTGGCCCTTGACAAAAAATAACTGATTACCCCTGATGTAGAGAAATGGCCAGTATGGAGTGGACCTTGACTCCCGAAGTTTATTTCATTTGCGACCAGAGCTGACATTTGAACTCAGGCCTCCAGACTGTGTTAATTAACTCACTTTGCCACTGTCAGTCTCCTCACATCAGCCTGTCTGGCTTGTGTGCCAGAGCCTGACTAGCTCATAAGAAAAGAAACTGGATGAACTCATTACACTGTCGCACAGGCTTGTTATGTCAGATGTAACCAACCCAAAACCAATTCAAAAATGACACCCTGTCTTCTCAGTTTAACAATTCTGCAATGACCCAGCCTCTGCCAGGCTGAAAAGCGGGAATTCTAAGCTCTTCCTCCCATCCCCTTTTTGCTAACTGACTGTGTACTGCACCAAATGGACATCAGCACAAACTCTGATCTTAAAAGCAGGGAAAGGTCTCTTTTCTCTGGTTAAAGGATTTCCTGAAATGCCCCTGGGAGTCCAGGCTTAAGATCACAACAGCAGGGGAATCTGCGGGCCTGTTGGGTCTGGGATCTCACTTGCACACATGTGAGGGCAGCTGCTCTTGTTGACTGCTGTAGCAAGAGGAGCGCATTAGACGCCCTAAGACAACTTTATACAATATTAGGTTAGTACAGTCCCGTGGGCCAGAAGACAGGATGAGAAAGAGGGAGAACCTGTGTGTGACAGATGAGTGCACACATGCAACAAACACACACAAGTATGTATGTAATAACTGGCATATGTGATGGACAATGCCTGTGAGTTATGGGTGTGTTCGGAAAGGTAGTATCATCTACCTGGTGTGTTGTATTCTAACACCCACCTTTGGCCTGAGTAACTAAGCCTCCTACTTCCAACACAATACAGTGAGTTTCGCTCAGTCCCCACATGACTCCTCAGTGTGGTGAGCAAAGAATAAAGCTAAAAGCAAATACACCCCAGGGCCTATATTCCACAGAATCAAAAGAGCTTCATACACTAAGATTCCACTAGAGGAATAGAAAGGGATAAGTGCAGAAAGATTCAAGGCCCAAAGCATGTAAGACATAGGTTGGGAAAGCCCTCAGCAACTTTGTCCACTCCCGTTGGATTTCCATGAAAAACACACAGTGGCTTACCACCAACTGGAATCCTTTCAGGTTAAAAAACTGCCACCACTAATGTGTTTATGTCTTTTCTTGGAGGTGGTTACCTTTACCCCTTCCTGGCCAGCTCCAGTTCTGTGCACTCTACTTTGCAGTGTTCACTTGCGCACCTTTAACTATGTTAAATGGTTAGAGCAGACATGCCTACTGTTCCCAGTAGTTGGTACAAAAGTTACATGCTAGCCAACCTATCATCTAACCTCTCCCAGTTACATTCCCTCCACAGACTCTGACAACAATTCTCCCTCTCATGGCAGGCACTCAACAACACACTCCCTCCCACACGAGCTTCTATTCTCTCCTCATAGACTACTAAGTACCACTGCCTCACCCTGCCAGAGCACATATGCAGACTCCTATTCTCGTTCTTTTGGCTCTCTGGAGCTTGTATTAGTCGATGAAACACAGAGCTCTTCCCCGCAATGCAGTGGAGATGGTTCCTAATATGGAAGAGGAACAGGAGGGTTGGCAGCAGCTTGTGTCCAGGGTCAAGGCTCACATTATTCATTTCCATTTAAAAAAAACATTCTTAATGTCTGGACAAAGACAGGAACAACATAAACGCATGGAAAAAGCAGACAAGCCAGGAAGCACTCTGCATTGCCATGCAGGAGATCTAGGTTGCATTCCCAACATCCAACTCCATCTTGAGCTGGTAGCGCTTAGTATTGCTTTGCATTGCCAGGCAGGAAACTAAAATTCCAGTTCCTGTGTTGTGTTCACTGGGTGGGTGGGACATGGGACAGCTAAGTGTCATAAAGGTTACTTATATGGCTCTGCACTTGCCTTGCATCAGCCTTCGGTTCCATTTCCAGTCATGATCTGTCATTAATTAGGATTGCATTGCCCTGTGGCTTAGTAAGGTGTTTGAAGTGAATTGAAAGCATGGTCAATGTACTTTACCGGGCTTATACCCTTTCCTTCTGTACAGTTGTGAGAGAGAATCCATTCATCTTGTGAACACCATAGCTCGAAGTATCTCTCAAGGTCAAGACCAGTGCTGTCAACAGTGCAGCCATGGCCCATCACAGAGAGAAGGGTGCTACATGCTGTGCATCCATACACACTTGAGCTGGCACTATATCGGTCCTTCCAATCACTGGCACTAAATTCACTCCGTACTTATAGGGGAAAAAAAATAATCTCTAGCAGCCAAGCACCTAACTACAAGGAAAACTGAAAGCATTAGCAGATTAAATCCATCCCTTTGCACTGAAGGTTCTCACCATAAGGCTCTTTATTAGGAAGTTAAATCTTAACAAGTGGCTTAAGGGGTGGATAAAGCTTTCCCTGGGATAATCTGCCAGCATGTTGTCCAGTTCCAGGCTATGGGAAGATGAAAATGAACAAGGAAGAAGGTGAAAGTCTTTGTTTAGTAAATGGCTGCATAGCAGCCAAAGGTTGTCTCCTGCCTAGGTCTGCCCCCCTGCACCCTCCACGCACACGGCCATCTTCAAAAAGCCAAAATGTCTCCCCACTCTACCACCTCCCTCAACTGGGATAATTCATCTGTATCTACTAATTCTAATCCTATCTATAATTTCAGCCTTTTAGGGCTTGTTTTCACTTAGTTGTTTTTTTTTATTTGATTGCCAATCAACTCAAAGTAGTTAACACCTTTGTAAAGCCTGGACATCCCTAAATGGCTGTTCTAGGCTACACTTCAGTCACAACGTTTAAGAAAGCCACTGCAAACTATTGCTGCTCTTTGTTGTGACAGAGGGGATAATTCTCTCTTCACAAACACAAATTTATCAAGAGAGTATATCCAAGGGGGAAGGTAGGAGCATTGCACTGGGATGTGAAAGCCACTGGGCTTTCATAATTCTCTCACTTTTGGGGTACAAGCGGCCCACCTCTGATACAAGAGCAACATTACCTACGCACTTATGAGACATTAGGGATGGAAGAGAGCTATCAGGTAATCTAACCTAAAACAGTTTCAGGAAAAGCACTGTATGAATGGCACTGTATTGGTTTTCCCCCTCTGCAACTAGCTGTGCATACCGTAAGAGATCCATTCTGCGTGCTGGGCGTATTCGTGCTCTGCTCTCCATGCGCCTGCGTACTTCCGTAGAGTGTCAGATTGTGCTCGCTGGTCTGGCCTGCATAGTCCTGAGTGTGTGGCACCCCATACTCTGTGGGGATCCCATTCTGTGGGGGTGGTGGGAACGGGATTGTGGTGAATGGTTGGACCATTGCATCAGGAGTGGCTGTTGGCTCCTGGTTACCCTGGAGAAGGGGAAAGGAGAAAATGGATTTAATACGCTACAAATGATGGAACAGGAATCCAATCTAAGAAGAGCAAACAGGTGTCCAATCCAGCCCAGCTCAGTATCCCATTCACTGTCACCACACTACCACACAAACAAGTCCTCTATTGTATTTTATATAGAAAGGAACACTCCTCCCCTGAGAGCACAGATTTTCATTTTTTAAGTTTGCTTTGGCAGCTTTGTGGATACTGGGTAGAATGAAGGGGCCATATTTGGGGCTCCGGACCTACACACCCTTGAAATATCACAGGATGCCCTAACTAAGTCATGTAAGATGTATCTTCGGGGCCTGACTGGTCTGCATCTCCTCCTCAGGCCCAAATTATAGAATAGAATTCTCTTTCTGACTTTTCCTGAGTGCTCCCAGCATTCCAGTGCGGGTGGCATTGGTCCTAACATCCCTATAAAATGCCAGTGTGCTTGGCTGGCACACCCCACTTCTCCCAGTCCCGTAACTGTTACAATATTTCTTGTGATAAACTGCATCCTCACGGCACTGCCCCCAAGTACCTCTGCTTAGGGCAGTATTCCTTGCTACTATACTCTAGTAAAAGAGAGAGCAGAGATCTATATTCCAGGACAGATCTGTGCAAAACAGATTACCCAGATACCCAATTACTGGAATTCATGTTTCTTGCCTACTCCTCAGAAGACAGACAGGAGCCATGGGGAACTGAGAATTGAGAATACAGGCTTGCAGCACTTGCTCTCTCCCAATCATTAGCATCGCTACCTTCAAACAAGGCGTTAATTATACTCCTCCCTCAGCTCAGGGCATCCCACAGAGATTTCTGTGCTAGGACAATGGGCTTTTTAGCAGCTTTTGGCGCCATTTGATGCCAACTGGTTGTCTATTAAACAGATACTCCACCAGACAAAAGGTATGCCGAAGAGGGTAAAAATCCCACACTGCCATGCCTCCAGAGAGCCCTAGCACTTCAAAAATCATCATCGTAGCCACTCTGCCCAACTGTCAGGCCTCATCTACACGCGTTCAGGGAAGGGAGAGAGGCATGGCTGGAAGAATTCAGTCACCTGGTGTAAAGGAAGAATGGCCGATGACATTCCAGTCTCTCTGACCTTAGAAGACTGGACTATTGCTCTGTTTCTATTGCACCCATCACCCCACCAGAGAAATCCAAGGAATAATCTCAGGCTAGGAGGTTGCTCACCACTGTCAATGTACTGTAATCCCGATTTTAAATTTCACCTGCTATTCCAGACATGGGTCCTCCTCCCATAACACCCTGAGGTAGTAGAGCCTGTTGTAATATTGGTGTACTTAAATCAATAGACAAAAGGGAAAACAGTCTTGTCACTAGATGAGGAAAAGGGATCTCTGTTGGGAAGGGATTCACCAAGGGGTAATTGCTGCAGGAAATTACATAGTAGTCTTTTAGCAGAGAATACAGAGACACTGAAGGGAGCTCCGCTGAAACTAGACAAATCTTTCAATCCATTTATCAAAGTGCCTGCAGCTCCCATTTCAGGGCGAATGAAACAATGATAAATTCAATGCACCTCCAGCCAACACAGGTCATTCAGACATTGGCTGAATCCCAAATTTGTTCTGACACTAATATATCTGGCCTGTGTCCCCTGCGGGCCACATGATCATGCACGCCTGTAGCTGGGAAGAAGGTGAGGGAAGGGCATTCAACACCATTTAGCAGTGCAGAGCTGCAGCCATGGACCCTAACCACACAGCCAGTTTCACTTACTGAAGTCCAGTCCATACACAAAGCTGCATATAAGCACTGCAGCTTGCAGAAACAGAACTCAGAAACCTTATTAAAGAAAGAAAAATTAGTGGGCATGGTTCAGCAACTGTCAGCAGCAGTGCAGCCACACCACACCACTGTTAAATTCATAGACACAGCTCAGACGTTACCACCATGTCATGAAAATGGCTGCACCACTGCTGGCAGCTATGGGAATATAGCTACAATTTTTTCCAGTGTAGACTCGCTCAATGCATCATCTGTGCAATGCAAGGTTTCCCCCAAAAGCCCAGAAAAGTGGTAGCCCTACCATGCTTTAATTTCTACCCAATTGCTACCCTTACCCTGACAAGTTCCCTGTCTTTGAACCTTTAAGTGAATCTAAACTAATACAATAAACAAGTTTATCTTTTTAAATGAAGACAGGCTTGAAGACTTTATTTTTAAATGAAGATTTTAAAGAAACACCATCAACTTAATTATGCTTCTGTCTAGAACTTTTTAAACTTATCATTGTGAGAGATAACATCTCTGATTATTATAACTGAAAGTTTAGAGAACAATAATTTTAATATTTTTTCAGTTTATTTTCCTTGTCCGTTTGACAGCTCTTTGTCTATAGTTAGTTTCAATATAAGTCAGTTCCCCATGACTGTGCAGGTTTTTCCATTTTAAAAATAGGAACAAAATAGGAAACTGTGATTGTAAAACTATAAAAATAAAAATTGGCAGCAGGACTCTAGGGAAGGGGCAGTATCTAAAACTACTAACTTATTTATTTTTAACTGGACTAGCTTTCAAGTTGACAGTACCTCTAACCCTGAGAACAGAATACTAATTAGAAAGCTTTTAAAAACAAGTTGGACAAACATCCGCTAGGGATGGTCTAGGTTAACTTGGTCCTACCCCTGCGCAGGGGGCCAGACTTGATGACTTCTCGAGGTCCCTTCCAGCCCTACATTTCTAGGATTCTATGGACAAGACTCATTAGGTCACAGAGTCTATCCTCTTGATAATGCAGGATTGTTCCCTGCAGGACATATTCTATTGTTTTATTTAATCTTGTTTTAAAATGACCCCAAAAAGACTATCCCGCAAACCTAACAATCTCATTTTCAGAAGTTTCCCTCTTAATTTAATTTTATTCCTTTCCTCCTATCTTACATCCACTTGTACCATCCTAAATAACTACGCTCCCACGTTTAGTCACTTAAAAAAATTTTAAGGGTGAAAAGACTATGTCTCTTAGTGGATGCTTAGACAACACATATATATTTAGCTCTTAATCTTGACTCATAAATCCAACTATAATCATTTTTACTGCTCCTCTCTGAACTTCCCAAATTTTTCAATCAATTTCTGGTGCTGAATACAGTATACCAGATGAAGTTGTCCCAGAGCCATTTAGAGGGGACTATCACACCCTGCTTTGTGACTTTATGTCTAAGTAATGCAGTTCAAAACCACATAGGCTTGTTTTGCTGCCACGCTGTTGCCAATTCATTTTTAATTTGAGGTTTTCTACTATCTTTCACCAGTATTCCTATCCAGGTTTCTCCCTCCCGCTGAATATTTGTATTTCAGATTATTTTTCTCCGGATGTATCCACTTGCACATTTCCTGCCTAATCTCATTATTCTCTGCCCATATTTCTAATCTTCTTGGATCCCTTTGTATTATTTCTCTGTCCTCACTAGTGCTCGTAATACCTCCTATTACACCATCTGTAAGTGTCATTATTGTCCAGTTATCATCTAGATGTTCAGCAAGTTTCACCTCTTAATACTTGTTCCATTATTTTACTACTACTAATTCTTAGCATGTACAGAACACTTTACATCTGCTAAGTACTGCACATAGTACATGAAACATCACCAAGACCTGAAATTATAATTCAAATATAGAAATTGCCAGGATTGGGCTCCTTGCCCTGCCTCCTAAAATGTAAAAAAATTCTAACAGCAGCATTTAAGCAAACTGATTCTCCCACTTCCCAGGTATGAACGACATGAAGAAATGCAAGAGTCCTGACAATCACAAGCAGGAGGAGAGGTGTGGATGGATAGACTGAAACCCATCCTCTCTACAAACTGTCTTGAGAGTCTTGTCAGCAATAGTGTGTTTCAAACTCGCATCTGCAGACAACAGCAGCAGCCATCCCAGACTAGCCGAACAAGGAAGGGTTGCTCACGAATAGCAACAAGCCCTCCAAGTGCAGTGGTAACTTGGCAAACCGTAACTAAATGTATACACACCGTTTTCTTTAAACACAGTGTAAGGTACTTTTAAACCTGCAGTTCAGAACAAGAAAAAATTCTGCTCTCCCCCACTAATTCATCCACAACCAGGTAAGGACTCAAACCAACTCCCCTATCAAAGGAGATGAATAGATTCCTGCATCGGACTCATTGGCACACGTCCACTTGTCAGACCCCACTCCCATAAAGATACAGGGAACACCTCCCATTACTCATAAGAAAGCTAAGGCTCTGTTCAGAAACGTAATTGAAACAGTGGTCAGAGCAGAGCACAACAGGGATATGGGATTAGTGTAACTAGACGGAGGGGCTCCATTTGCAGCTTTCACCCAGTCCCCTTGGCTTGTAAGGTGTGATCCAGAGTCGTGCCTGGCTCTGCTGAGGCCGAGTAGAACACTAAAGACAGAGACCTTCTCCCAACTTAGATCTTGTATACGCACTTAACCAATTTATCTAAAATTGTTTAAAAATTTGATTTAGTTTAATTGATCAAACCCCTTGTGTGGACACTTATACCAGCTCACAATGGTACAGCTTACATCAGGAAATTTAGTTAAATCAGTGCAAAAACTGCATATAGATCAGCCTTTATAGAAATGTAATAGCTTATAAAGATGTGGAGCTGGGAACATTCCTTTGAATATTTATTAAACTACTTTACTCTTCATTGCAATGTTAATTAGGTAAATTCCTTTGGCAGTCAGTAGGTGGTGATCCAAGATCATGACATTGAAATGGAGCACGGCTACTAGAAAAACATGGGCCTGGTCTACACACTTTTTAAACCGGTACAACAATTTTGGTCAGTTGTGTGAATTTTTTTTTTTAAATAGTTATACCAGTAAAACCCATAGGGTGAATACAGTTATACTGGTATAACAATGCCATACACCAGTACAGTTCATTCCCCTTCCTGTATGGGAATAAGCTATCCTGATCTAAGCACATTTATACCTACCAAACTGCGACTACCCTAGGGAGGTTGTACCACTTTAACTATATCAGTATAATTAAAGCAGTACAACTCGTGTGTTTAGAGAAGCCCATAAAAATTGTCATACTGGATCTAAGCCAGTACCCTGTATGAAAGTAGCGGGCATCATATGCTTTAGGAAGGTGCAAGACATTCGGTGAATAACTTGCCCTTGGAGGAAGTTTCCTTCTCCTGTCAGGTTGTGGTTGGTTGACTTACATCCTGAAGTACTAGGGTTTATATCCCTCATTTAAAAATAACCAACCAAGCAAAACAAAACAAAAAAACAAAAATGATCCACCAAGCAAAAGCCAAGGCACTGTTCTCAATTGTAATGTCTACACTAAACCTTGTGGTAACTGATTGCCTGTTAACTTGAGGTAATTAACATGTTTGTAAAGGCTAGTGTGATCCAGGCTATAATCGTTTGTTCTTTACTTCTTTCACCTGGACAATAGACTAGAAGTAAAGAACAAACATTTATAGCCTGGATAGAGACAGAGAGGGCTGGTCTACACTGGGGGGGGGGGGAGGGGAATCGATCCAAGATACGCAACTTCAGCTACGCAAATAGCGTAGCTGAAGTCGAAGTATCTTGGATCGAATTACCTGGGGTCCACACGGCACGGGATCGACGGCCGTGGCTCCCCCGTCGACTGCGCTACCGCCGCTCGCTCTGGTGGAGTTCCGGAGTCGACGGTGAGCGCGTTCGGGGATCGATATATCGCGTCTTAACGAGATGCGATATATCGATCCCAGATAAATCGACTGCTACCCGCCGATACGGCGGGTAGTGAAGACGTACCCAGAGACAGAGACAGACAAACAGAGTGAGTGAGTGAGTGAGTGTGTGTGTTTTAAGACAAGCCCACACAGAGGAAGGCACTGAGCACATGACAGCTTTCCAACCTGCTGATGTTGTCTACTGAACTGTTTGAATGACTGGAAACATGAGATAGGGACCAAGGAACTGTCGTGCCCTCTCCCTTCAAAGCCCAATGCCAGAACTACGGTCTTACGGGTCAAGTAAACCTGGGTAAAACTAATTCAGAACCTGACCACACAGTTCCTTGGTGAAATAAGCCATTAAGTGTTGACCAGAAGGTCTCCAAGCAGTTTCTTCTTGAAAAGAGACAGTAGCAGGACACTGCCCTGTCAGAGCCTTTTTCCTTTTAGTATGAGGTCAGAAGTAAAATATCATAGCAGGGGAGTCCAATAATAAAATCAAGGCTTTTGAATTTCACCTCTTGTCAAAGAAAAGAAGCCAAAGAAAGCACATCTAGTACTTGTGGCATGAGCCAGCTGAAGAACAGCTGCATGACAGCAAGGGAGGCCAGAGATTCTGATATCTGCCACTATAGGGGTGGCAGCAACTCTCCCAGTCTCTTCCTGATATTAGGGCCTTGTCTGGAGGTAGTCAATAGGCAGCCCACGGTCCACATCCGGACCGCGAGAGCCTTTTCAGCAGACCGCAGGGCTCATGGGGGCTCAGGCTTCAGCCCTGCAGGAGGGTGTTTCAGTCCCGAGGTGCTTCCTGCAGGGCTGACCCTTGGATTCCTGGTGGGGCTGAAGACCCACGTCCAGGCACGCGAGGACATGGAGCTTCAGCACCACCTGAGGCACGTGGGGAATTGGGGCTTCAGCCTTGCAGGAAACACAGGGGGCGTTCTCAAACATTTACCCAGCTCTAATCTGCTGCACCTGAATTTAAGCCATGACAGTGGGAGCCTGCCCGGGGCTGACAGCTAAGTAGCCCCTGGAATGCTACCCACCACTCCAATCAAAATCTAAAATGGTACACCTGGGGCACAGACCCTGCAATTAAAATGTCCACAATTCCACCCAAGCTGCTGAAGCTGCATATTTCCTGTCTTGGAAAAACCTCTTCTGATGGACTGTTTTTTCCCTTGCTGCCAAACAGGGCTGATGGAGAAAGAAGGCGGTGCTCTTTGCCTTTGCCCCTGCCCCCCAGCAGGCGCCATTTTTACAGGAAAGAGGGAAGAGTTCAGTGGCTTGTGGCAGCTCTGCTCTTCCCTTCCCTCTACTCTTGGGACAAGGAGAGGGGCTCTTATGCCTCTCCCTCTTCTTCTCTTCCTCTCTGCCCCCCTTCAGCCCCACCGGGAACCACGGCTTCAGCCCTGCCTGGAATCGTGCCAGGACTTGGAGCTTCAGGGCGGTGAAGAGCCCCAAGAACTGCAGGAGGAGCAAAGGTGAGCCAAGGTAATCCCACCTCCGGTGTTTTCGACATTTAACAGCACTGTGTTTAAAAAA